>NC_136419.1:140331250-140935000 GCF_052625555.1 Lactuca saligna | reverse complement strand
TCATGTTATAATGTGATAGAATCACATTTTAACATGTAGCATTTCTAGCTACTAACTTCTTTAACAATGAGCGCGATACTTCTATTAATCGCTTTGATTATCTCTCACTTGAATCTTCTGGCTTAAGTCAAATGCTACATCAAACATGGTTCTCTGAACAACGTAACATACTGACCGTAGTCGAAATCATTTTGATATGATGACTAGGGTCGGAATAACAACAATCTTCTTAGTCATTACCGAAATGATGGTAACGACATACTTGAATAAAACAATATCAATTACTAGCTTCTTGGTAACCTTGTGACTTTCCCTGATGCAAATGTGATTCCTCTGCTTCCGATAGTATATCCGTCTACTACCTTTCACACCTACTCATACTCATCCCGAGTATTGTCTCACAGTCCCCAAGTCCTAAAATCACAAAACAATTTAACACATACGAGTTTGTCCAAATAATCATAAAAATTTCCGTAGAATCTACTAGGATTTCTTCCATGCATATCTGCAATCATCAATTCTGCTTCAACTCGGTTGGTGATGGACATTCCAGATGATAGGAAAACTTTAGGAATTATACAAATTGTTCTGTCATCCCGCCAATCAAATGTGTGCATTCAAATATACCCTACTTCTATAGACGTACTGCTATTTTATCAAACATATTCTAAAGGCAAGATACCTCTCTTATGATATCTTTCGATAGGTATCATTCAATATTGTAATCCATCTCATTTCCTCTATTTTCTCAGTCTATCATGGTTCGCATCACTTCCTGAACTTCTTCCATTGTGATAGGTTCGGGTGCAGGCGCAATGATTGATGCATGACCCATCACATTCTTAGGCCCAGGTTGTCATCTTCCTCTTGTTTTGTACACCCAAGAAGACTTTTGGTGTACCATGATGAGAATTTAAGATAGGAAAGATTTTATTTACGATAGACGTATAAATCTCCTTATTACTCCGAAACATTACATGCTAGTTCTAATATCGTAATCATACACTTTGAATCCTGAACACATAAGGTTTCCACATCCGGTCGGCAACAGACCATAGATCCGAACAAATAACAACATATAGCACATAAAAGCATTTTAGGCATCTTTCCAAAAATAAGTTAGTGCTTGTGTCTAAAATATACTAGACACTCATCTCACAATCATCGCTTAGCATTCTAAGTTTAAGTCTAGAAATAAATCCTTATTCCTAGTTCGCTTAAACTAATGCTCTGATACCAACTGTGACATCCCCATTTTCACGACCGGAAAATACCAATTTTGTTTATGCTTTATAAAAGTCAGAGTACCTCTTTTAATAAAAATGTTGCGGAATTTGTTCCAAAAAAATAACATGATAATTTCATTATCAAATCATTTCCGAAGAAATGTATTTTTATTCGTTTTAGAACAATTAGGATATCATCGTCAATACATAAACATAAGCATAAACAGAACTTACATTCTTTTACACTAGTAATCTATATCTCCTTAATCTCTCAGTGTAATGTAACTTCACATCGTCACCTGTGATACAAGTAGATTGAGTGGGTCTGGTTGGGAAACCTGGTGAGTGCATAGGGTTTTCAACCCACAATAATATCATTATTATGTTTAATCATCAAACAATTAACCCAATTACCCATCCCCATTATATTCTTTATACCTAAGTACCGTCCTAAGGATTTATCCAAAGGGTCGTCTCCTACATCATATTTACCTCTCATCTTCTTACATCACATTTCGTTATATGTTGGTTCCTAAGGACTCTCCCTAGGGATCATCACCTACATCGCATAGACAATATTGATTCAAGGATTACTCCCTCAATACGTGCCTAACAAGGGTTAGGCCATCATCACAAGAATACATAGTTACAACATCGCCTGAACTCGTAATTCATCACCTACAGGTTATGAGTCTGCTGGTGTTTCCACGGGGTTGTCTATAATAGTCCGTGGTCGCCATCTATACTCTGGTAGATGACTACGTCTCTAAATTGCCGGACAAGGTTGTCTATAATCACCTATCTATCCTCACCTAATTATTATCACCTTCCTATCATCACCTATCTCTCATCATTTTATTTCATCACACATCAACTATTTCATCTACCCATGTTTTATGCCAACATATTTGTAGATATAAAATAAATATATAGTTTAAATCATTTAAAATATGTATAAAATCATTCATCTAGCATAGAAAGCAAGTATCCAGATAATATGCACACATGACACGTAATAAATATAAAATACTTCATATCTATGTGTAAGATGAAAGAGACCATGCACTCAACTGAGAAGGTGGAGACTCGGCACTCGGACATCACTTAGTTATCTCGAAACAATTTCCATCGGACAAAACCTAGTATCATTACCACTAGAGTTTAGTCTAATATTCACCGAGACTAGTTAATAGTCCAACTATTATTACTATTATATAAGAATTAAACAATACTTATATAACCCGTAATAATAGCCCAAGTACTTATTATAAGTTCCCAATAGCATTGCTATATTAAAACATAAACTATACTAAAGATAGGTTAGGCGTAGCTCACTTACAACGGGTTTTTCTCTAAACCGGGCTTCGCTGGAGTAGCGTTTCCGAGCCGAAAGGCTCTTTTCTTGGGACTTCGGGAACCTCGGGGGTTTACCTAGGCTTTTAGGGGGGGTTAGGGGGCTAGAGAGAGAGAGAGAGTCTAGAGAGAAAAAGAATAGTTTGGAAAGGTGTGAGAATGAATGGAACCCGACACCTCTATTTATAGGCTGAATTCCTGATGGACTCGCCGAGTCGGTTAACTGAATCGCCGATTCGGTGCCATGTGTCATCACCTGATGGCTTTTCTTGGGGAGAAAGCCTTGGCCCATATTCGGCCACGTCACCCTTTTGCAACAGCACCCTACCGACTTCTAAACCCTGGAACATTCGCATACGAGCTCCGTTTTCGACGTTCTTTTTTTCCACGTGTAGTTAAAAACAAGATATACAACATTCATTTAGATTCCGTTGGCTAATTCTCTACCGATCTTAAATTTAACAGTAGGAGGAGTTTAGACTGTTAAATAGCCGCGAAGAATTCGTAACTCCTTCATACGGATTCTGTTTTCATCTGTCTTTTTACCGTTGAGTTTTTATTAATGAGATCTTCAACTTTCATTTAGCTCGCTTAAGCTAAAAACCGCTGAAACTAAAATTCTAGATTCGGGCCGTGCACTGCTAAGCCGAATCTTAGAAAAATCATAACTTCGTCATACGGAGTTAGATTTGGGCGTTCTTTTTATTGATGCTCTCGGTTTAACGTATACTACAACTTTGGTTTAGATCTCTAAGGCTAAAAATTCCTCCATCGTAAATTAACTATTTACGTCTCCCAGTGTCGTGCCGGTTTTGCCGTAAAACTTCGACGGGCCATAATTTCTTCGTTATAACTCGGATTTTGGCGTTCTTTATACGTACGGAACCCTTGAGACATATTCTACAACTTGATTAAGATTATTACTTCTAAATAATCTTCCATTAAAAACTCATTTTTGATGCCTATTGTCTATAAATTGACTAGCTCGGATCTACGGACGTTACAATTATCTCCCCCTTAGGATGATTACGTCCCAGAATCATCAACGAAACAGGGTTGTACAATGACTCCGTACTTTATCTCTTCAACCTAGGTAATAATCGTAACTTCTATGTTTCTTCAAATACGTATCTAACTCATGGTCTTCTTGACTGCAAGCGGTGTGTCACACCCCGAAAACCGAAGGCGGAAGCATTTCCGGGGCGGACTCCACGTTGAGTATCACATCCAATGCACATAGTAATCAAAGTAAACAACCATTACATTACATATAGAAATTTAAATTTGTTCAAAAGTGAAGTTGTACAGTGTTATACATATGTATATATAAACAAAAGCAAGATGTGTCTTCGATGCATTCCATCTTCGGCAAAAGGCTCATCGGATACCTGTCTAATGCGGACCTGAGAATACAAGCAGTTTGAAAATCAGCATAAAACTGGTGAGTTCATAAGCGGTTTTGTTTAGTGAAAATGTATGAGTTTCCTTTTGATTTCTGAAAATGTTACGACCGAAGAAAATCCCATATTTTCTTAAAAGTAATGTTTGGTTAACTGTTAGATTATACGGTTCTGGTTATGTTCAACTGTGATCCCAGGAAAATCCCATATTTTCCTAATGTGAAAGATGTATACTGAAAACCTGGTTATCCTTGTAAAGTGCATGTTAGTTTACCAACCCGAAATGTAATGTAAAAGATGTACACTGAAAATGTATTAGTTTTAACACGTTTATAAAACTAATAAATACCAAGTAAACTAGTTACTAAACACAATTATTACTAAAGTATAAATCTCTATTATCCAAATTGCTAGTTCCATAACCATACTGTAGACTAATTATGGCAATAAGTAGTCCATCTTACTTTATGACTTTCGTCACCCTTGAACCTTTCGTTTCGGCTGTAGCTAACAGCCAGGTGCGGGGTAGTCAGCCCCGTATAGATCTATCCACTCAAGTCACGCTCCTTATCTAAGATATTCTGGTTACGGGGGTGGTCCTCCACTCGCGTATCTCTGTGGAGTGTTCACCGAGGATGTGTCTCCAATTTATAGGAATAACAAATTTACTAGTAATAATACTGAAAGATCAAATGACTATCCTCCACTCGCGTATCTCTGTGGAGTGTTACCGAGGACAAAACCATGTTCAAATGTTATGCTTTTAACTATTATAATGTGGGAAAACATTTGTGAAAATATAAATACAACAATTTATAATGTATTTCACAAATAACATGATAATGTATTCTGTAGGTTCAAACGGTTGTTTGTTATGACTGTCAGTGTTAAAAGCATATGTAATATGAAACACAATATATATAAAACAAGTTTTGAGTACAAGTATTACTTGTACTTTGCTTGTATTCCCCCTTGAAAACAGTGAAAACATTGAAAATGGGTAGGGGTATGAACTCACCAGACGAGAAAGTATGTCGGTTTGGAAGCTATGTGTCGGTTTGGGGCTTGATAACGCGCGAGGTACCTATGTACTATGAAATGGTATAAAAATGTATCTAATTAGACTTTAAATCACTAATTAGATATGATTACACACTCCAAGACGTGAAAACACTTAAAATCAAGTGTTTGGAGTGACCCGGGTGACATCTACGGACGTATATGGCTTGGATAATGAGTTTGGACTTCAAGAGTAAACTCCTTTGGGAGTTTACGGCCCTAAGTACCACACCCACATGAGTTCACGACCGTGAACTCATAAGTGGTATTTTTGGATGCTAAATGGCCTTGAAACACTTGAGGGTTAATTCTAGGTTTGGCTTTAATGCATTGAAAAGCATTATGAACATTTTAAGGACCTTTAGGGGAGTTTACGGTAGTAAACTATGTGTTTACGGTCGTAAAATCTTGTGTGTCCATTCACAAAGTGTTTTGGTGGTCCTAATTTAATCACATGTGATTCCAAGTCATTTTACAAGCCAAAGGGTGAAGTTTGGGCATCATTTAACTTAGGTTTATGAGTTTACAGCCCAGGAACCCTTTATAGGGGGGTTTATGGCCGTGAACACTCCAAGGGTTTGTTTTCATCAAGTTTAAGGCCCCTAAATCAATTGTGGTTGGTTCTAGAATTTATTCCAAGGCCATTGGTGTGTTTAAGTGATTTTTAAACACTCAAATGTGAGTTTACTCTCCATGAAGGTGAGTTTACGGCCCAAGCATGTTCTTGGGCAGTAAACTCATGTTTAATCCTCAAAAATGATGTTCAAGGTGTTCTAAGTCCGAATTGGTAAGCCATTAAGTCATATCTAAGTCCCAAAGTTGGTTTGGAAGGGTTTAAAGGCTTAAAAACCCTCTTTACATGTGTTTACGGCCCAAGCATGTTCCAGGGCCATAAAATCATGAATATGATCCTTTTCCAAAGGTTAAACATGAATTTGAAGGCTAATGGTGCTATACTATGAGTTAGGGAAGTTACCTTGATGAATTTGAGCCTTAAATTGGTGTTTTTGGACCTAATTCTTTGGTTTGAGAAGAGAGGTTAGAGAGAGAGTAGTGAGAGAGAGAAAAAGCTTCAAATGGAAGCTTAATCCTCTTTAAATAGGTTCTAAGTTTTGGACACGGTGGAATTCTACTCGATACCGGCGTTATACGATGCTTTTGGTTGCACCCGATTAGGTTACCGTAACCTGATATGGTCGATTCTAAAATATTTCTGATTACTAATATGGAGTGTTAATATGAGTTCTAAATATGTTTAGACACTCATTAAGTCATAATAAAAGTCCCACATTTATGACTTAATTTATTGACGTAACGGAAATGAAATTGAAAACGACGAATATATTAACGAAAAGGGTTACAAATAATGGTACGAACTTTGGGTTGTCACATTATCCCGCCGTTAGAGGGAATTTCGTCCCGAAATTCAGAATTAAGGTACAAATCATGGATCTGGGAAGAGATACATATACTTCTGTTTCATTGAGTCTTCACGCTCCCAAGTGAACTCCGGTCCCCGCTTGGCATTCCAGTGAACCTTCACTATCGGGATGCGACTTTGTTTCGTACGTTTGATCTCTCGATCCATGATTTCGATCGGTTCCTCCACGAAGTTCAAGTTTTTGTTGATTTCGATCTCGTCTCAAGGAATCACTAGGGTTTCATCGGATAAGCACTTCTTGAGATTTGAGACATGGAAGATAGGATGGATGTTACTGAGCTCGTGAGGTAATCGAAGTTTATAGGCTACCGGACCGATCCTGGCGAGGATCTCGAAGGGTCCAATGTACCTTGGATTAAGTTTCCACGCTTTCCAAAGCGTACCATGCCTTTCCACGACGAGACCTTTAATAGGACACGGTCTCCAACCTGGAACTCCAGAGGTTTCCGTCGGTTATCAGCGTAACTCTTCTTTCGGTCTCGTGAAGCTTTCAGTCGTTCTCGCATCTGGATGATTTTCTCGGTGGTTTCACAGATGATTTCAGGACCAGTGAGAGCACTATCGGGAAATCGACTTGATGCTGGTGTGGTAGCTGTTGTTGTACACGAACTCGATCAATGGCAAATGTGTGTCCCACGACTTGCTGAAATCGATGACACATGCCCTAAGCATGTCTTCCAGGGTTTGGATAGTTCTTTCATTCTGTACGTTGGTCTGAGGATGATAAGTTGTGCTCATGTCTAGCTTAGTTCCAAGAGCCTTCTGAAGAGACTGCCAAAATCTGGAGGTAAACCTGCTATCTCGATCAGAGATAATGGACGTAGGCACACCATGCAGTCGAACTACCTCTTGGATGTAGATCCGCGCGAGTCTTTCCATTTTGAATGACTCTTTGATCGGGATGAAGTGAGTGGATTTGGTCAAACGATCGACAATTACCCAAATGGTATCGTACCTACTCGGACACTTGGGTAACTTGGTGATGAAATCCATGGTAATCATCTCCCATTTCCATTCGGATATCTCGGGTTGCTGGTACTCGACTTTCACCTTGGCGCAAGTCAGACACTTGCCCACAAACGTAGCGATATCGGCTTTCATGTTCGGCCACCAGTATTGTTTCTTGAGATCTAGATACATCTTGTCCGAACCTAGGTGAACGGAGTATTTGGTCTTGTGTGCTTCCTCCATGACAATCTCCCTGAATCCTCCGGACTTTGGAATCCAGATTCGGTCCATGAAACAGTAGACTCTGTCACCTCTGATCTCAAGTTTCTTATCCATTCCCATCAAGACTTCGCTTGATTTGTTCTCGGGTTTAAGGGCTTCTACCTGGGTGTCTCGGATTTGCATAGATAATTGGGAATGGATGGTCATCATCAATGTCCTTACCTTACTACTTGAACTTTCCTTTCAGCTTAGGGCATCTGCTACCACATTGGCCTTGTCGGGATGGTAGCGAATCTTGCACTCATAATCGTTGAGTAGCTCTACCCATCGTCGTTGCCTCATGTTTAAGTCCTTCTGATTGAGGATGTGTTGCAGACTCTTATGTTCAGTGAAGACGTACACTTGGTTCCATAGAGATAATGTCTCCAAATCTTCAGTGCAAAGACTACGGATCCTAACTCCAAGTCGTGCGTGGTATAGTTGACCTCGTGTGCCTTCAGTTGTCTTGAGGCATAAGGAATCACTTTTCCTCTTTGCATAAGCACACAGCCTAAGCCCTGATTAGACGCAGCACAATAGACAACGAAGTCTTCTGTCCCTTCGGGAAGGGACAAAACAGGTGCGCTACACAAGGCTTTCTTTAACGTATGGAATGTTGATTCTTGTTTTTCACTCCAACAAAAGGGTACACCTTTCTGTGTTAGAGTGGTTAGGGGTTTGGCGATTTTGGAAAAGTTCTGGATGAATCTTCGGATAATAGCCGGCGAGACCCAAGAATTGATGGATTTCTACGTGTCTTTGGTGCCGACCAATTCTCTATCGCTTTAATCTTGGAAGGATCCACATGAATACCCTCCTCGCTTACCACGTGACCGAGGAAAGTCACTTTCCGAACCCAGAATTCACACTTGGAAAATTTTGCGTACAACTTCTCGGATCTAAGGGTTTCCAACACTAACCTCAAGTGTTGCTTGTGGTCTTCTTCACTTATGGAGTAGATAAGTATGTCGTCTATGAACACGATGACGAACTTGTCTAAGAAAGGGCGACACAACCGGTTCATCAGGTTCATGAACACTGTTGGTGCATTGGTTAGACCAAAGGGCATCACTACAAACTCATAGTGTCTATATCGAGTCCTGAAAGCTGTTTTGGAAACATCGCTCTCATGAAATCGTAGCTGATGGTACCCTGACCAAAGGTCTATCTTTGAGAAGTAGCTGGCTCCCTGAAGTTGATCGAAGAGGTCATCTATTCGCGGAAGAGGATATCGGTTCTTGACGGTCAATTTGTTCAGCTCACGGTAGTCGATACACATCCGAAAGGATCTATCTTTCTTCTTTACAAATAAAACCGGAGCTCCCCAGGGTGAGGAACTCGGTCTGAGGAACCCTTTACTGAGTAAATCATTGAGTTGGTTGGATGACTCCTGCATTTCTGCTGGAGCTAGACGATATGGAGACTTGGCTACAGGGGTAGCTCCAAGAATTAGGTCAATGCAAAATTCAACCTGACGTTCGGGAGGAATCCTGGAAGCTCTTCTGGAAAGATATTAGGAAAGTTACAGAGTTTGGGGATGCTCGCGAGGTCTTTAATTTCCTTTTTCTCATTAATGACATGGGCTAGGAATGCTTGGCATTCCTTTCGCAAGAGTTTCTGAGCTTTGATGGAGGAAATGATGCGAAGGTTGGAGCTGAGTTTATCGTCATAGATCATGAGAGTTTGACCCGTAGGAAGATTGAGACGGATGGATTTTTCGTAGCAAAGGATATCAGCATGATTGGGACTCAACCAATCCATGCCAATGATAACATCAAAGCTCTTTATAGAGACTAGCATAAGATCAATGGGAAATTAATGATCGTTCAGAGTAAGGGTACAACCTATGAATATATCGCTAACATTTTCTTTCTCACCGTTTGCCATCTCGACGGTAAACGTTTCACTTAATGGTTGGGGATTAGGTTTTAGATTATGTTTGAACGAATGACTAACAAAACTTCTTTCAGCACCCGAATCGGAAAGAACACTAGCATAAGAGTTATCGAGAAGGAACATACCCGAAACAAGAGTGGGATCGGCGAGCGCCTCCTCCCGTCCCATGGCTAGGACTCTCCCGGTGTTATCAGCTGTCGCCTTCTTAGGGTAGTTCCTCTTGAATTCCCAACTTCTCCACAATTGTAGCAGGCTTGACCAACACCTGCTCCAGAAGATTGGTTGGCTGACTGGGTTGGTGCCTTACAGAATCGGACCGTATGCCCCTTTTTCCCGTAGTTGGTGCATGATAGCTCACGGCAGGGGCCGGGGTTATGGTGGTACTTTCACTTTTCACACCGAGGAAGGTTACCAGCATATCTACTGATAGGGGTTTGAGCTGTAGATCCCACAACAGAAGCAGCAACAACGGGGGTAGTAGCAGCATGGACTCCTACAGTCTGCTGTTTCTTTGAGGATCCTTCAGAAGGTTGGCCTTTCTTCTTCTTCCAGAACTTTCTTTTCTCACCACTAGTCTTGGTCGGTTCGGGGGTGGCGGTTGTTCCTTCGACTTCATCACTGTGGTCAATCAGGATATGGGCTAAACTTTTAGCAATATCATATGTATCCGGCCATGCAGATAAGACGTTTCCTTTGGTCGGTTGGTTTAGCCCCCAAATAAACCTCTCTATTTTCTTACTCTCTGGGGTAAGCATTCCCGGACAGAGCAGTGCCAGATCATCAAACCTCGAGGTGTATGCAGCAATATCGGAACCCTTCATCTTTAGGTTCCAGAGTTCGTGCTCTAACTTCTGTATTTCTCCCCGAGGGCAGTACTCAGCTAGAAGGAGTTCTTTCATGGTTTCCCAACCCATAGCATTGGCTACAAGTAGGGTCACGGATTTGACTCGGCCGTTCCACCAAGTCAGAGCTTTGTCGCTGAAGGTACAGGCTGCAAACTTTACTTTATTGGACTCCGAACAAGCACAAATTTCAAAGATGGATTCGACTTTCTCAAACCATCGAGTGAGGGAAATGACACCTCCAGTGCCATCAAAAGAAATGGGTTTTGCGCACATGAAATCCTTATAAGAACCCCCTTTTCGGTGTCCTTGACTATCTTCTAGGTTTTGGGGCTGGGGACCACCTCCTGAACTACCAGGGTTCATTTGTGACATGGTGGCTGTCACTGCGGCAGTAATAGCTGTTTGAAGCATTAGGAGGTCAATTTGAGGAGAAGGTGGTGGCGGAGGGTCGTTGGTCTTTGAGCTGGGTCTCTTTCTTTGAGGCATCTTGATCTAATAAGATCAGGAAAGAGAGGATGATAAGTCCTCCGAATTGAATCAAGAGATATGACAGTTATATACTCCAAATAAAAGATAAAGCAGGAAAGAGTTATCAAAACAGATAAGTTATCGCTAAAGGAATGATCAGGGAACAACGCTCGAATGAGGATTTCTACAAAGGATTGACTCGAGAAATACTCCCATAGTATTTTATGATTCGCTATGACCATGGTACGATGTTTGGGATATTAGGTTATGTTTTAGGCGTGCTGAACACCACAGTCACTCCCAAGCACATGTTGGCCGTGTTTCGAATGAATATAGTTGGCCAGGCTATATTGATCCTAGACACGACTACATAACTGCCCAGGTTTAACCGCATCATACAACACCTATTTACTTATGTTTTGTTCTACTTGTAGTTATGGATCTCGACGGTTAGGTATACTTGTATACTTTTGAAAATACTTATACTTTGAAGGATACTTTTAGTTCAGAGCACTTAGGCCCCTTATTGTTTATAGTTTTATACCATGTAAGGTTTGGTATACTTCATTCACTATAAACAAGGGCTCTGATACCAATCTATCACACCCCGAAAACCGAAGGCGGAAACATTTCTGGGGCGGACTCCACGTTGAGTATCAAATCCAATGCACATAGTAATCAAAGTAAACAACCATTACATTACATATAGAAATTTCCATTTGTTCAAAAGTGAAGTTGTACAGTGTTATACATATGTATATATAAACAAAAGCAAGACGTGTCTTCGATGCATTCCGTCTTTGGCAAAAGGCTCATCGGGTACCTGTCTAATGCCGACCTGAGAATACAAGCAGTTTGAAAATCAGCATAAAGTTGGTGAGTTCATAAGCGGTTTTGTTTAGTGAAAATGTACGAGTTTCCTTTTGATTTATGAAAATGTTACGACCCAAGAAAATCCCATATTTTCTTAAAAGTAATGTTTGGTTAACTGTTAGGTTATACGGTTCTGGTTATGTTCAACTGTGATCTCAGGAAAATCCCTTATTTTCCTAATGTGAAAGATGTATACTGAAAACCTGGTTATCCTTGTAAAGTGCATGTTAGTTTACCAATCCGAAATGTAATGTAAAAGATGTACACTAAAAATGTATTAGTTTTAACACGTTTATAAAACTAATAAATACCAAGTAAACTAGTTACTAAAACCCATTATTACTGAAATGTAAATCTCTGTTATCCAAATTGCGATTTCCATAACCATACTATGGACTAATTATGGCAATAAGTAGTCCATCTTACTTTATGACTTTCGTCACCCTTGAACCTTTCGGTTCGGCTGTAGCTAGCAGCCAGGTGCGGGGTAGTCAGCCCCGTATAGATCTATACACTCAAGTCACACTCCCTATCTAAGAGATTCTGGTTACGGGGGCGGTCCTCCACTCGCGTATCTCTATGGAGTGTTCACCGAGGATGTGTCTCCAATTTATAGGAATAACAAATTTACTAGTAATAATACTGAAAGATCAAATGACTATCCTCCACTCGCGTATCTCTGTGGAGTGTTACCGAGGACAAAACCATGTTCAAATGTTATGCTTTTAACTGTTATAATGTGGGAAAACATTTGTGAAAATATAAATACAACAATTTATAATGTATTTCACAAATAACATGATAATGTGTTATGTAGGTTCAAACGGTTATTTGTTACGACTGTCAGTGTTAAAAGCAAATGTAATATGAAACACAATATATATAAAACAAGTTTTGAGTACAATTATTACTTGTACTTTGCTTGTATTCCCCCTGAAAACAGTGAAAACATTGAAAATGGGTAGGGGTATGAACTCACCAGACATGAAAACGTGTCGGTTTGAATGCTATGTGTCGGTTCGGGGCTTGATAATGCGCGAGGTTCCTATGTAATATGAAATGGTATACAAATGTGTCTAATTAGACTTTAAATCACTAATTAGATATGATTACACACTCCAAGACGCGAAAAGACTTCAAATCAAGTGTTTGGAGTGACCCGGGTGACATCTACGGACGTATATGGCTTGGATAATGAGTTTGGACTTCAAGAGTAAACTCCTTAGGGAGTTTATGGCCCTAAACACCACACCCACATGAGTTCACGGCCGTGAACTCATAAGTGGTATTTTTGGATGCTAAATGGCCTTCAAACACTTGAGGGTTAATTCTAGGTTTGGCTTTAAGGCATTGAAAAGCATTATGAACATTTTAAGGACCTTTAGGGGAGTTTACGGTAGTAAACTATGTGTTTACGGCTGTAAACTCTTGTGTGTCCATTCACAAAGTGTTTTGGTGGTCGTAATTCAATCACATGTGATTCCAAGTCATTTTACAAGCCAAGGGGTGAAGTTTGGGCATCATTTGACTTAGGTTTATGAGTTTACGGCCCAAGAACACTTTATAGGGGGTTTACGGCCATCAACACTCCAACGGGTTGTTTTCATCAAGTTTAAGGCCCCAAAATTGATTGTGGTTGGTTCTAGAATTCATCAAGTTTAAGGTCCCTAAATCGGTTGTGGTTGGTTCTAGAATGTATTCCAAGGCTATTGGTTTGTTTAAGTGGCTTTTAAACACTCAAATGTGAGTTTACTCTCTATGAAGGTGAGTTTATGGCCCAACCATGTTCTTGGGTAGTAAACTCATGTTTACTCCTCAAAAATGATGTTCAAGGTGTTCTAAGTCCGTATTGGTAAGCCATTAAGTCATATCTAAGTCCCAAAGTTGGTTTGGAAGGATTTAAAGGCTTAAAACCCTCTTCACATGTGTTTACGGCCCAAGCATGTTCCAGGGCCGTAAACTCATGAATATGGTCCTTTTCCAAAGGTTGAACATGAATTTGAAGGCTAATGGTGCTATACTATGAGTCAGGGAAGTTACCTTGATGAATTTGAGCCTTAAATTGGTGTTTTTGGACCTAATTCTTTGGTTTGAGGAGAGAGGTTAGAGAGAGAGAAAAAGCTTCAAATGGAAGCTTAATCCTCTTTAAATAGTTTCTAAGTTTTGGACACGGTGGAATTCTACCCGATACCGGCGTTACACGATGCTTTTGGTCGCACCCGATTAGGTTACCGTAACCCGATATGGTCGATTCTAAAATGTTTCCGATTACGAATATGGAGTGTTAATATGAGTTATAAATATGTTTAGACACTCATTAAGTCATAATAGAAGTCCCACATTTATGACTTAACTTATTGACGTAACGAAAACGAAATCGAAAACGACGAATATATTAACGAAATGGGTTACAAATAATGGTACGAACATCGGGTTGTCACACGGTGCTTGATCTTGCACCTGCTCCCTATCTCACGTTAGACTCCAAATTATGACCTTCATGTCACAATGTTGATCCTTACTGGACACTCCTTCTTATCCTTAACAAACTTAATATAAGTTGTTTGGTTTCCACAATAGGCCAATGAATCACGTTCCAATGACCTCTCATCGTGTGTCGCAACGCTTAGTCTCAGGTCTCTTAGAGTCAAATTCCAGAATGGAATATACCTTCCTTCATGTTATAATGTGATAGAATCACATTTTAACATGTAGCATTTCTAGCTACTAACTTCTTTAACAATGAGCGATACTTCTATTAATCGCTTTGATTATCTCTCACTTGAATCTTCTGGCTTAAGTCAAATGCTACATCAAACATGGTTCTCTGAACAACGTAACATACTGACCGTAGTCGAAATCATTTTGATATGACGACTAGGTTCGGAATAACAACAATCTTCTTAGTCATTACCGAAATGATGGTAACGACATACTTGAATAAAACAGTATCAATTACTAGCTTCTTGGTAACCTTGTGACTTTCCCTGATGCAAATGTGATTCCTCTGCTTCCGATAGTATATGCGTCTACTACCTTTCACACCTACTCATACTCATCCCGAGTATTGTCTCACAGTCCCCAAGTCCTAAAATCACAAAACAATTTAACACATACGAGTTTGTCCAAATAATCATAAAAATTTCCGTAGAATCTACTAGGATTTCTTCCATGCATATCTGCAATCATCAATTCTGCTTCAACTCGGTTGGTGATGGACATTCCAGATGATAGGAAAACTTTAGGAATTATACAAATTGTTCTGTCATCCCGCCAATCAAATGTGTGCATTCAAATATACCCTACTTCTATAGACGTACTGCTATTTTATCAAACATATTCTAAAGGCAAGATACCTCTCTTATGATATCTTTCGATAGGTATCATTCAATATTGTAATCCATCTCATTTCCTCTATTTTCTCAGTCTATCATGGTTCGCATCACTTCCTGAACTTCTTCCATTGTGATAGGTTCGGGTGCAGGCGCAATGATTGATGCATGACCCATCACATTCTTAGGCCCAGGTTGTCATCTTCCTCTTGTTTTGTACACCCAAGAAGACTTTTGGTGTACCATGACGAGAATTTAAGATAGGAAAGATTTTATTTACGATAGACGTATAAATCTCCTTATTACTCCGAAACATTACATGCTAGTTCTAATATCGTAATCATACACTTTGAATCCTGAACACATAATGTTTCCACATCCGGTCTGCAACAGACCATAGATCCGAACAAATAACAACATATAGCACATAAAAGCATTTTAGGCATCTTTCCAAAAATAAGTTAGTGCTTGTGTCTAAAATATACTAGACACTCATCTCACAATCATCGCTTAGCATTCTAAGTTTAAGTCTAGAAATAAATCCTTATTCCTAGTTCGCTTAAACTAATGCTCTGATACCAACTGTGACATCCCCATTTTCACGACCGGAAAATACCAATTTTGTTTATGCTTTATAAAAGTCAGAAACATATCAAATCATTTCCGAAGAAATGTATTTTTATTCGTTTTAGAACAATTGGGATATCATCGTCAATACAGAAACATAAGCATAAACAGAACTTACATTCTTTTACACTAGTAATCTATATCTCCTTAATCTCTCAGTGTAATGTAACTTCACATCGTCACCTGTGATACAAGTAGATTGAGTGGGTCTGGTTGGGAAACCTGGTGAGAGCATAGGGTTTTCAACCCACAATAATATCATTATTATGTTTAATCATCAAACAATTAACCCAATTACCCATCCCCATTATATTCTTTATACCTAAGTACCGTCCTAAGGATTTATCCAAAGGGTCGTCTCCTACATCATATTTACCTCTCATCTTCTTACATCACATTTCCTTATATGTTGGTTCCTAATGACTCTCCCTAGGGATCATCGCCTACATCGCATAGACAGTATTTATTCAAGGATTACGCCCTCAATATGTGCCAACAAGGTTAGACCATCATCGCAAGATTACATAGTTACAACATCGCCTGAACTCGTAATTCATCATCTACAGGTTATGAGTCTGCTGGTGTTTCCACGGGGTTGTCTATAATAGTCCGTGGTCGCCATATATACTCTGGTAGATGACTACATCTCCAAATTGTCGGACAAGGTTGTCTATAATCACTTATCTATCCTCACCTAATTATTATCACCTTCCTATCATCACCTATCTCTCATCATTTTATTTCATCACACATCAACTATTTCATCTACCCATGTTTTATGCCAACATATTTGTAGATATAAAATAAATATATAGTTTAAATCATTTAAAACATGTATAAAATCATTCATCTGGCATAGAAAGCAAGTATCCAGATAATATGCACACATGACAGGTAATAAATATAAAATACTTCATATCTATGTGTAAGATGAAAGAGACCATGCACTCACCTAAGAAGGCGGAGACTCGGCACTCGGACATCACTTAGTTATCTCGAAACAATTTCCATCGGACAAAACCTAGTATCATTACCACTAGACTTTAGTCTATTATTCACCGAGACTAATTAATAGTCAAACTATTATTACAATTATATAAGCATTAAACAATACTTATATAACCCGTAATAATAGCCCAAGTACTTATTATAAGTTCCTAATAGCATTACTATATTAAAACATAAGCTATACTAACGATAGGTTAGGCGTAGCTCACTTACAACGGGTTTTTCTCTAATCTGGGCTTCGCTGGAGTAGCGTTTCCGAGCCGAAAGGCTCTTTGCTTGGGACTTCGGGAGCCTCGGGGGTTTACCTAGGCTTTTAGGGGGGGGGGGGTTAGGGGGCTAGAGAGAGAAAGAATAGTTTGGAAAGGTGTGAGAATGAATGGAACCCGACACCTCTATTTATAGGCTGAATTCCTGATGGACTCGCCGAGTCGGTTAACTGACTCGCCGAGTCGGTGCCACGTGTCATCACCTGATGGCTTTTCTTGGGGAGAAAGCCTTGGCCCATATTCAGCCACGTCACCCTTTTACAGCAACACCCTACCGACTTCTAAACCCAGTAAGTTTCACTTATGAGCTCCATTTTTTATGTTATTTTTTTTCACTCGTAGGTAAAAACAAGATCTACAACTTTCATTTATACTCTGTCAGCTAATTTTCGACCGATCTTAAATTTAACAATAGGAGGAGTTTAGACTGTTAAATGATCGCAAAGAATTCGTAACTCCTTATACGGACTCCGTTCTCGTCTTTATTTTTACCGTTGAGTTCCTATTAATGAGATCTTCAACTCTCATTTAGGTTGCGTAAGCCAAAAACTGCTCGAAGTAAAATTCGATTTTAGGGCGTGCACTGGTAAGCCGAATCTTAGAAAAATCATAACTTCCTCATACGCAATTAGATTAGGGCGTTCTTTTTATGGATGTTCTCGGTATAGTGTATACTACAACTTTGGTTTAGATCCCTAAGGCTAAAAGTCCTCCATCGTAAATTCACTATTTACGTCTCCCAGTGTCGTGCCGGTTTTGCCGTAAAACTTCGACGGGCCATAACTTATTCGTTATAACTCGAATTTCGGCGTTCTTTATATGTACGGAACCCTTGAGACATATTCTACAACTTGGTTAAGATTATTCCTTCGAAATAATCTTCCATCAAAAACTCATTTTTGATGCCTATTGTCTCTAAATTAACTAGCTCGGATCTATGGGCGTTACAGTACAACACCTCCTAACTATTACATATTGCTCTATATATACACATATTGAAGATGATTAATTGTTTCAACCATCATCTGAATGATTTTGATACAAAATATAAGTTTGTTTTTCACTAAAAATGGCAACGGAAGACTTTAAAAATAACAAGTTTATTTTTTAGTTTATAACAAAACCAAATCATCATGAATCCATATCTAGAGGTTAGAATGATATAAAAAACAACCAAAGAGTTTTTAGAATGAAAACCTTTGAAGCCTTTGAAGCCACTTGGTTTTGGGGTTTTGATGAAGATAGAAAAATCAAAGAGTATGATTTTTTGTACAAGTATCCATCATTGAGATTAAGGCACCTGGAATGCTAGTTCCTTTATGTATTCTTGAGTATCTCAAGCCTTTAAGTGCTTAACTCAAATAAGCACTAAAGGGGACAACTCAAGAAGGCTTCTAATCTTGCAACAATCTTCAAATGACAACAAGAAGAGTTTGAGGAGAGAGTTTCGGCCATAGAGTGAAAGAGGAGATTTCTCTAGAAAAAATAGCTTCAAAACTCATGCAAAACACTCTCTTATATACCCATGCAAAGGTAAGGGATTTACATTAAAATACTTTAAAGTAATGGTATCCTTTAGAAGCATAGGGACACAAAGCATGGAGGTTGACAAGCAACCTCCGTATTTGTTTAATAGATTCAGCCATGCCTCTTGAAAAGAGGAGGATTCGTTAATTTTTGTAAACTCTAGGTTTATAAAATATAAACTTTGTCTTTAGGTAAAAGAAAAAAGAATCCAACTAATCCAAAATGTGGTGCATGACTTATTAATTCATACCATATGAAATAATAACTAGTTATACTCTCTTAAAATTATTATTTTCAGAAAAAAATAATTATTCCCTAATAAAATACAAGAATATATTATTTATTAATAATCATATTAATAATAAATATACAAAATGTGCCAACTTGATATATTATTATCAATATCACTTAATAATGACTCTTGGGCATATAAATTCAACAATCTCGTACTTGCACGAGATTCATTATAGATTGACATAGACATCAGTTAACGTCTAGGAACAGGCTACTGTGCCTAACAATATATGAAGGGTGTGATCTCATCAATAGGAAATTCCAGGAGCTCTAAGCTACGATTGTTACTAAAGGTGTGGTATCGGTTATTCCTTTGTCTCATGCATCATGTTGAACATGATATATAGATCACGATCAATCTCATTTAGTGTTCAACTTTGAGTATAGCCTTAGATGTCTAACTCTCAACGAATAAGAAGGACAAATTCTATCTTGACTACGAACGCCTATCAATGTAGTCCATGTTATACCCAACGATAGCCCTTATGACTGTCTTTTACGGAACAACATTAAACCATGTCAAAGCACTCTTACACTTCAAGTCCTAAATATGTATCTCAGGTCTAAGAATAAAAAGATACAACCTTGATCAAAACATCACTCATGATTGTAATCCATATAGTGATTTTGATGTGGTTTAAGTCCTATACTGATTCTCCTAATCAAGTACCTACGAAGTTGGTAGCAGCTCTTGCCATTTTCATCTCTATGAAAATCAACCAATCTACTCATATTAGTCTTACCTCATAGATGCTCCCACAACTATGAACGACTATGGACATTTAGAATAACCTAGTTATTCAAGGATTTAAACATGCTAATATAGAACACAACAATTATTCAATGAAAGACTCATATCTAATATATCAATTCATTACAATATATGTTGCTTGTACTGTTCCAATATCCAAATACTAAATTTCTATCAAATACATCTACTTATATCCACAAGGACCTATAACACCAGCTCGACTTTCATGCTTTATCTAATGAAGGACCTTTGTTAAGTGGATTTGAAAAACTTGATTTATATAAACTTTGAGAACACAAACATTTCCAGTTATATATATAATTCATATATAGAGAAAACTTTTAATCATGTATTAGATGCTTTAAATATATCTTAGGTACCAACACTTTGCTTAATGGGATTACCCATAGTTATAATGAATTATATATTAAGCATTATTGTATATGGTTCTCCAAACCATAATGTACTCTAACTATGATGTATAACTGCAATTAAAATCTACACTGAAACACCATCCATGTAACTTTCTCTTCATTCATAATGACGACACGCTTGATTTTGACTGAGTGTCATCTCTATCTATTTGAAAGTGTAGCACATGTGCAAACAACTTTAAATATAGCTTTCTTTCAAATATTATGCAAATTAGGAATATTTATTTAGTTCTTGCAAGTACTATAGAGTGTTCCTATATGTCACACAATGACTTGTTTTCGGATTATAATGGTATCATTCAACATGCTCTAAGCTTACAATTTATCTGGCCTTCATGCATAATCATGACATATACGATTAATCCAGTTGTAGAAGCATATGTAATACATTCATATTAATATGCTCTTTTTTTATGTTAACGGAAAAAATCTAGAAATACTAGATAATAGTAGAGGGGCGGATGTAGCCAAAAGGATCAAGGCAGTGGATTGTGAATCCACCATGCGCGGGTTCAATTCCCGTCGTTCGCCCAAATTGAATTTATTTTTAGTTCAAAAAAAATTTTGTACTATTATATTGTTCAAAATCATGTCATGTGGTATTTGACAAGATAACTCTCTCAGAGTCCTTTATCTTAACCTCATTAAGATCCTTGACAACCAATGTAATTTTACTTAATCCTTTAAGTTGCCATGATTTATCTATACAGATCCTTATTTCAAGAATAAGTATGTCGACTACATATAAGGCTAGGAATGTTACTGAACTCCCATTAGCTTTGTAGAAAACACTAGAGTTGTCTTAATTTATAATCAAACCACACTATGTATAAGAAAGAAGATTCTTACTTTGAGATATTAGCTTAAATATGAGAAGATTTCCATTCATGTATGTTTTATCCCTTGAAAACTCACTTATTCTCTATATTCAAGCTATATCGAGGAAGATTAATCAAGCCCATACTTGATAATCATACACGAATGCATCTCTTTGTGATTAGTTTCTAATCAACTATTGAGCGGATTAAACAATAGTTGAAAACTTGCTAGTTCCAAACTATAATGAATTTATCTTATAGATCTTTAGCTCTTAAAGTTCTAAATTGCTCACACTTAGAAAAAGAACTTTCTAAGCACTTATCTTATGGAATGACAATTAGTGGGATTAGTAAAAAACTTCATCTTAAACAATCATTTAGGATAGTCTACATAAATGCAATTAGTAGATGCTAGAGTGGTTAAGCTCATTGTCTAACATAACCGCCATAACTCCATACCTTTTAGATAAGGAGAAACCATTACATCCTTAGTCTAATGAAAGTATTTGATCCACTTATTTGGTTGGAATATATATATATATATATATATATATATATATATATATATATATATATATATATATATATTTGTTGCAGTTAGCATAATTTCAAAATTTTATAAAGTAAATAGTTCTTTCAAACATCATATAATAGATTGAAGGAACTATTTTAATCCTCTTTAAAAACTTGTACTATCGACATTCAGGTAGTGGCCAAGTGACCCTATCCTACTATAGAATATGAAGGCTACCTCGAACATTAAAAGATAGATACAAGTGACCAGTTGATCCTGTGCCAAAATAACCGTACTAATGACGAGTGAGTATTTTTGACGAAATGAGTTGTGAATCGACTCTACATGAGTTATGAATCGATTCCACAAATCCTAAGATGTTCCAAGAAGACTTGGTTTACGAAAATCATTTTCCTTATCACAATGAAAGGTTAATGATCATCTTATTAAGTTGCATTTCAATCTTCATTATCAAACAATATGAGAAAATCGAAAATATCAACAATAACGAATAAAATTGATTAAACATTTATCACCAAATCTATTCATGGATTGAAAACATTACATACATCACTTATGTATAATTCTTTGCAAAGCATTATGTTCTTTAACTAATAATAGATAAAGACACTAGTGAATCATCTTTCCATATAATATGATTCACATATATCGAATGAATCAAACTAATTTGCCTTCAAAAATTCCATCCTTTTAAAGTTGGTGTATGTGTTTCTTATATAAATAGTCATGATGATTA
This sequence comes from Lactuca saligna, assembly GCF_052625555.1. Classification (NCBI taxonomy): domain Eukaryota; kingdom Viridiplantae; phylum Streptophyta; class Magnoliopsida; order Asterales; family Asteraceae; genus Lactuca; species Lactuca saligna. Next base: position 140,912,902 of record NC_136419.1, on the reverse strand, counting down.
TGACATAAATAAGTTTCAATCAAATATCATTTGATTATATAGGTGTTATGATCAGAACTAGCAATTTAGTGAAAGCTTATAGATTTACTTCATAACTAACATTATGAGAAAATATTCTTTAACACAGAGTACATTGTTTCAGATCATGACTGTGAACATCCATTAATCAATAAGTAAAATTATATTAAGAATAGGTACAAAACATATCTCGTTTAAATAATGACTATAACAACACTTGTTATATCTTCAGCACGAAATGTCAATCATTTATAATCAGTTTATTATTTCTTCCAATCATTAGGACATAATATCAATTATTAGTATCACTTGAAGTATAATATACTTAAATGAATGATGGAAAAATAAATAGTTCTATCATATAGATATCAGAGATCCTGTCCAAGTCAGACGTCTTCAGCTCCATGAGATTAGAGGATCAATTTCTCTTTTTGTGTCTAGTTTCTTCCATAATGTGACAACCCGAAATTTCCGTTTGTTTTAATGTCGTAATTAAGCACGTCAAAATTAGCCAAATTTATCCCAAAATATTTTTGGCCGGATTTAAGCCCGTTGGAATATTTTAAATAATATTCGTCAAGCGAAACAAAAATAAAGAAGTAAAATTTAGAGTTGTCGTGTTTAGTGTAAGTCGCGGAACTCCAAAATTTGGAATTTACGGACGAAAACTTGGAGTTTTTGACCGCGAACCCCCGAGAGTATAAATATTGTCACACCCCCAAACCTGAACGGCGGAAACGTTTGGGGGCGGATGACTTCATGTGGTAACATAACAAGTGAATACATAGTAAAGAAAACAATACAACCATCATATATATATAATTGAAAGTTTACATTTGTCAAAAGTTACATGTTCAAAAACCAATTACAAATATGATGTCAAAGTAAGAGATTAAACTGGCGCCGCAACATCCCTTCATCAAAAGCATAATGATACCTATAGTTACTAAATTCCTGGGACATACAAGTAGTTTTAAAAGATTAGATCAGCATTTAAGCTGGTGAGTTTCATAATTATTTAATGACAATGTTTGTACGAAATGAAATGTCTTATCCTTGTTTGTTTGTTTTTAGAAAATCCTATATTTTCTACTAGTATAAGTGTAGTCTTCCTTCAAGACCAAAGTTTGTTTCCAAAAACGTATGTAAGTGTAAAAATAACCAATATGTTTGAAAACCTCGTAAATCAATGTATTTTTAATACTTCTCGTGAGCTTTATAACCATACTATTGACTTGCGATGCCTATACACAATGCTCTTCAGGCGTTGGAATGTTATGACGTTTGTCACCCCAAACGGTGGACTGTAGCTAACAGTCAGGGCGCGGGTTGTCAAGCCCGTATGGATCTATACACAAACACCATCCTCCCCCTCCAAGGGATTCTGGTATATAATACAGGACTTGAAATGCGTGCTCGAACATACGTGAAGTAAATGTCTCACAGAACTGTAGTATAAAAACAGATTTACGTGTTGAAATGTTCGTTTGTTATTGTACATGAAAGTGATTTCTCGAAAATCATGTTTCCAGTATGTAAAAGTTAGAATATCCTCATAAAACTATACCTATTATAGTTTTCTAAAAGTGTGCCTCGTTTGTTTTAGAATATCTAGAAAAGGAATCACTTGTTATGAAAGCATAGATTTTTGTAGAGTCTAAGATAGACACAACATACTTTAAATCTAAGAAAATGTTTAGTTTATACATGCATTACAACCATTTATAGTTTTAAAGATAGAATGCTATTGTAATATATTTTTGTATACGGGAGTTCCCTATAAAGTTTATAAATCACACATGATTCCACTTAATAAAAGTGTATAATAATCTTTATATATAACACCCGATAGTAGTCGTGTGTTTTACTTGTATTTCCCCCCTTAGAAAGCATATAAAAGCGTTTAGAATATTTAAAAGGGTTAATTAAGGGGTATAAACTCACTTGAAAGTTTGAAGATAGCGAGATGGAAAACCGGGCAGAGTTTCATCTTGGGAAACGGATTATTCTCAGGATTCTCGGGAATCTCGGGAGTAAAATCGACCTTCGGAACTTTGAGCAAAATGATCAGGGCTTCGGATGGGACGGGGGGGGGGGGGGGGTAGGCTCGCATAGGGGCGACGTGGACGATCCGAGGCCAAGGCCTTGAGTACGCTGGGCGTACTCATGTACGTAGGGCGTACATGCGTGACTCAGACTTCGGATAATACCGAAGTTTTCAATATATATATATATATATATATATATATATATATATATATATATATATATATATATATATAAATTATTTATCAAACTTCAAAAATTCATATCTCCTTCATACGAACTCCGTTTTCGACGTTCTTTATATCCACGCGTAGGTGATACTAAGATCTACCACTTTCGTTTAGATTCCGTTGGCAAATTCCGAAATTATTTTTATTATTTATTTATTAAAATGACGTGATTAAGGAATTTCTTTAAAAATTCGTAACTTCTTTATCTGACGTCGGTTTTTGCCAGACTTTTTACCGATGAATTACCATTGTCGAGACCTTCGATTCTCGTTTAGGTTATTCCGGCCAAAAGTCGCTCGATCTCCGATTCGAGTTTTTAGTTGTCTGTTGCTAAGCCGAAATTGGAAAAATCTTAATTTCAATATACGAAGCCGGGTTTGGGCATTCTTTTTACGTACGATCCCGGTTTAATGATATAAAACATACTAGGTAGTTAAATAGAAACTTTTTGGACATTTTATTATCAACGTTAATTTTTATTAACTCAAAAATGGTTACAATACTTGACCTATTAGGCGATTACAAAGAGTTGCAATATCGGGTTGTCACATCATCCCCCCGTTAGAGGGAATTTCGTCCCGAAATTTAAAGTATTAAGGACACTAGTGAACATGAAAGAGATGAGGGTACTTTTGTTTCATCTGATCTTCATGTTCCCATGTGAATTCAGGTCCTCGCTTGGCGTGCCAGCGAACCATCACGATGGGTATGCGACTTTGTTTTGTTTGTTTGACCTCTCGGTCCATGATTTCTACTGGTTCTTCCACAAAGTTGAGGCTCTCGTTGATCTCGATTTCGTCGAGTGGAATAACAAGAGTCTCATCGGACAGACACTTTTTCAAGTTTGAGACGTGGAAGGTTGGATGTATGTTACTAAGTTCACGCGGTAGGTTAAGCTTGTAAGCCACAGGGCCTATTCTGGCAAGAATCTCGAAAGGCCCTATGTATCTTGGATTTAGTTTCCCCCTCTTTCCAAAGCGTATTAAACCCTTCCACGGTGAGACCTTTAATAAAACGTGGTCTCCTACCTGGAATTCCAAAGGTTTCCTCCTTTGGTCAGCGTAGCTTTTCTGTCGGTCTCTAGAGGCTTTCAATTGTTCACGAATCTGAACGATCTTCTCTGTTGTTTCTCGTATGATTTCCGGACCGGTGAGAGTGCTTTCAGGAACTCTTCCTTTAGCTAACTGGGTATCGCCAACTTCCGTCCAGCACAGAGGGGATCTGCACTTTCGACCATAGAGGGCTTCAAACGGAGCAGCCTTTATGCTTGTATGATAACTATTGTTGTATGAAAATTCGACAAGGGGTAAATGGATATCCCATGCCTTTCCAAAGTCAATCACACAGGCTCTTAGCATATCTTCTAAAGTCTGTATCGTTCTCTCACTCTGCCCGTCTGTTTGTGGGTGGTAGGCTGTACTCATGTCTAGCTTAGTCCCCAGGGAACCTTGTAGTGACTGCCAGAATCTTGAAGTGAATCTACTATCTCGGTCGGAGATAATGGATATCGGAACACCATGCAGTCGCACTACTTCCCTTAAGTAAGTTCTTGTAAGCTTTTCCATTTTGTCAGTCTCCTTGATGGGTAGGAAATGCGCGAATTTGGTCAATCTGTCGACGATGACCCATATGGTATTGAGTCCACCCGTCGTCTTGGGTAACTTAGTTATGAAGTCCATAGTAATCCGTTCCCATTTCCATTTTGGTATATCTGGTTCTTGTAGTAATCCTGACGGTTTCTGATACTCGACCTTAACCTTAGCGCAAGTAAGGCATTTACATACGAAGGTAGCAATTTCTGCTTTCATGTTAGGCCACCAGTACAAGTTCTTAAGATCCAGATACATCTTATCTGAACCCAGGTGAACGGAATACCTCGTGTTGTGTGCTTCAGTCATTACTACGTCTCTGAACCCGCCATGTTTCGGCATCCAAATTCGGTTCATAAGATAATATGCTCTGCCGCCCTTGACTTCTAGATTCTTTTCCATTCCCCGTAGTGATTCACCGGCCACATTTTCATGTCGCAAAGCTTCCATTTGTGCCTTTTTAATTTGTGTGGATAAGTGGGAATGGATAGTCATAGTCAGAGATCTGACCCTCCTACCAGTGTATTCCTTTCGACTGAGGGCATCAGCTACCACGTTGGCCTTGCCAGGATGATAACGAATTTCGCATTCGTAGTCATTTAGTAACTCAACCCATCGTCATTGTCGCATGTTGAGTTCCTTCTGATCGAAAATGTGTTAACGGCTCTTATGATCAGTGAAAATAGTACTCTTTGTTCCGTATAAGTAGTGTCTCCAGATCTTCAGAGCAAATACCACTGCTCCTAAATCAAGATCCTGTGTCGTATAGTTCACTTCGTGTGTCTTAAGCTGTCAGGAGGCATAAGCAATAACTTTCCCTCTCTGCATAAGAACACAACCAAGTCCTTGATTTGACGCATCGCAATACACTACGAAGTCTTCTATCCCTTCGGGGAGGGATAGTATCGGTGCGGTGCACAAGGCCTGTTTCAGTGTTTGGAACGCCTTCTCTTATTTTGCTTCCCAGTCAAAGGCCATGCCTTTCTGGGTTAATGTAGTAAGAGGTTTCACAATGCTAGAGAAGTTCTTTATAAATATGCGATAGTAGCCAGCGAGACCTAGAAATTGACGAATTTCTGTAGGTGTCTTTGGTGCCGACCAGTTCTCGATGGCCTTGATTTTGGAGGGGTCCACATGTATCCCTTTCTCGCTAACCACGTTGTCCAAAAATTCGACTCTTCGAATCCAAAATTCGCATTTAGAGAACTTCGCATAGAGTTTCTCCGATTGCAGTGTTTCTAAGACTTTTCGTAGGTGCTAACTATGCTCTTCCTTACTTCGGGAGTAGATAAGTATATCATCGATAAAGACAATGAAGAATTGATCTATGTAGGGATGGCATACCCTATTCATTAGGTCCATAAATACTGCTGGTGCGTTGGTTAATCCAAATGGCATTACGACAAATTCGTAGTGTCCATAACAAGTTCGGAAAGCTGTCTTGGGAATATCCCCCTCAAGTACCCGTAATTGGTGATATCCGGATCGTAGATCTATCTTCGAGATGTAGTTTGCTCCTTGGAGTTGATCGAATAGGTCGTCAATACGGGGTAGAGGGTAACGGTTCTTGACAGAAAGTTTGTTCAGCTCTCTATAGTCGATGCACATGCGGAACGATCCGTCCTTCTTCTTTATGAACAAGACCGGTGCTCCCCAAGGTGAGAAACTTGGTCTTATGAATCCTTTTTGTAGGAGTTCATTAAGTTGACTGGAAAGTTCTTGCATCTCTGCTGGTGCTAGACGATAAGGCGATTTCGCTACTGGGGTAGCCCCTGGAGCTAAGTCGATTCTGAATTCGACTTGGCGTTGTGGTGGTAATCCTGGTAGTTCTCCTGGAAAGATATCGGGAAAGTCGCGTACTTATGGAATGTTCTTGATGTCCTTCAGTTCCTGGCTTATATCGACGATGTGCACTAGGAATGCTCGACAATCCTTCGTAAACACTTTCGAGCCTGGATGCATGAAATGATACGAAGGTTTGTACTTGATTTGTCGCCGTAAATCACTAATGTCTCGTTGTTAAGGAGATTAAGATGAACTGATTTTTCAAAACACATGATGTCGGCGCGAAGGAGACTTAACCAATCCATGCCGACTATGATGTCGAAACTTTTAATAGGGACCGGCATGAGATTGATTGGGAAAGAATGACCATCTAAAGTTAACGTACAGTCCTTGTATATGTAGTTAGTGTTTTTGGTTTTTCCGTTGGCCATCTCTACAGTGAATGATTTTCCTAGTTTGCTAGGTTTAGGTTTAAGCAAGTGGATAAAGTTTTGACTCACGAAGCTTCTCTCCGCTCCACTATCGAATAGTATGCATGCATATGAATTATCGAGGAGGAACGTACCAGCAACTACAGTTGGGTCAGCTATAGCTTCATCGTGGCCTATAGTCCAAACTCGTCCCACACCGCCGGTGCTTGCTGCCTTAGGGCAGTTCCTCCTGTAGTGGCTCACCTCGCCACAACCGTAGCAAGTCTGGCCTATACCTGCACTGGGGACTTGAGTGATCGGCCTTGCGGGCTCCTTGCAGAAACGGGCTGTGTGTCCCTTTCTGTTGCAGTTGGCGCACTGTATTTCCCGACAAGGTCCATGGTGGTTGTAAGTGCATTTGGTGCACTTTGGACGGTTACCTTCATAAGGCTTTGTTGGGTAGGTATTTGTAGGAGCTGTAGTAGGTACCGTGGCAGCATTCACCGAGACCAGTTGTTTCTTTGCGGATTCTTGGGAAGACCCACCCTTCCCTTTATTCCATACTCTATTCCTGTTGTTGTTGTTGTTGTTGTTGTTGTTGTTGTTGTTGTTGTTGTTGTTGTTGTTGTTGTTGTTGTTTCCTCTCTGTGGTTCTGGTGCAGAAACGGTTGAGTTCTAATGACCTCCGTAGTCAATAAGAGATTATGCCAGTTCCTTAGCACTTTCAAAGGTGTTAGGTTTGGAAGCTAACACGCTTGACCGTATTTGGGTCGTCAGTCCCCATATGTACCTCTCTATTTTCTTGCTCTCAGGAGCAATCATATCTGGGCAAAGGATTGCCAGCTCGCAGAATCTGTTGGTATATGTTGCGATGTCGGTACCAACCATTCCGAGAGTCCAGAGTTCATATTCGAGCTTTTGAATCTCTCCCCGTGGGAAGTATTCTCTCATCATCATGGCTTTGAGGCTCTCCCAGCTTATGGATTTTGCCACTATTAGAGTAAGTACTTTAACGTGGCCGTTCCACCAAGTCAAAGCTCTATCAATGAGTGTGAAGGTTGCAAATTTGACCTTGCTGTGCTCGGGGCAGGAGCAGATTTCAAAGACTGATTCTGTCCTTTCAATCCACTGTCTCAAAGCCATCACACCACCAGTTCCATAAAACATACGGGGTTTGGCATTAGTAAAGTCCTTATAAGTGCATTCTCGGGGTTGCCCATGACTCTCGCCATGGTTGGATATGTGTGCGCCAGTTCTCGAGTCATTAGTACTCGAGTTATTTAGCTGTGACATGGCAGCTGCTACCACTGCGGTGACTGCTGCTTGGAACATGACAGCATCAAATTGAGGAGGTGAAGGTGGTGGTGGTATCGGTGTTTCATTGATAGGGTTACGTCTGGTATTCCTGCATGGCGGCATCTTTAACTATACGTTTAAAAGATGATGATATGGATAAGAATATGTGACAAATGAATGTGTCTCATGAACCAAATCTCCATGGTTCAACAACAGATGATAGCATAGAAAAATGAAAGTTATTTGTAAGACTGAAAGTGTGAAACAAGTATTTGGTTTTCTCGATGACTTTTCAAGGTTTGAACGAAATGCTCAACGTAGTAATAATAGTGTCACTTATATTAATATAAAAGTTGATACAACGATCATGAAAATTTGACCCTTATAAGGGTCTCCGATTACAAAGTTCGAGAAATTTAAAGACTTTTAGCCAAGGTTCTAAGTTATAACCAAATTTGAGGTTTTCACAAGTACTACTTGCAACGGGTGTTGCGCTTGGAGCTCGATTCTGCATCTGATTGCTTCGACTCCATAAGATGCCTATCAAGGACGGCTTGTTGTTCCCTCAATTCTACGAAGGCTGCATTCGCTTGTGCTTGGAACGCTTCGGCAAGAAGGTGGATGTTGTTCTGCAACATCTCTAGGCGGTTGATATCAGCCGTGTGGATTTGTACTTCCATGTTAACCTCTCGGATTCGGTTTGCTTGAACCCCCGATTGGTAGGACTGATTGGCGAGTTTGCCCACCATGACCGGGAGTGCCCGATCGGCTGAACCTCCACCTCGGACATTGTAGAAATCTCGGCACATGCCGTAGGGAGAGCGTATACTTTGTTGTTGGCTCCAGTGGACGAGGTGACTTCCCCAAACGGGAGTCGGTCCTTGAAAGTTCCTCCTAATGGGTGGAAGGTTGACTATTTCCGGTTCTGAGTCTGTCCCGGAGTCGTCCCCGCCATCCAACTCAATGGGCTCTTCGTCCTCCTCCGGATCCTCTTCAATCCATCCTCCGTTGCCTTGTTGTGGGTAGTAGGGGTCTCCATGCGGGTGAAATCCAGCCATTTGACTATACGAGAATAGGGTTATAAGATTTGAATAAAACTTGAGACATGTAATACTAATTAATCTAGCGTATGCACCAAATACTCCTATAGTATTTAAATTCTTGTGTTTGATCTTCGTGATGTTTTTGGTAAGTTTTGACTTGTTGCTCACTACGAGCGTTCCTCGATATACATTGGTCCGATTTCGGGCAAATATAGTTGATCACGCTATATTTGTCCCAAATCTGATGACATATATCGAGTCTTAATCGTAGTGTCCAACTTGTTTAAATACTTGTTGTATAGTTAATAAACATTAAAATAATGTGTTGTATGCATGTATTGGTACTTGAATGAACTAACATTTTTAAGTAATACGAAACGCGGCTTAGGCATAAATAAAATTGTTTTGTCAGAGAGTATTAGTCCCTTAAGCATTTATAGTTTGTATATCTTATGTGGTTCGATATACTTAGTTCACTACAAACATTGCTCTGATACCAATCTGTCACACCCCCAAACCTGAACGGCGGAAACGTTCGGGGGCGGATGACTTCATGTGGTAACATAACAAGTGAATACATAGTAAAGAAAGCAATACAACCATCATATATATATAATTGAAAGTTTACATTTGTCAAAAGTTACATGTTCAAAAACCAATTACAAATATGATGTCAAAGTAAGAGATTAAACTGGCGCGGCAACATCCCTTCATCAAAAGCATAATGATACCTGTAGTTACTGAATTCCTGGGACATACAAGTAGTTTTGAAAGAGTAGATCAATATTTAAGCTGGTGAGTTTCATAAGTATTTAATGACAATGTTTGTACGAAATGAAATGTCTTATCCTTGTTTGTTTGTTTTTAGAAAATCCTATATTTTCTACTAGTATAAGTGTAGTCTTCCTTCAAGACCAAAGTTTGTTTCCAAAAACGTATGTAAGTGTAAAAATAACCAATATGTTTGAAAACCTCGTAAATCAATGTATTTTTAATACTTCTCGTGAGCTTTATAACCATACTATTGACTTGCGATGCCTATACACAACGTTCTTCAGACGTTGGAATGTTATGACGTTTGTCACCCCAAACGGTGGACTGTAGCTAACAGTCAGGGCGCGGGTTGTCAAGCCCGTATAGATCTATACACAAACACCATCCTCCCCTCCAAGGGATTCTGGTATATAATACAGGACTTGAAATGCGTACTCGAACGTACGTGAAGTAAATGTCTCACAGAACCGTAGTATAAAAACAGATTTACGTGTTGAAATGTTCGTTTGTTATTGTACATGAAAGTGATTTCTCGAAAATCATGTTTCCAGTATGTAAAAGTTAGAATATCCTCATAAAACTATACCTATTATAGTTTTCTAAAAGTGTGCCTCGTTTGTTTTAGAATATCTAGAAAAGGAATCACTTGTTATGAAAGCATAGATTTTTGTAGAGTCTAAGATAGACACAACATACTTTAAATCTAAGAAAATGTTTAGTTTATAAATGCATTACAACCATTTATAGTTTTAAAGATAGAATGCTATTGTAATATATTTTTGTATACGGGAGTTCCCTATAAAGTTTATAAATCACACATGATTCCACTTAATAAAAGTGTATAATAATCTTTATATATAACACCCGATAGTAGTCGTGTGTTTTACTTGTATTTCCCCCCTTAGAAAGAATATAAAAGCGTTTAGAATATTTAAAAGGGTTAATTAAGGGGTATGAACTCACTTGAAAGTTTGAAGATAGCGAGATGGAAAACCGGGCAGAGTTTCGTCTTGGGAAACGGATTATTCTCGGGATTCTCGGGAATCTCGAGAGTAAAATCGACCTTCGGGACTTTGAGCAAAATGATCAGGGCTTCGGGGTAGTGCGGGCATGGAAAACGAGGTAAAACGCAAGAAAAGTGAGAGAGAATGAGCCATTTTTCCGGGAACCCTCGCATCCTATTTATAGGAGGCTGGAACCGCCTCGGTACGCGGGGGGTACGCGTACGTCTTGCATGACCGAGTCCTCGACTGCCTCGGACTTCGGATGGGACGGGGGGGGGGGGGGGTAGGCTCGCATAGGGGCGATGTAGATGATCTGAGGCCAAGGCCTTGAGTACGCTGGGCGTACTCATGTACGTAGGGCGTACTTGCGTGACTCGGACTTCGGATAATACCAAAGTTTTCAATAAAAATATATATAAATTATTTATCAAACTTCAAAAATTCATATCTCCTTCATACGAACTTTGTTTTCGACGTTCTTTATATCCACGCGTAAGTGAGACTAAGATCTACAACTTTCGTTTAGATTCCGTCGGCAAATTTCGAAATTATTTTTATTATTTATTTATTAAAATGACGTGATTAAGGAATTTCTTTAAAAATTCATAACTTCTTTATCTGACGTCGGTTTTTGCCAGACTTTTTACCGCTGAATTACCACTATCGAGACCTTCGATTCTCGTTTAGGTCATTCCGGCCAAAAGTCGCTCGATCTCCGATTCGAGTTTTTAGTTGTCTGTTGCTAAGCCGAAATTGGAAAAAATCTTAATTTCAATATACGAAGCCGGGATTGGGCATTCTTTTTACGTACGATCCCGGTTTAATGATATAAAACATAGTAGGTAGTTAAATAGAAACTTTTTGGACATTTTATTATCAACGTTAATTTTTCTTAACTCAAAAATGGTTACAATACTTGACTTATTAGGCCATTACAAAGAGTTGCAATATCGGGTTGTCACAAATATGACACTTAGTCATTTTCTCTCTTTTTTCCAACTTCCACCTCAAGAACACCCAAGGATTCTCTCTCAACTATCATAAATTCATCCTGTCAAATCCACCAAAATCGATCATTCAAGCTTCATATACGTAAGTATACTTCTCCTAGCTAGTTGTTTGATTTAAATACATGCCAAAACCTTGAAGAACACCAAGAACAAGGTGTTTGCGGTCCAAGGTGTTTTTGGATTGTAAACTCCAAATTGAGTGCCAAAGTGTGCCTTGGTTCATTCTAAGCCTTCACAACTAGCATAGATCCCTTCCCAGATGAGTTTAGCATTCAAAAATTATCTTTTCCCCGTGATCTTATGGGTTTACGGTTTGAGGAGATCATCCCAAAAACCGTAAACACCTCCTAAAGGTGTTTAGATGCCCCTAATGCCTTATAATGGTTGTGTGATGGAGTAGAATCTTACTTGCATGAGTTAGGGACCCCAAGAACATGAATTTAAGGGACAAACATGAGATTACAGTTTGGGAAGGTCTCCCAAAACCGTAATCCTCCCTTAAGGGTGTTTAAGTGCCCTTAACACCTTCCGATGCTTGTATAAGTGACTAGAACCTTGCCTACATAACCTAGAACCACCAAAGCACAAAAGAAATGGACTAACATGAGTTTACGACCGTAAACTTATGTGTTTACGGCCGTAAACTCCCAAGGGAGTGGTCCAAGGACCGTAAACTCCAAAGATTGACCATTTTGAGCCCTAATCCCCTCCATAGCCCTTGAATCAACTCTAGAACCTTTATTTGTGAAGCATGAAGCCTTAAAGCACACAAATGCACAATTCCCATGAGTTTATGGCCGTAAACTCATGGGGGATATGATTCCTAAACCGTAAACACCCCTAGACACTACCATTTGAGGAGTAAACTCCAAAGTAAACCGATACTCTCGTTAGATGCAACCCTTAACACTCCTAGCACTTGAAACAAAGTGTTTTATTGCTTTAGAGGGTCTTTACTTGCTTAATTAGTTATTAAAATGACTAATTGGATACTTAAATGTATAGTTACTTGTTAAATAGAATTCGTGTATGTGATCAAGTCCTCACTTGACACTTAGCATCTTACACCGTCCGTTCATCCGAATCGCCAACGTCAGGTGAGTTCATACCCCTGAATTAACCTTTTAAATGTTTTTATGGGGGGGGGGGGGGAATACAAGTTGAAACATGCTAGTTATCATATCAATCATAAGTGATTAATAACCGACATGGGTGACATAATGCCACTACCTCTACGCGTGACCTGTAGGGTCATCGGACACTCTATTGTCGATCAGCATGGTTACATACGAGGTCACATTCACCCCTTGTTTTAGACTTTTCTAGGTGTATCGTTCATTCTATACTGTCTGGAGTCTGTATTTCCTTGTTTTAGACTTTGCTAGTTGTATCGTTCATTCGATACTGTCCGGAGTCTGTATTTCCTTGTTTTAGACTTTGCTAGCTGTATCGTTCATTCGATACTGTCTGGAGTATGTATTTCCTTGGTTTAGACTTTGCTAGCTGTATCATTCATTCGATACTATCTGGAGTCTGTGCTCCCTTGTGTTAGACTGAGCCAGGTGATACTTTCCTGGAGTCTATGTTTTCTTTTGTTTTAGTCAGCAGTATTACTACTGAGGTATATATTGTTTTCCCCTGGTATTTTTATTTGTGATTTTCTCATTATTCCTTTAAAGTCAATATTGTATTTTGGTAATGATAGTATTTTTGGGGAAAATTACTCCTTAAAACGTAAATTTGTCGGGTCTTGGTAGAAGACTTCTTTTATTTAGAAAATATAGGATTTTCTAGAAAGAACGCTAATACACCGTAGATTCTAGATTACTATCTTTCATAAAGTCATTTTTGAATAAAATGTGTATTTATACTAATGACACTAAATACTTATGAACTCACCAACATTATAAAAATGCTGATACTCGCTTTCAAAATAACTTGTATTATCAGGTCATCGATAGACAGGTACATCCCGGGAGCTTTTGCGAAGACAGCCTAGTACCCAGCTGCATCTTGTTATGTTCTGTATTTACCTTGATGTTGCTATGAAATGTAACCTATGTAAAATTATTACTATTAATGCAATGGTTGTTGTACTTTGATTACTGTACTGCATATGTTGTGATACTTGACATGACGTCATACACCCTAGAATGTTTCCACCGTTCTGGTTTTGGGGTGTGACAGATTGGTATCAGAGCATTGTTTATAGTGATCTTAGTATATCAATTCATAAAAGATATACAACCTATAAATAGATTAGGATAAAACACTCTGACGAAGAATTATGCTTTAAAATATAACCATATTTTACCAAAGTATAAGAACATCTAGAATCTAAACACTCGAACAAAAGTATCACAAGAAGAACACAATATAAGTCTTTGGATGTTGACCATTGCCGTCAAACCTGAGCAGTTATGTAATCATAAGCTGGAATAAATGTAACCTGATCAACTACATTTATTCGAGATGCGACCAACGTGTGCTTGGGAGTGATGTTGGTGTTGCAACGAATCTGAAACTTACCAAATAGGAATGCTAGAGCCAAACGTAAAGTTTAAAATACTATGGGAGTACTTTGGAATACTAAAAGACTCACATTAATTCCAGAATCATATTCAGAAGTTAAGAGTCAATCAAGTAATTAAAATACCATAGGGGTATTTTAGGATCCATATATAACTTTGTGTGAAAAACTAAAAAGATCTTTATTGATATACCTATGATTACAGAGGGTATAGTTCCAAGGTTATATATAATAAGGATCCCATAGACTAAGAATGTGTGGTTTCGCCCTACTTCCTTTTCCTTGTTTGGATGTGGATATAGAGTAGTATCACATATTCGAAGGTCTATCGGATCTAAGCTATATATAATTTGTGTACCCTATGTAATTGTAGCAGGATTCGATATGGATCACCTAGTGAAATGTTTTAATAATCTATTAGGATTCTTTATACATTTCCATTATCGCACGAACCCTGTAGAAAACCTTACCTACTTCAGTGTTCGACAGAAAAGTTGATTCAGACCCATAAGAAGTTCATTGAGAAGATTTCTAGTTCAGAAATAAATGAACTAGGATGAGACTATTGAAACCACCAAGTGCCTATACCTTTTAGGGACATCGGTGGGAAATTCGCATGAACTTCCGAGATTTCCAGTCATCCATCATGAAGTGATGACACTCAGAGTCAGAATCGGATGTAAGACGGAGTAGAAATTCAATATGTCTACACGAGAAAATAACCCTAGGTATCTATCTGAAGAAAACCAATGCTGGTCCCAGTCAAGGATAGGAGGTAGACAGAGGGAGCCAATACATGGAACCCGAGAAGTGTCTTTTCCTCTTTATTGTCGCACTGATACACCCATAAAATAATAAAATTTAGTGAGTTAGTGATTACACTACTCACACTATCTGTTAGGTAAATCGCCTTTTCCCATCGCAAGTAATACGATTAGATCGGATCCCAAAACCTTGATTGAGAGTGTTTAGCCATAAGTCTTCATGAGCCTTTCTTTCTGCAGTCTTCGTTCTGAATTGTCCTCAGATCTTTCCAAAGCTGGAGAGTGAATCTCTCCAGCATAAAGATAACTTAGTAGGAACGACTCCCATCTTATGGCTTTCTGATACTCTTACTCCTACCTTGAATACCCAGACTACATCATGGGGATGCAGGTCGACACTCAGAGAACCAATATCCGAGGCATGGGAAAATTTATGCCTATTATAGTAAGGATAGATACGTCTAGAGTTAAACATCATCTCTCATCAGCTTGTGTTCCTTTCCGTGTAGGAAAACCATGCCTCCTAAGAAATGTAACCAATCTACTGGCAAAAAACCGACTCTCCTATTCGATGAAGCTATGTTCCAAGCTGAAGTCTCGACAGCCATAGCAGCTGTCATGGCTCAACTGAATGCTAACAACGCCAATGTTAGCATGATCCCTATCGAGATTCCCGATCCTAGCAACGGACAGCAGAAACCAACACCTGCATATCCAACCACCTAAGAACCTCAACCAACTCCACTAAAGAGAAAGTTTAAGAACGAGGAGGAAAGTACCTTGGCTCAAGGACCTTCCGAAGAGCAACGAGCTGAGGCAGTCAGTACCCCTGCCAACCCTTCCATCCCGAAACCTAGAAGGCCATACCTAGGAAGCCTTCCCCGTTGTAGCAAGTGTAGCTACCATCACCATGGTACCTGTCGAGAACTCCTTTGTGTTAGGTGCAACGTGAAGGGGCATACCACTCGCGTCTGCAGAACGCTGTTTGAATTCATTACATCGACCACCAATGTTGGGACCAGTCCAATATGCCAACTATGTGGTGAGACTGAGCACTTCAAAAAGGACTGCCTAACTGAAAGAAACGAAAAGGGCGCAGGAGGAGTCTAACCCTAATACCTAGGAGAAGCATCAATGACCCTGGTAAAATTTTGGTATGTATCTCAATCCTAAGTAATTAACCAACAACATTTAACGATTAATCCTAATTGTAATTACTCTCTCGTTAAGGCGAAAGTCGCAGCACTGTTGTAAAAAAATTCAAAATTTTCATCAGGTAAAGCTATAATAGCTTGATATATATGTTAAAGCCATGTATAATTAAGATGGATAGACCTCGAGTGAGCGATGCTGCCTCATTTCCTGTTCCTTGTTTGGTTGTGGATTTAGGGCGGAGTCGCTCAGTCAACAGTCCTTCCCACCTTAACTATACATGACTAGTGTATGTTAGGCGATTATAGAAAGGCCTTGTGATAAATCCATTCATGGAAAGTACATTATTCCAAAACCTCAGGACCCTCTATAGTTTCGCGTCGACTCTATTTGTCCAAGTATCCGCGAGAGTGATACACGGGACGAAACTCGAGACGCCAAGAACTTGTGTGCCCATTTAGCACATGGCCCTACCGACCCTCATTCTATGTCATGTCGATGTATGCCAACTTTGACGCCTCTATCAATCATGGTTCGACTTAGTGCAACCATGTGTAAATTCCTAGTGCTGTGTAAAAAGAACTTTCACCGTAGCCATTTTGGCAAATAAAAGTCCTTCCAAAATTAATAATAGAACCTAATGTGATCCGTCAGACGTCTCTCTTATCTAAAACCTTCCGAAGTACCCAGGAGAAGGGTATCACGCGTTGTTAACCAACCTCTCCTTAGGTAAAATAAAACCCGAAGCGAAAGACACTGTTGTTATTCCAGAAGACGATAACCACCCGAAACCTACTCCGTAGATTCCCCAGAAAGACCCTTAGCACCTCACAATCAGATTTGTGAATCAAGAAAAGAAACTCATGGGATTAACTTGCTACTACTGAGTACATGCATTAGAGTGGTATATGATTTAGATCAATATGATTTAAGATGTGTGCTTCCTCCCTACTCCCTGTTCCTCGTTGGGTTGTAGGTATGGGGTGGAAACACAACTGAACATCCTATCGATCTCAATTATATATAAGGCTTGCGTACAACAAGTATTAGTGATTAAGCCAAGTATGAGCTCTACCATGAATCTTGTAATAAAATCCTTCATCTTATCCCATAGAACAGCGGTTGGAGTCAAGAGAACCACTGCGGGTTGAGCTACTCATATGACCACAAATTCGAAATTTGTCGCCATCCCGGTTAAGCCAATATAGTAGCTAACACCCTCAGTTGGAAAAACTAACTCAAGTCGTAAGAGTCAAGGACATTGACTACGACCATCCATTCAGGCTTAACCCCGCGAATTAAGACTCTTAGAAAATATCCCGGAAGCCTGGAAGCTGCGATAAGTTAAACTCTGAGGCGATTGGATGAGGAAATTAGAAGTTCCGAGTGACGGAACCCTATACTCTCTAAATTTGATTTAGAGTGAGGAAACTCAGAAACACCGGAAGAGTAGTTGCAAGGGATACACACACTACTCAGGCACTTCGTCCACCCCACTACTAACGAGTAGTGCTTAGGACACTTCGCCTCCTGACGTGGATGAAATCACTGTCGCCCTGTAGACAATAGATTGCATTCTTTGAAGTAAATATTCGAATGCCAAGAACCACAGGATAACATCCATAGCCAAGAATACTTTATTAAGTACGAAAGTAGGTTGCGTTAAGCATTATAACCCAGATCCCAAAGAGATTATAGACTCGACACCAGTCTAGGTGTTAGTCGATGGGTTATACAAGAGCATGCACTTTTTGCAACTGGAATGAACTGACACCTTAGAGAATAGGGCATGTCTTAGAGATTCATGGGACTACTAGGTGTTCCAAGAATACTATCTCACACAAAAATAGTAGAACCACCTCCCGAGATAGTCCAACACTTCAGAAAATCTCTAAGGACTGAGTTAACCCTGAGGAGAGATTGTTATTCATGAAACAGCAAAGCAAGTAAGAGCATGATTCTTTCCTGTTAGGAATCATATTGTGAAAGCTTTAACTAGATGATGATGAGAAGTTTAAAAACTTTCTAAACAATCATCTGGTAAAACCCTATCTCACAGACCCTAAAAGTTTCCGTTAGAAACGTCTCAAGAATCAGAAGTGCATGTCCATTTTTCTCTAGGTTGAGATAGACGCCCTACATCAAATAAATACCAGGAGATATCGAATTCATCCGATGATCTAGAAAACCTCCAAAAGACAATCATTAGGGAATACGAATTTGGAAATGACCTGAGCCTTCTAAGAACCAACCCGGGAACTACACCCTCGGTAAAGGAGAACTCTTGGAACTTCAAAAATGGCGATCACACCAGTGATGATCTCACCATAGAATTACTTTATGTTCTAAGTACTGAAAAAGCTCTATCTTTCTGAGAGCTTAGGACCATCCGAAATTCGTTATAAGAATTGGTCCAACCCTCGTCAGACCTTGAGTACTTTAGGAATTCCATAAAATTCTCCGTAGTCTATTCACGTCTCCAACATGGATAATGTGTTTGCCCGACGTAACTCTCAAAATCCCACTCGTCGAGATAGGAATCTTTGAGAACCCCGACCTTGTAGAAGAACCTATAGGACTCATGAACCAAGAGCTCAAACGAACGAATCGAATCCGCATTCCCGCCAGTAAAGGTTCACTAGATTGCCAAACGAAGGCCGGAGTTCACTTGGGAGTGTGAGGACCAGCCGAATAGGAAGTACCATCATCTCTTTACTCGATTGTTCATGCCTACTTCCTTGCCTAAACTCTAATTTCGGGACAAAATTCCCTCTAAGGGGGGATGATGTGACAACCCGAAATTTTCGTTTGTTTTAACGCCCTAATTAAGCACGTCAAAAATTAGCCAAATTTATCCCAAAATATGTTTGGCCGGATTTTGAGCTCGTTGGAATATTTTAAATAATATTCGTCAAGCGAAACAAAAATAAGGAAGTAAAATTTAGAGTTGTCGTGTTTAGTGTAAGTCGCGGAACTCCAAAATTTGGAATTTACAGACGAAAACTCGGAGTTTTTGACCGCGAACCCCCGAGAGTATAAATATGACACTTAGTCATTTTCTCTCATTTTCCCAACTTCCACCTCAAGAACACCCAAGGATTCTCTCTCAACTATCATAAATTCATCCCGTCAAATCCGCCAAAATCGATCATTCAAGCTTCTATACGTAAGTATACTTCTCCTAGCTCGTTGTTTGATTTAAGTACATGTCAAAAACCTTGAAGAACACCAAGAACAAGGTGTTTACGGTCCAAGAAGTTCTTAGACCGTAAACTCCAAATTGAGTGCCAAAGTATGCCTTGGTTCATTCTAAGCCTTGACAACTAGCATAGATCCCTTCCTAGATGAGTTTAGCATTCGAAAATTATCTTTTCCCCATGATCTTATGGGTTTATGGTTTGGGGAGATCATCCCAAAAACCGTAAACACCTCCTAGAGATGTTTAGATGCCCCTAATGCCTTCTAATGGTTGTGTGATGGAGTAGAATCTTAATTGCATGAGTTAAGGACCCCAAGAACATGAATTGAAGGGACAAACATGATATTACGGTTTGGGAAGGTCTCCCAAAACCATAAACACCTCTTAAGGGTGTTTAAGTTCCCTTAACACCTTCCAATACTTGTATAAGTGACTAGAACGTTGCCTACATAGCCTAGAACCACCAAAGCACAAAAGAAATTGACTAACATGAGTTTACAACCGTAAACTCATGTGTTTACAGCCGTAAACTCCCAAGGGATTGGTCCAAGGACCGTAAACTCCAAAGAGTGTCCATTTTGAGCCTTAATCCCTTCCATAGCCCTTGAATAAACTCTAGAACCTTTATTTGTGAAGCATGAAGCCTTAAAGCACACAAATGCACCATTCCCATGAGTTTATGGCCGTAAACTCATGGGGGATATGATTCCAAAACCGTAAACACCCCTAGACACTACCATTTGAGGAGTAAACTTCAAAGTGAGACCATACTCTCCTTAGATGCAACCCTTAACACTCCTAGCACTTGAAACAAAGTGTTTTATTGCTTTAGAGGGTCTTTACTTGCTTAGTTAGTTATTAAAATGACTAATTGGATACTTAAATGTATCATTACTTGTTAAATAGAATTCGCGTATGTGATCAAGTCCTCACTTGACACTTAGCATCCTACATTGTCCATCCGAATCGCCCACGACAGGTGAGTTCATACCCCTTAATTAACCTTTTAAATGTTTTCAAATGTTTTTATGGGGGGGGGGGATACAAGTTGAAACATGCTAGTTATCATATCAATCATAAGTGATTAATAACCCGCACGTAAAAGGATCTATTACACTTTCATCTGTTTTACCAAGTACATTACTTCAAATGGTTTTCCAAAACGTTATTACTTATTTAGATCTTCTCAAACTATCTTTCTTGCTGTATGTTCTCCTTCAAAACCTATTACCGCAGTGTTTTAAACAAAGGTTTTCTTCACTTAAATTGTTTTATCAAATTAGGTTCAAAGTTTTTTATGAACGGTTTTTCAAAGGCTTTCCAAAAGGTTTTCAAAGCTTGTTTTACAAAATGACATCAACTCGTAAATTTCTTAAGTGTAAAGGTTTTCCAAAGATTTTACCAAAGTTTTCTTCTATGCTTTTATTTCGTTAAATGCATGCCTATATTTGTATAGTTATATAAATAATGTTTAAAGGACTTAAGAAGGTTAGTTCGCCCTATTTCCTTTTCCTCGTTGGGATGTGGTCCGGTGGGTATCGGATATCCGTCTGAAGGTTGTTTAAACATTTATTATATATCATGTATACATATATGGACATAAAAGC
This sequence comes from Lactuca saligna, assembly GCF_052625555.1. Lineage (NCBI taxonomy): Eukaryota > Viridiplantae > Streptophyta > Magnoliopsida > Asterales > Asteraceae > Lactuca > Lactuca saligna. The sequence continues at coordinate 140,892,445 of NC_136419.1, read as the reverse complement.
TCTCCGTCTCTCTCTCTCTCTCTCTCTCTCAGCCAGTTCATCGCCTTTGGGTAGTAAAGGCATCCTTTTATTATTCATGTTTCTGGAACCCTAGTAACTATTATAGGAATAGTTAAGAGACTCTATCTCTCCCTCTATTTCTCACTCTATCTCTCCGTCTATTTCTCACTCTATCTCACCCTTTATCTCTCACTGTATCTCTCCCTCTATCTCTCACTCTATCTATCTCTCTCTCTCTCTCTCTCTCTCTCTCTCTCTTTTTTACTTTAGAATGCAACACACTATTTCCCTCTACGATGCCTCATAGCGCCATCGCCGTGTAACCAGAGTCTCCGGGAAGGAGAGCATGTTGGATTGGTGTCTAAGTCCATAACTATTTTGGTATGTACTTGACCCGATGGTGCATGGTCCTTCTGGGTTGCCTTCACTAAAGCAACTTGACAGGATGAATTATGGAGAGAGAGGATTAATTATGATTTATTAATATATTATGAGAATAATATATTAAAGGAGAAATCATATTGTTTGATTAATATTAGTCAAGAATTAATTGATAATTAATTTTGTGGCTAAAAGAGATTAATTAAACTTAAGGGACTGGAACTGTAATTATAAGATAATTGCATTTGGGCTATCGATTACTTAATAAGATATAAGTCGGACAAATTCTATGGGGAAGCCCATTAGCAATCGTCCAAGGGATATACCAAAGGAATCTATGGGCTGCTTAGGGCTTAAGCAGCAGATTAGGGTTTCGTAGTTTAAAACCCTAATAGCCTACATGTATATATAGTACCCTTAAGCCCCAAAAACGTGGATAAGAGTTTCCTTAGGGTTTCCACACGTTTTTGGGTGCCTCCTCTCTTATCATTCTTCATCCTCTTGCTCTTGGTGTTTGTGAGCCATTAGAGGAGTAACACTTGTGACTCTAAGCTTTCTAAAGCCATCACAAGGAGGATTTGAGTTGTTATTACCATATAACAACAAAAGGTATGTATTCTAATCTTCTTGGTGAATTTCGAAAATAGTATGACTCATTAGGATTTTATTATTTGTTCATAATGTTGTTTAACTAATAGTGAAAACATAGATCCAATTCTAGGCTTGCATGCACACATAGAATTGTTTGTATAAAACCCATCAGTGCGAACATCATGTGTATAGATCTATACAGGACTGACACTCCCACACCCAGACTACTAGCTATAGTCCGCACCGTGAAGGCCCATGGATGACATAATGCCACTACCTCTACGCGTGGCCTGGAGAGTCATCGGATACTCTATTGTCGATCAGCATGGTTACATACGATTTCACATTCACCCCTTGTTTTAGACTTTGCTAGCTGTATCATTCATTCGATACTATCTGGAGTCTGTATTTCCTTGTTTTAGACTTTGCTAGCTATATCGTTCATTCGATACTGTCTAGAGTCTGTATTTCCTTGTTTTAGACTATGCTAGCTGTATCGTTCATTCGATACTGTCTGGAGTATGTATTTCCTTGTTTTAGACTTTGCTAGTTGTATCGTTCATTCGATACTATCTGGAGTCTGTGCTCCCTTGTGTTAGACTGAGCCAGGCGATACTTTCCTATAGTCTATGCTTTCTTTGGTCTTAGTCAGCAGTAGTACTGCTGAGGTATATATTATTTTTCCCCTGGTATTTTTACTTGTGATTTTCTCATTATTCCTTTAAAGCCAATACTGTATTTTAGTAATGATAGTATTCTGGGGAAAATTACTCCTTAAAACGTATATTCATCGGGTCTTGGTAGAAGACTTCATTTATTTAGAAAATATAGGATTTTCTAGAAAGAACGCTAATACACCGTAGATTCTAGATTTATATCTTTCATAAAGTCATTTTGAATAAAATGTGTATTTATACTAATGACACTAAATACTTATGAACTCACCAACATTATAAAAATGCTGATACTCGCTTTCAAAATAACTTGTATTATCAGGTCATCGATAGATAGGTACATCCCGGGAGCTTTTGCGAAGACAACCTAGTACCCAGCTGCATCTTGTTATGTTCTGTATTTACCTTGATGTTGCTATGAAATGTAACCTATGTAAAATTATTACTATTAATGCAATGATTTTTGTACTTTGATTACTATATTGCATATGTTGTGATACTTGACATGACGTCATCCACCCCAGAATGTTTCCGCCGTTCCGGTTTTGGGGTGTGACACATAATAGAAGCAACACTAATGATTTGGTCCTTTTCTTGATTTCTGGGTTTATGTTATATTTCCCTTAACTAAACAATAAGTCTATTTGAGTACATAATCTCTTACACTTCCTTTTATTCAATGCTTGAACAAACTTGAAGCACTTTCTAGTGTTCAGAATATCTGCTTTACATGAGGATACATCTGATATGTTTCATAATTATTTAATCATTTCTAAAGTATCATGATCAGACAGACTAGATTGTAGAGGTTATTTAGGTATGGGATCTTTCACTATATATAATTTCTAATTATCCTTAAGGTGAAACCTCAAGATATTATACGAGTTATAGAAATTATAACCATCAAATGTTACTATCTCTTAAAAACCTACAAAAGAGGGATTTTGCAGGGTGTAAAATTATTAACAATTATCAACAGAATTTAACAAGGTTTCATTTAGTATTTTCAATATTTAGTCTATAAAAATTAATACCTTTTATTGTTTCTTAAAACATTAATTTATTAATGCCTAGTATCTAAGTAACAAAAGAAGTAAATGGTTAGGTGACCTTTACCCCATAAACTTAATCAAGTTCGGTAGGTAGCAATTACCAATTGGGAATTGCATACGATATGTAACTCCTAAATTATGTGATCCTAAACAATTGTTACTTAAATTGGCATGTTTATCCCATCTATGCCTCGAACCTCTCAAGCTTAGGTGACCTTTATCACACAAGATTCTGATTAAGTCATCCTACTTGAAACAACTTGTAGTGTTGTAAATAACCAGTGACAAGGTGACCCTTTAGAAACCAAAAACTACAAAACTACCCTGAACATCATAAGACAATCCTAATGACCTGGTGACCCTGTTCCACTAACACTATACAAATGATAACGATTGTTCTTTAAAAGAACAAGAATGACTTGCATTTTAGAAAAGGTTTTATATATGTTTTACAATTATAGTTTATAAAAATATGGTCTCACGAATATTGCATGCATTCAACAATTCATGTACCCTTTTTGTAAAATTCATATAGCTTGTTATGAGGTTCTTTAGGTGCCAAATAAAATTTCATTTTATTTTCCATTAGTTGCGATTAATTATAAACTAAAATCTGGTATTTTAAAGTTTAGTTGTAGATCAATTTTTAAGAATCGGTAATAGTCTTAATAAAATTTCATTTTATACTTAAGACTTGGATTTTTGAATGAGTTCTAAAATCACAATTTTAAATCTACTTTTAACAATCAAAATCTTATGACTTCATGAATTTATAGAATAAACTCATTTTATTTTATAAACTCAATTTTATGCATCTTATGATAAAGTTCATATTTTGATAAACCAAAATACTTATGTTTTAAATCTCACTTGGCATGCATAAAACATAATATTAACATGTTGCGTTATGTTAAAAACACTAATATCATATATTAAGTTTCGACACAAAAAATAATCATTAGTTTTATTATTTGTTGTTATAACGTTATATACCGATTTTAGTCTTTTTAATAAAACTCCTTATTTATTATAAAGACATGGAGTTTTTATAATGTTTAAACAACTTCTAAACATTTCAAATATTTTAAAGTTGGGTATTTATAAGGTTTACAATAAAATTATTTTTCAACAAAAAATCGATTTTTAACCGGTAAAAATGTTTTTATAAATATCTATATATAAACATATTATGTTATCTTTTATTTACTCAAACTCCTAGTGATATTATCTTATGTTAAAATGTTGTTTGACATCTAAACTCATTTTCATACACAAAACATAATATATAATTGTTGAATTATGTGTCTAAGCCCATAACTATAATTGGTATAAACTTGAATTGATGGTAGCACATTCATTTTGGGTTGCCCTCAAACCTAGCAATTGAATAATATAGCTTTTAGAAAGAGAGACTGATTTATTAATTTATTACATGGTTAATAAATTAATTATAACTCAAAATAAATAATTTGTTATATTGTGAGAATAATATATTAATTAGAAATAGTAATATTTAACTAATAATTAATTAAAAATTAATTTGAATTAATTTTGGGATTAATTGGATTAATTAATAGTAGGAGGACTATATGTGAAAATGTTCAATAATTGAATATTAACTAACTCTAGAACCTCCCATAAGAGGAGGAGGAGGAGGAGAGAGAGAGAGAGAGAGAAAGAGAGAGAGAGAGAGAGAGAGAGAGATAGGGAGAGAGAGAGAGATGGGATGTATTCTAGAAGATGTTCTAGGGTTTTCCTTGGGCATTAAGGAGCCTTGGATGCCTTAGAGAGGAAGAAAAGAGATTAAGGCTTATCTTAGGACACTACCTTATCTAATACATTCCTAGTCTCCTATAAAAACCCCTAAGGGTTTAGATTTTCGATCCATGCCTTCTAGGAAAGGGTTAGGGCCAAAATTTCCCCCTCCTCTCTCTCTCTCTCTCTCTCTCTCTCTCTCTCTCTCTCTTCAAGTTCCTTGTTTGCTAGGGTTTGGGTGTGAACCATTAGATGCACAACGCTTGTGGTACTTGCTTCCAAGAGTTTTTTTTCAAGAAGGTTTGAATTAGTTATTTACTATAATAACTAAAAGGTATGTAAACCCTAATCTTTTTTATTATTTTTAAAAATACCCTAGGTTTCCTTAGGGTTTATTTGATGTTCATAGTTATAACAATCTATAGAGAAACATAGATCCTTTTTAGGGTTGCATGCACACTTAAGAGTTTAAGTTTATTTGTTTTGAATACAACCCATCAGTAGTATCAGAACCATGTTTGTTTCCAATTGAATTTGCTATAATTATTGAATTTGATCATATGGTTTATGACAATTAAACCATTGGCAACAAATTTCGAAATTGGATGGGGTTTTCTTGGCCCCAAAATTTTAAGATTAGGGTTAGGGTTTTGAACCCTAACCCTCCTCCCCATGAAATTTGAATTTAAGGTAAGGATTTGAATCCCTTACCTTCCTCCACAAGATTTCAAAAATATGACTAGATTTTAGGGTTTCTAGTTTTTGGTAATTGTTATTTTACTTGCCTAAAATAAAATAATTAAAATTAAAATAAATCCCATACCTTATTTTCTAAAATTAGAGAATAAGGATTAGGATTAAATTATTTGATTAATTTAATTAGATATTTCTTAATTGATTTAATTGATTTAATTAATTTTTAATTATAAGATAATAGTTAAATAATTATTGATTTATTTTAAATTTAATTAATTATATATTAATTTCAAATTTTAAAATATAAAACCAAGTATTTAGAAAAAGTTATTAAAATACACCTTATACTATATGTAAAAAAAATTAAAGTTTTAATAATTACTATATGTATAAGATCAAGTCAGTCAAATCAATAGTAGGCCTCATTCACGAAACCATACTATAAAGAGTATATAAGGAAGCGGTCTATAAAATGATCGTTGAATTGGTGTCCATTCTAACCCACCGCGCTCCCATGTGGAGGATGGTAGTTAGCCGAACAGGTTTGATAAGACAATTAACTCTCATTAAAAGTATAATGCTATTAAAAGTAACTAAACATTTTATTAAAATCCTGATCGTAGTTACTTTAAAAAAAATGTGAATTTGTATGTTAATCCATGGGATTTCACATTACACTTTATAAGTCCTTAGTGGAGCGTGTGTGGTGAACCGACACACTAATAGGGGACTAATAAAGAGTGGTAGTGGGTGTCTTGAAAATTATCATTGATTAATGGAGCATGTGTGGCTAATCGACACATAAAATGAGGTGATAAATAGCATCAAGAGTGTCAGCTAATTTGCATGGTTATTCACATCTCGTTTGTGATCCTCGACATCCTAGTTATAAAAGTGAGAGCATAATCTAAGATTAAACATGTCATTGATTAGATTCAATGAATATCAAAATATCTAGGAGTTTAATAAGATTGAAATTGGTAAAAGCCTTACCTACCTAAAGTAGATTTGAATTTGATTATGGCATCCCTCTTCAAAGTTTGAATCGAAAATATAAATCCTAGCCATAATTTAAATTTATGGGTTAATAATTTGAATTCTCTTTTCTCCCTTTATAGATGTCAAGTCAAGACAATAATGGTCTTCCTGATTCTTTTGGAAATGGTTTTCCTTATCCTTATGAAGGTGACCTTCCACTTTCAGATCAAGGTGAAAATGTTTTCTCTTCTTCGGGAAATGGTGCAACTGGACATCATAATTCTCCAACTCTTCTTCCTCCTCCTCCTCCTCCTCCAGTGACTCTCCCTACATCACGATTTCGTCGAGTTGAAAGATACAAAACTACTCAAGCCCTATTAGCATGTAAACATCAAGATGGAAAATTTATGTGTACGCGTGTTCTGAAAATGAAACCGTACATTGACAAATTAGATATATTGGGTGTTGTTTTCCCAAGGGAGCACACCATTGAATTGGTTCTACTTTCGCTTCCTAAGTTATATGAATAGTTCATTGAGAACTGTTATACGAGTAACCTCGATGTGACCCTAATTGATCTAATATATATGTTGATTGTTGTTGAAGCATAAATGCTTAAGAGCATAAGTGAAGAAAAAGTGTTTGAAGGATATAAGTCCAAAATTTCCATAGAGATTGATGATGGTAACAATGGTATTCTAGAAATGATTTCTTTTCCCAATGGAAAGGGATTAGCCAAGGTCAAACAATTTGATCATATGGTAAAGAGAAAGGATGGTTATGAGATAGTTTTATGTGTTAACCCTAAAGAATCCATATGTTTCTATTCCAAATAGGAGGGATATTGTTTGCAAAGCTGCCCAGACTACCTGAAACATCTCAGAGTTGGTAAAGTCAAGTCGTGTGACTCTACTTTAGGTACATCCATTATCTTAACAAAATTCATATTCATAGACTCTTAATACATGATGTGATGATCATATTTTAATGTTTTTTGTAGGATTTAAGAGAAAGAAGGAAGGTTAAGAAGAGTGGGTTGATTTTGATCGTGAGAGATGAATTTCGGTCACATGGTTTGATGATCAAAATTTGGAAGCTACTGCTTGGGAGTTATAATAAGTAGATTGCTTAGGAAATGCCTAGAAACATAGTTTTATTTTTTTATGCATTGTAAAGACAAGTTCCAATTTTTTTCATTTATTATCAATAAAAGTGAACTTTTGGTTTATCTAGTTGGTTTATTTTATATTTACTTACAATGGCATTTATGAACGTGTTGGTTACATTTCTATTATTAGCAATGTTAATTATCGATTTGATTCTTGTTATATCGCTTGTGGTATTATCATAATTAACCAAGTGAAAAGGAATTCTCATCGCCCAATTTTCAATTGGATAGACACATAGAGTCATGAAATTTGAATTGTGTGATGTATGATAATCTGGATCATTTGAATATTATGGCTAATTCATTTATCACATGTTTTTGTGTGTCAAAAGGAAGGACTAATGGATCTAATACATGTTGATATGGAATCTTCAGATCCACCACAAAGGACGATAAATCTATTTGTCATGATTTAATGATGCTTCAATAAATTTGGTTGTGTTTATAAGATTAAACATAATTCCGATGCTTTGAAAAGTTTCACACAGTAGCAGAACGGATATGAAGAATCTATTAAGCGGAAAGATAAAATTTTCTCCAATTTGAAAGGAAAGGAGAGTACTTTAATATTATGTTTTATGATCATCTTATTGCTTATGGAACCATATCACAATTAATCCTGGAAGAACATCTTAGTCCAATTTTTTTTACTAAGAAGAGGAATCAGATATTGTTTAAATGGTTCAATTGAGAGATGAGTCATACTTAGTTTCTACTCAAGGTTTAGAGTCATGCTGTCACACCCCGAAAACCGAAGGCGGAATACATTTCCGGGGTTGACTACCGTGTTGAGTATCAAATCCAATGTACATAGTAAGTAAAGTAAAACAAGCATTACATTACATAATAACAGTTTTACAGTTGTTTCAAAAGTAAAGTTTGTACAGTTGTGATACATAGTATATATAGACAAAATGTAACGGGTCTTCATGTACACCGTCTTCATGCAAAAGGATCTTTGGGTACCTGTTCTAACGCTGACCTGAGAACACAAGCGGTTTGAAAATCAGCATAAAGCTGGTGAGTTCATAAGCGGTTTTGTTTTACGAAAATGTATCGGTTTCCTTTCTGTTTCTGAAATGTTATGTACACCAAGAAAATCTCGTATTTTCTTAAAAGTTGGTTATTGTTTCACAATTGTAAAGTATAGTAAGTTTGTACACTGAAAACATGTTTACTCATGTGAAAATGTATAGTTGGTTATCTGACTGGTTAAACTGTTCTGTTTACTTATCATGTGTTACCAGGAAAGTCCCATACTTTCCTTATTGTATGTTATAAATTGTAAAAGATGTAATGTTATCCATTCTGTGACTCTTTCTAGTTATGTAAGTGTTACCCAGGAAAGCCCCATGCTTTCCTGCATGTATGTATCTTATGTAAATGATGTGAAAGATGTAAAAGATGTAATGGTGATTAGATTCCATGTTTTCCCCAGGAAGGTCCCGTACCTTCCTGAATGTTAGTTACAGTAAGTAAAAGATGTAAAAGATGTAAACGATGTATAAAGTAATCCATTATTACTGTAAGTAAATCTCTGTTATCCTAATTGCGAGTTCCATAACCATACAATAGACTGAAACCTGTGGTAATAAGTAGTCGACATGTGGCAATAAGTCGTCCACATACTTATGACTTTTGTCACCCTTGAACCATTTCGGTTCGGCTGTAGCTAGCAGCCAGGTGTGGGGTAGTCAGCCCCGTATAGATCTATACACTCAAGTCACGCTCTCTAAATACCAGAGATTCTGGTTATGGGTGTAGTCCTCCACTCGCGTAATCCAGGTGGAGTGTTCTCCGAGGACGTGTCTCCAATCGTACCGGAATAACAAATTTACTAGTAATAATATGAAAGTCCTCCACTCGTATAAGTGTGGGGAGTGTTACCGAGGACAAAACAGTGTACAGGTATTATATTCAAATATTTTAATGTCATGCTTTTAACTGATAAAATGTGGAAAACCATTTGTGAAATACATGTAAAACATACTAGTTTAAAGACTTATTTCACAAATATATGTTATGTGATCTGTATGTTCGATCTGTTATCAGTTGTAGTTATCAGTTATCAAAGCATAAGAATATGAAACACACATTTGAAAACATGTTATGAGTACAAGAATTCCCTTGTACTTTGCTTGTGTTCCCCCCTGAAAACAGTGAAAACAGTGAATAAGGGTAGGGGTATGAACTCACCAGACTCGGAAACGTGTCGGTTTTGAATGCTATACGTCGGTTCGGGGTTTGATTACTCGCGATGACCCTATGTAAAATGATATAATGTCCATATATATACAATTAGAGATACATTCACTAATCATATGGAACATTACACTCCAATGAGGTTAAGCATTTCAAAACGAGCGTTTGGAGTGACCCGGGTGACATCTTTGGATTTGTAATGACACAAGGGACTTGGGACTTGAGTTTACTCCCCATAAGTAAACATTTTAAAGAGTTTACAACATTGGAACACCCACATACATGAGTTTACAGCCGTAAACTCATGTGGGTGAGGTTTTGGTGTTTTAAGGGCTCAAATGGACTTAGGGATTGCTAGAAATAATTATCTAAACACCTTGGAACACTTGGAATAGATTTAAAACATTTAAAACATGAGTTTACGGCCACACTCATAGAGTTTATGGCCGTAAACTCACAATGGCTAAGAAAAATTGATTTAAGCTACTTAGGGCAATCACATGTGATTCAAACTAATTTTTTTAAGCATTGTTATGAATTTAGAACATCAATTAAGACCTTTGTTGGAGTTTACGGCCTAGAGGTATGTTCTAAGGCCGTAAACTCTCTTTTATCATTGAAAAAGATAGTTTTTGGTGTTTAAAACAATCACATGTGATTCTAGAAATTTGTCCAAGCCATTTGGGTGTGTTTGATGCATCTTAAACATTGTTTTATGAGTTTACGGCCAAGTGTATGTTCCTAGGCCGTAAACTCTCATAAATCATACTTTTGTTGTGTTTCAATCCTTTAAACCATTTTTAGATGCATCTAGATTTTACCACAAAGCCATAGATTGAGTTTGGAAGCATTTGAACATGTTTAAAGGCCTTAAATCACCCTTTTAGAGGAATTTACGGCCCAAGAGTATGTCTTCGCCGTAAACTCTTCTTTATTACTCAAAATATAAGTTTAAAGTGTTCCAAGTCTAGATTAGCAAGTCCATGGTTCATGTCTAAGTCCCAACTAGGTTTTGGAAGGGTTAATTGGCTTAAATACCCCTTGTATATGAGTTTACGGCCCAAGAATGTTCCTTGGCCATAAACTCACTTTTGTCCCTCTAAATCCATGTTCTACATGTTATAAGTTCTCCCCTTTAAGCCCTTAAGTCATATCTAGTGTCCAACTATGCAAAGGAAGGGTTTTAGGGCTTAAAAACCCTTGAAATATGAGTTTATGGCCCATGAATGTTCTATGGCCGTAAACTCATGAATGTTTGGCCTAATTCATGTCTTAAACTCGAAATTGAATGTCAAATATGTTATAGATTAAGGCTAGGAAGGTACCTTGGAGATTAGAAGCCTTAATTTTGAGTTTTGATCTCTTAAACTTGGATTAGGAGAGAGGTGGGTAATGTTTAGTGATAATTTGACCAAAGGCTTCAAATGAAGTCCTAAACACGTTTATATAGTGTTTAAGTTTTGGACACGGTGGAATTTTACCCGATACCGGCGTTAGACGGGGTTTTTGGTCGTACCCGATTGAGTTACCGTAACCCGATACGGTAAATTTTAGAATTATTCCGATCACTAAAGTTGAGTGTTAAAAATGATTTCTAAATGTATTAAGACACCCATTAAGTCATTTTAAATGTGTACTAATTAATGACTTAATTAAACGGAGAAATCGGAAATCGGAAATCGGAACGACGATCGGTTGCGCGAGTTGATTTATGAAAAAGTTACATTGAAATGAAGCGGAAATTTCGGGTTGTTACATTATCCCCCCGTTAAAGGGAATTTCGTCCCGAAATTCAAGTTTAGAACATAAGACAAGATACAAATCATGGATAAGAAAAGAGTTGTGGATACTTCTGTATCATTGAGTCTTCCCGTTCCCAAGTGAATTCCGGTCCCCACTTGGCATTCCAGCGAACCTTCACTAACGGGATGCGACTTTGTTTTGTACGTTTGACTTCTCGATCCATGATTTCGATCGGTTCCTCCACAAAGTTGAGTTTTTCATTGATCTCGATCTCGTCTAAGGGAATTGTTAGGGTTTCATCGGATAGGCACTTTTTAAGATTTGAAACATGAAAGATAGGATGAATGTTACTGAGTTCGTGAGGTAAATGAAGTTTATAGGCAACTGGACCAATCCTGGAGAGGATCTCAAAAGGTCCAATATACCTTGGATTAAGTTTCCCATGCTTGCCAAAGCGTACAGTGCCTTTCCAGGGCGAGACTTTTAACAGGACACGGTCTACAATCTGGAATTCTAATGGTTTCCGACGATTATCAGCGTAACTCTTTTGACGATCACGTGAGGCTTTCAGTCGGTTACGGATTTGAATGATCTTTTCGGTGGTTTCACGGATGATTTCAGGACCAGTGAGAGCACTGTCGGGGACTCGACTCCTGGCTAACTGTGTATCCCCCACCTCGGCCCAGCACAGAGGAGATCTGCACTTACGACCGTATAGGGCTTCGAACGGAGCAGCCCTAATGCTGGTGTGGTAACTGTTGTTGTATGAGAACTCGATCACGGATAGGTGTGTATCCCACGACTTTCCAAAGTCAATGACACATGCCCGAAGCATGTCCTCCAGGGTTTGGATTGTTCTCTCACTCTGTCCATCGGTCTGAGGATGATACGCCGTGCTCATATCTAGTTTGGTTCCAAGGGCTTTCTGAAGAGATTGCCAGAATCTGGAGGTAAACCTACTATCTCGATCAGAGATAATGGATACAGGTACACCATGAAAACGTACTACTTCCTGAATGTAGATTCGCGCGAGTCTCTCCATCTTGTATGATTCTTTAATCGGGATGAAGTGAGCGGATTTTGTCAAACGATCGACAATTACCCAAATGGTGTCGTACCCACTAGAACACTTGGGTAGTTTGGTGATGAAGTCCATGGTAATCATCTCCCATTTCCACTCGGGAATTTCAGGTTGTTGAAGCAGACCTGAAGGCTTCTGATGTTCGACTTTGACCTTGGCGCAAGTCAGACATTTGTTGTTGTTGGGAAGACCCACCCTTCCCTTTATTCCATACTATCTTCCTGTTGTTGTTCTTGTTGTTGTTGTTGTTCTTGTTGTTGTTTCCTCTCTGTGGTTCTGGTGCAGAAACGGTTGAGTTCTAATGACCTCTCTAGTCAATCAGAGATTATGCCAGTTCCTTAGCACTTTCAAAGGTGTTAGGTTTGGAAGCTAACACGCTTGACCGTATTTGGGTCGTCAGTCCCCATATGTACCTCTCTATTTTCTTGCTCTCAGGAGCAATCATATCTGGGCAAAGGATTGCCAGCTCGCAGAATCTGTTGGTATATGTTGCGATGTCGGTACCAACCATTCCGAGAGTCCAGAGTTCATATTCGAGCTTTTGAATCTCTCCCCGTGGGCAGTATTCTCTCATCATCATGGCTTTGAGGCTCTCCCAGCTTATGGATTTTGCCACTATTAGAGTAAGTACTTTAACGTGGCCGTTCCACCAAGTCAAAGCTCTATCAATGAGTGTGATGGTTGCAAATTTGACCTTGCTGTGCTCGGGGCAGGAGCAGATTTCAAAGACTGATTCTGTCCTTTCAATCCACTATCACAAAGCCATCACACCACCAGTTCCATAAAACATACGGGGTTTGGCATTAGTAAAGTCCTTATAAGTGCATTCTCGGGGTTGCCCATGACTCTCGCCATGGTTGGATATGTGTGTGCCAGTTCTCGAGTCATTAGTACTCGAGCTTTTTAGCTGTGACATGGCAGCTGCTACCACTGCGGTGACTGCTGCTTGGAACATGACAGCATCAAATTGAGGAGGTGAAGGTGGTGGTGGTATCGGTGTTTCATTGATAGGGTTACGTCTGGTATTCCTGCATGGCGGCATCTTTAACTATACGTTTAAAAGATGATGATATGGATAAGAATACGTGACAAATGAATGTGTCTCATGAACCAAATCTCCATGGTTCAACAACAGATGATAGTATAGAAAAATGAAAGTTATTTGTAAGACTGAAAGTGTGAAACAAGTATTTGGTTTTCTCGATGACTTTTCAAGGTTTGAACGAAATGCTCAACGTAGTAATAATAGTGTCAGTTATATTAATATAAAAGTTGATACAACGATCATGAAAATTTGACCCTTATAAGGGTCTCCGATTACAAAGTTCGAGAAATTTAAAGACTTTTAGCCAAGGTTCTAAGTTATAACCAAATTTGAGGTTTTCACAAGTACTACTTGCAACGGGTGTTGCGCTTGGAGCTCGATTCTGCATCTGATTGCTTCGACTCCATAAGATGCCTATCAAGGACGGCTTGTTGTTCCCTCAATTCTGCGAAGGCTGCATTCGCTTGTGCTTGGAACGCTTCGGCAAGAAGGTGGATGTCGTTCTGCAACATCTCTAGGCGGTTGATATCGGCCGTGTGGATTTGTACTTCCATGTTAACCTCTCAGATTCGGTTTGCTTGAACCCCCGATTGGTAGGACTGATTGGCGAGTTTGCCCACCATGACCGGGAGTGCCCGATCGGTTGAACCTCCACCTCGGACATTGTAGAAATCTCGGCACATGCCGTAGGGAGAGCGTATACTTTGTTGTTGGCTCCAGTGGACGAGGTGACTTCCCCAAACGGGAGTCGGTCCTTGAAAGTTCCTCCTAATGGGTGGAAGGTTGACTATTTCCGGTTCTGAGTCTGTCCCGGAGTCGTCCCCGCCATCCAACTCAATGGGCTCTTCGTCCTCCTCCGGATCCTCTTCAATCCATCCTCCGTTGCCTTGTTGTGGGTAGTAGGGGTCTCCATGCGGGTGAAATCCAGCCATTTGACTATACGAGAATAGGGTTATAAGATTTGAATGAAACTTGAGACATGTAATACTAATTAATCTAGCGTATGCACCAAATACTCCTATAGTATTTAAATTCTTGTGTTTGATCTTCGTGATGTTTTTGGTAAGTTTTGACTTGTTGCTCACTACGAGCGTTCCTCGATATACATTGGTCCGATTTTGGGCAAATATAGTTGATCATGCTATATTTGTCCCAAATCTGATGACATATATCGAGTCTTAATCGTAGTGTCCAACTTGTTTAAATACTTGTTGTATAGTTAATAAACATTAAAATAATGTGTCGTATGCATGTATTGGTACTTGAATGAACTAACATTTTTAAGTTATACGAAACGCGGCTTAGGCGTAAATAAAATTGTTTTGTCAGAGAGTATTAGTCCCTTAAGCATTTATAGTTTGTATATCTTATGTGGTTCGATATACTTAGTTCACTATAAACATTGCTCTGATACCAATCTGTCACACCCCCAAACCTGAACGGTGGAAACGTTCGGGGGCGGATGACTTCATGTGGTAACATAACAAGTGAATACATAGTAAAGAAAGCAATACAACCATCATATATATATATATATATATATATATATATATATATATAATTGAAAGTTTACATTTGTCAAAAGTTACATGTTCAAAAACCAATTACAAATATGATGTCAAAGTAAGAGATTAAACTGGCGCGGCAACATCCCTTCATCAAAAGCATAATGATACCTGTAGTTACTGAATTCCTGGGACATACAAGTAGTTTTGAAAGAGTAGATCAACATTTAAGCTGGTGAGTTTCATAAGTATTTAATGACAATGTTTGTACGAAATGAAATGTCTTATCCTTGTTTGTTTGTTTTTAGAAAATCCTATATTTTCTACTAGTATAAGTGTAGTCTTCCTTCAAGACCAAAGTTTGTTTCCAAAAACGTATGTAAGTGTAAAAATAACCAATATGTTTGAAAACCTCGTAAATCAATGTATTTTTAATACTTCTCGTGAGCTTTATAACCATACTATTGACTTGCGATGCCTATACACAACGTTCTTCAGGCGTTGGAATGTTATGACGTTTGTCACCCCAAACGGTGGACTGTAGCTAACAGTCAGGGCGCGGGTTGTCAAGCCCGTATAGATCTATACACAAACACCATCCTCCCCTCCAAGGGATTATGGTATATAATACAGGACTTGAAATGCGTACTCGAACGTACGTGAAGTAAATGTCTCACAGAACCGTAGTATAAAAACAGATTTACGTGTTGAAATGTTCGTTTGTTATTGTACATGAAAGTGATTTCTCGAAAATCATGTTTCCAGTATGTAAAAGTTAGAATATCCTCATAAAACTACACCTATTATAGTTTTCTAAAAGTGTACCTCGTTTGTTTTAGAATATCTAGAAAAGGAATCACTTGTTATGAAAGCATAGATTTTTGTAGAGTCTAAGATAGACACAACATACTTTAAATCTAAGAAAATGTTTTGTTTATAAATGCATTACAACCATTTATAGTTTTAAAGATAGAATGCTATTGTAATATATTTTTGTATACGGGAGTTCCCTATAAAGTTTATAAATCACACATGATTCCACTTAATAAAAGTGTATAATAATCTTTATATATAACACCCGATAGTAGTCGTGTGTTTTACTTGTATTTCCCCCCTTAGAAAGAATATAAAAGCGTTTAGAATATTTAAAAGGGTTAATTAAGGGGTATGAACTCACTTGAAAGTTTGAAGATAGCGAGATGGAAAACCGGGCAGAGTTTCGTCTTGGGAAACGGATTATTCTCGGGATTCTCGGGAATCTCGAGAGTAAAATCGACCTTCGGGACTTTGAGCAAAATGATCAGGGCTTCGGGGTAGTGTGGGCACGGAAAACGAGGTAAAACGCAAGAAAAGTGAGAGAGAATGAGCCATTTTTCCGGGAACCCTCGCATCCTATTTATAGGAGGCTGGAACCGCCTCGGTACGCGGGGGGTATGCGTACGTCTTGCATGACCGAGTCCTCGACTGTCTCGGACTTCGGATGGGACGGGGGGGTAGGCTCGCATAGGGGCGATGTAGACGATCCGAGGCCAAGGCCTTGAGTACGCTGGGCGTACTCATGTACGCAGGGCGTACTTGCGTGACTCAGACTTCGGATAATACCGAAGTTTTCAATAAAAATATATATAAATTATTTATCAAACTTCAAAAATTCATATCTCCTTCATACGAAATTTGTTTTCGACGTTCTTTATATCCACGCGTAAGTGAGACTAAGATCTACAACTTTCGTTTAGATTCCGTCGGCAAATTCCGAAATTATTTTTATTATTTATTTATTAAAATGACGTGATTAAGGAATTTCTTTAAAAATTCATAACTTCTTTATCTGACGTCGGTTTTTGCCAGACTTTTTACCGCTGAATTACCACTGTCGAGACCTTCGATTCTCATTTAGGTCATTCCGGCCAAAAGTCGCTCGATCTCCGATTCGTGTTTTTAGTTGTCTGTTGCTAAGCCGAAATTGGAAAAATCTTAATTTCAATATATGAAGCCGGGATTGGGCATTCTTTTTACGTACGATCCCGGTTTAATGATATAAAACATAGTAGGTAGTTAAATAGAAACTTTTTGGACATTTTATTATCAACGTTAATTTTTCTTAACTCAAAAATGGTTACAATACTTGACTTATTAGGCCATTACAAAGAGTTGCAATATCGGGTTGTCACAAATATGACACTTAGTCATTTTCTCTCTTTTTTCCAACTTCCACCTCAAGAACACCCAAGGATTCTCTCTCAACTATCATAAATTCATCCTGTCAAATCCACCAAAATCGATCATTCAAGCTTCATATACATAAGTATACTTCTCCTAGCTAGTTGTTTGATTTAAATACATGCCAAAACCTTGAAGAACACCAAGAACAAGGTGTTTGCGGTCCAAGGTGTTTTTGGATTGTAAACTCCAAATTGAGTGCCAAAGTGTGCCTTGGTTCATTCTAAGCCTTCACAACTAGCATAGATCCCTTCCCAGATGAGTTTAGCATTCAAAAATTATCTTTTCCCCGTGATCTTATGGGTTTACGGTTTGAGGAGATCATCCCAAAAACCGTAAACACCTCCTAAAGGTGTTTAGATGCCCCTAATGCCTTATAATGGTTGTGTGATGGAGTAGAATCTTACTTGCATGAGTTAGGGACCCCAAGAACATGAATTGAAGGGACAAACATGAGATTACAGTTTGGGAAGGTCTCCCAAAACCGTAATCCTCCCTTAAGGGTGTTTAAGTGCCCTTAACACCTTCCGATGCTTGTATAAGTGACTAGAACCTTGCCTACATAACCTAGAACCACCAAAGCACAAAAGAAATGGACTAACATGAGTTTACGACTGTAAACTTATGTGTTTACGGCCGTAAACTCCCAAGGGAGTGGTTCAAGGACCGTAAACTCCAAAGAGTGTCCATTTTGAGCCCTACTCCCCTCCATAGCCCTTGAATCAACTCTACAACCTTTATTTGTGAAGCATGAAGCCTTAAAGCACACAAATGCACAATTCCCATGAGTTTATGGCCGTAAACTCATGGGGGATATGATTCCAAAACCGTAAACACCCCTAGACACTACCATTTGAGGAGTAAACTCCAAAGTAAACCGATACTCTCATTAGATGCAACCCTTAACACTCCTAGCACTTGAAACAAAGTGTTTTATTGCTTTAGAGGGTCTTTACTTGCTTAATTAGTTATTAAAATGACTAATTGGATACTTAAATGTATAATTACTTGTTAAATAGAATTCGTGTATGTGATCAAGTCCTCACTTGACACTTAGCATCTTACACCGTCCGTTCATCCGAATCGCCAACGTCAGGTGAGTTCATACCCCTGAATTAACCTTTTAAATGTTTTTATGGGGGGGGGGGGGGGAAATACAAGTTGAAACATGCTAGTTATCATATCAATCATAAGTGATTAATAACCCACATGTAAAAGGATCTATTACACTTTTATCTGATTTACCAAGTACATACTTCAAATGGTTTTCCAAAACATTATTACTTATTTAGATCTTCTTAAACTATCTTTCGTGCTATATGTTTTCCTTCAAAACCTGTTACCGCAGTGTTTTAAACAAAGGTTTTCTTCACTTAAAATGTTTTATTAGATTATGTTCAAAGCTTTTTATGAAAGGTTTTTCAAAGGATTTCCAAAGGGTTTCAAAGCTTGTTTTACAAAATGACATCAAGTGGTAAATTTCTTAAATGTAAAGGTTTTCCAAAGATTTTACCAAAGTTTTCCTCTATGCTTTTATTTTGTTAAATGCGTGCCTATGTTTGTATAGTTATATAAATAATGTTTAAAGTACTTAGGAAGGTTAGTTCGCCCTAATTCCTTTTCCTCGTTGGGATGTGGTCTGGTGGGTATCGGATATCCGCTCGAAGGTTGTTTAAACATTTATTATATATCCTGTATACATATATGGACATAGAATCTCTCTCTCTCTCTCTCTCTCTCAGCCAGTTCATCGCCTTTGGGTAGTAAAGGAATCCTTCTATTATTCATGTTTATGGAACCCTAGTAACTATTATAGGAATAGTTAGGAGACTCTACCTCTCCCTCTATTTCTCACTCTATCTCTCCCTCAATGTCTCACTCTATCTCACCCTTTATCTCTCACTCTATCTCTCCCTCCCTCTCTCTCTCTCTCTCTCTCTTACTTTAGAATGTGACACACTATTTCCCGCTACGATGCCTCATAGTACGATCGACATGTAACCAGAGTCTCCAGGAAGGAGAGCGAACATCATGTGTGTAGATCTATACGGGACTAACACTCCCACACCTAGACTACTAGCTACAGTCTGCGCCATCAAGGCCCATGGGTGACATAATGCCACTACCTCTACGCGTGACCTGTAGGGTCATCGGACACTCTATTGTCGATCAGCATGGTTACATACGAGGTCACATTCACCCCTTGTTTTAGACTTTTCTAGGTGTATCGTTCATTCTATACTGTCTGGAGTCTGTATTTTCCTTGTTTTAGACTTTGCTAGTTGTATCGTTCATTCGATACTGTCCGGAGTCTGTATTTCCTTGTTTTAGACTTTGCTAGCTGTATCGTTCATTCGATACTGTCTGGAGTATGTATTTCCTTGGTTTAGACTTTGCTAGCTGTATCATTCATTCGATACTATCTGGAGTCTGTGCTCCCTTGTGTTAGACTGAGCCAGGTGATACTTTCCTGGAGTCTATGTTTTCTTTTGTTTTAGTCAGCAGTATTACTGCTGAGGTATATATTGTTTTCCCCTGGTATTTTTATTTGTGATTTTCTCATTATTCCTTTAAAGTCAATATTGTATTTTGGTAATGATAGTATTTTTGGGGAAAATTACTCCTTAAAACGTAAATTTGTCGGGTCTTGGTAGAAGACTTCTTTTATTTAGAAAATATAGGATTTTCTAGAAAGAACGCTAATACACCGTAGATTCTAGATTACTATCTTTCATAAAGTCATTTTTGAATAAAATGTGTATTTATACTAGTGACACTAAATACTTATGAACTCACCAACATTATAAAAATGCTGATACTCGCTTTCAAAATAACTTGTATTATCAGGTCATCGAT
This sequence comes from Lactuca saligna, assembly GCF_052625555.1. Classification (NCBI taxonomy): domain Eukaryota; kingdom Viridiplantae; phylum Streptophyta; class Magnoliopsida; order Asterales; family Asteraceae; genus Lactuca; species Lactuca saligna. The sequence continues at coordinate 140,872,498 of NC_136419.1, read as the reverse complement.
AGACAGGTACATCCCGGGAGCTTTTGCGAAGACAACCTAGTACCCAGCTGCATCTTGTTATGTTCTGTATTTACCTTGATGTTGCTATGAAATGTAACCTATGTAAAATTATTACTATTAATGCAATGGTTGTTGTACTTTGATTACTGTACTGCATATGTTGTGATACTTGACATGACGTCATCCACCCTAGAATGTTTCCACCGTTCTGGTTTTGGGGTGTGACAGATTGGTATCAGAGCATTGTTTATAGTGATCTTAGTATATCAATTCATAAAAGATATACAACCTATAAATAGATTAGGATAAAACACTCTGACGAAGAATTATGCTTTAAAATATAACCATATTTTACCAAAGTATAAGAACATCTAGAATCTAAACACTCGAACAAAAGTATCACAAGAAGAACACAATATAAGTCTTTGGATGTTGACCATTGCCGTCAAACCTGAGCAGTTATGTAATCATAAGCTGGAATAAATGTAACCTGATCAACTACATTTATTCGAGATGCGACCAACGTGTGCTTGGGAGTGATGTTGGTGTTGCAACGAATCTGAAACTTACCAAATAGGAATGCTAGAGCCAAACGTAAAGTTTAAAATACTATGGGAGTACTTTGGAATACTAAAAGACTCACATTAATTCCAGAATTATATTCAGAAGTTAAGAGTCAATCAAGTAATTAAAATACCATAGGGGTATTTTAGGATCCATATATAACTTTGTGTGAAAAACTAAAAAGATCTTTATTGATATACCTATGATTACAAAGGGTATAGTTCCAAGGTTATATATAATAAGGATCCCATAGACTAAGAATGTGTGGTTTCGCCATACTTCCTTTTCCTTGTTTGGATGTGGATATAGAGTAGTATCACATATTCGAAGGTCTATCGGATCTAAGCTATATATAATTTGTGTACCCTATGTAATTGTAGCAGGATTCGATATGGATCACCTAGTGAAATGTTTTAATAATCTATTAGGATTCTTTATACATTTCCATTATCGCACGAACCCTGTAGAAAACCTTACCTACTTCAGTGTTCGACAGAAAAGTTGATTCAGACCCATAAGAAGTTCATTGAGAAGATTTCTAGTTCAGAAATAAATGAACTAGGATGAGACTATTGAAACCACCAAGTGCCTATACCTTTTAGGGACATCGGTGGGAAATTCGCCTGAACTTCCGAGATTTCCAGTCATCCATCGTGAAGTGATGACACTCAGAGTCAGAATCGGATGTAAGACGGAGTAGAAATTCAACATGTCTACACGAGAAAATAACCCTAGGTATCTATCCGAAGAAAACCAATGCTGGTCCCAGTCAAGGATAGGAGGTAGACAGAGGGAGCCAATACATGGAACCCGAGAAGTGTCTTTTCCTCTTTATTGTCGCACTGATACACCCATAAAATAATAAAATTTAGTGAGTTAGTGATTACACTACTCACACTATCTGTTAGGTAAATCGCCTTTTCCCATCGCAAGTAATACGATTAGATCGGATCCCAAAACCTTGATTGAGAGTGTTTAGCCATAAGTCTTCATGAGCCTTTCTTTCTGCAGTCTTCGTTCTGAATTGTCCTCAGATCTTTCCAAAGCTGGAGAGTGAATTTCTCCAGCATAAAGATAACTTAGTAGGAACGACTCCCATCTTATGGCTTTCTGATACTCTTACTCCTACCTTGAATACCCAAACTACATCATGGGGATGTAGGTCGACACTCAGAGAACCAATATCCGAGGCGTGGGAAAATTTATGCCTATTATAGTAAGGATAGATACGTCTAGAGTTAAACATCATCTCTCATCAGCTTGTGTTCCTTTCCGTGTAGGAAAACCATGCCTCCTAATAAATGTAACCAATCTACTGGCAAAAAACCGACTCTCCTATTCGATGAAGCTATGTTCCAAGCTGCAGTCTCGACAGCCATAGCAGCTGTCATGGCTCAACTGAATGCTAACAACGCCAATGTTAGCATGATCCCTATCGAGATTCCCGATCCTAGCAACGGACAGCAGAAACCAACACCTGCATATCCAACCACCTAAGAATCTCAACCAACTCCACTAAAGAGAAAGTTTAAGAACGAGGAGGAAAGTACCTTGGCTCAAGGACCTTCCGAAGAGCAACGAGCTGAGGCAGTCAGTACCCCTGCCAACCCTTCCATCCCGAAACCTAGAAGGCCATACCTAGGAAGCCTTCCCCGTTGTAGCAAGTGTAGCTACCATCACCATGGTACCTGTCGAGAACTCCTTTGTGTTAGGTGCAACGTGAAGGGGCATACCACTCGCGTCTGCAGAACGCTGTTTGAATTCATTACATCAACCACCAATGTTGGGACCAGTCCAATATGCCAACTATGTGGTGAGACTGAGCACTTCAAAAAGGACTGCCTAACTGAAAGAAACGAAAAGGGCGCAGGAGGAGTCTAACCCTAATACCTAGGAGAAGCATCAATGACCCTGGTAAAATTTTGGTATGTATCTCAATCCTAAGTAATTAACCAACAACATTTAACGATTAATCCTAATTGTAATTACTCTCTCGTTAAGGCGAAAGTCGCAGCACTGTTGTAAAAAAATTCAAAATTTTCATCAGGTAAAGCTATAATAGCTTGATATATATGTTAAAGCCATGTATAATTAAGATGGATAGACCTCGAGTGAGCGATGCTGCCTCATTTCCTGTTCCTTGTTTGGTTGTGGATTTAGGGCGGAGTCGCTCAGTCAACAGTCCTTCCCACCTTAACTATACATGACTAGTGTATGTTAGGCGATTATAGAAAGGCCTTGTGAGAAATCCATTCATGGAAAGTACATTATTCCAAAACCTCAGGACCCTCTATAGTTTCGCGTCGACTCTATCTGTCCAAGTATCCGTGAGAGTGATACACGGGACGAAACTCGAGACGCCAAGAACTTGTGTGCCCATTTAGCACATGGCCCTACCGAACCTCATTCTATGTCATGTCGATGTATGCCAACTTTGACGCCTCTATCAATCATGGTTCGACATAGTGCAACCATGTGTAAATTCCTAGTGCTGCGTAAAAAGAACTTTCACCGTAGCCATTTCGGCAAATAAAAGTCCTTCCAAAATTAATAATAGAACCTAATGTGATCCGTCAGACGTCTCTCTTATCTAAAACCTTCTGAAGTACCCAGGAGAAGGGTATCACGCGTTGTTAACCAACCTCTCCTTAGGTAAAATAAAACCCGAAGCGAAAGACACTGTTGTTATTCCAAAAGACGATAACCACCCGAAACCTACTCCGTAGATTCCCCAGAAAGACCCTTAGCACCTCACAATCAGATTTGTGAATCAAGAAAAGAAACTCATGGGATTAACTTGCTACTACTGAGTACATGCATTAGAGTGGTATATGATTTAGATCAATAGGATTTAAGATGTGTGCTTCCTCCCTACTCCCTATTCCTCGTTGGGTTGTAGGTATGGGGTGGAAACACAACTGAACGTCCTATCGATCTCAATTATATATAAGGCTTGCGTACACCAAGTATTAGTGATTAAGCCAAGTATGAGCTCTACCATGAATCTTGTAATAAAATCCTTCATCCTATCCCATAGAACAGTGGTTGGAGTCAAGAGAACCACTGCGGGTTGAGCTACTCATATGACCACAAATTCGAAATTTGTCGCCATCCCGGTTAAGCCAATATAGTAGCTAACACCCTCAGTTGGAAAAACTAACTCAAGTCGTAAGAGTCAAGGACATTGACTACGACCATCCATTCAGGCTTAACCCCGCGAATTAAGACTCTTAGAAAATATCCCGGAAGCCTGGAAGCTGCGATAAGTTAAACTCTGAGGCGATTGGATGAGGAAATTAGAAGTTCCGAGTGACGGAACCCTATACTCTCTAAATTTGATTTAGAGTGAGGAAACTCAGAAACACCGGAAGAGTAGTTGCAAGGGATACACACACTACTCAGGCACTTCGTCCACCCCACTACTAACGAGTAGTGCTTAGGACACTTTGCCTCCTGACGTGGATGAAATCACTGTCGCCCTGTAGACAATAGATTGCATTCTTTGAAGTAAATATTCGAATGCCAAGAACCACAGGATAACATCCATAGCCAAGAATACTTTATTAAGTACGAAAGTAGGTTGCGTTAAGCATTATAACCCAGATCCCGAAGAGATTATAGACTCGACACCAGTCTAGGTGTTAGTCGATGGGTTATACAAGAGCATGCACTTTTTGCAACTGGAATGAACTGACACCTTAGAGAATAGGGCATGTCTTAGAGATTCATGGGACTACTAGGTGTTCCAAGAATACTATCTCACACAAAAATAGTAGAACCACCTCCCGAGATAGTCCAACACTTCAGAAAATCTCTAAGGACTGAGTTAACCCTGAGGAGAGATTGTTATTCATGAAACAGCAAAGCAAGTAAGAGCATGATTCTTTCCTGTTAGGAATCATATTGTGAAAGCTTTAACTAGATGATGATGAGAAGTTTAAAAACTTTCTAAACAATCATCTGGTAAAACCCTATCTCACAGACCCTAAAAGTTTCCGTTAGAAACGTCTCAAGAATCAGAAGTGCATGTCCATTTTTCTCTAGGTTGAGATAGACGCCCTACATCAAATAAATACCAGGAGATATCGAATTCATCTGATGATCTAGAAAACCTCCAAAAGACAATCATTAGGGAATACGAATTTGGAAACGACCTGAGCCTTCTAAGAACCAACCCGGGAACTACACCCTCGGTAAAGGAGAACTCTTGGAACTTCAAAAATGGCGATCACACCAGTGATGATCTCACCATAGAATTACTTTATGTTCTAAGTACTGAAAAAGCTCTATCTTTCTGAGAGCTTAGGACCATCCGAAATTCGTTATAAGAATTGGTCCAACCCTCGTCAGACCTTGAGTACTTTAGGAATTCCATAAAATTCTCCGTAGTCTATTCACGTCTCCAACATGGATAATGTGTTTGCCCGACGTAACTCTCAAAATCCCACTCGTCGAGATAGGAATCTTTGAGAACCCCGACCTTGTAGAAGAACCTATAGGACTCATGAACCAAGAGCTCAAACGAACGAATCGAATCCGCATTCCCGCCAGTAAAGGTTCACTAGATTGCCAAACGAAGGCCGGAGTTCACTTGGGAGCGTGAGGACCAGCCGAATAGGAAGTACCATCATCTCTTTACTCGATTGTTCATGCCTACTTCCTTGCCTAAACTCTAATTTCGGGACAAAATTCCCTCTAAGGGGGGATGATGTGACAACCCGAAATTTTCGTTTGTTTTAACGCCCTAATTAAGCACGTCAAAAATTAGCCAAATTTATCCCAAAATATGTTTGGCCGGATTTTGAGCCCGTTGGAATATTTTAAATAATATTCGTCAAGCGAAACAAAAATAAGGAAGTAAAATTTAGAGTTGTCGTGTTTAGTGTAAGTCGCGGAACTCCAAAATTTGGAATTTACAGACGAAAACTCGGAGTTTTTGACCGCGAACCCCCGAGAGTATAAATATGACACTTAGTCATTTTCTCTCATTTTCCCAACTTCCACCTCAAGAACACCCAAGGATTCTCTCTCAACTATCATAAATTCATCCCGTCAAATCCGCCAAAATCGATCATTCAAGCTTCTATACGTAAGTATACTTCTCCTAGCTCGTTGTTTGATTTAAGTACATGTCAAAACCTTGAAGAACACCAAGAACAAGGTGTTTACGGTCCAAGAAGTTCTTAGACCGTAAACTCCAAATTGAGTGCCAAAGTATGCCTTGGTTCATTCTAAGCCTTGACAACTAGCATAGATCCCTTCCTAGATGAGTTTAGCATTCGAAAATTATCTTTTCCCCATGATCTTATGGGTTTATGGTTTGGGGAGATCATCCCAAAAACCGTAAACACCCCCTAGAGATGTTTAGATGCCCCTAATGCCTTCTAATGGTTGTGTGATGGAGTAGAATCTTAATTGCATGAGTTAGGGACCCCAAGAACATGAATTGAAGGGACAAACATGATATTACGGTTTGGGAAGGTCTCCCAAAACCATAAACACCTCTTAAGGGTGTTTAAGTTCCCTTAACACCTTCCAATACTTGTATAAGTGACTAGAACGTTGCCTACATAGCCTAGAACCACCAAAGCACAAAAGAAATTGACTAACATGAGTTTACAACCGTAAACTCATGTGTTTACAGCCGTAAACTCCCAAGGGATTGGTCCAAGGACCGTAAACTCCAAAGAGTGTCCATTTTGAGCCTTAATCCCTTCCATAGCCCTTGAATAAACTCTAGAACCTCTATTTGTGAAGCATGAAGCCTTAAAGCACACAAATGCACCATTCCCATGAGTTTATGGCCGTAAACTCATGGGGGATATGATTCCAAAACCGTAAACACCCCTAGACACTACCATTTGAGGAGTAAACTTCAAAGTGAGACCATACTCTCCTTAGATGCAACCCTTAACACTCCTAGCACTTGAAACAAAGTGTTTTATTGCTTTAGAGGGTCTTTACTTGCTTAATTAGTTATTAAAATGACTAATTGGATACTTAAATGTATCATTACTTGTTAAATAGAATTCGCGTATGTGATCAAGTCCTCACTTGACACTTAGAATCTTACATTGTCCATCCGAATCGCCCACGACAGGTGAGTTCATACCCCTTAATTAACCTTTTAAATGTTTTTAAATGTTTTTATGGGGGGGGGGGGGGGAATACAAGTTGAAACATGCTAGTTATCATATCAATCATAAGTGATTAATAACCCGCACGTAAAAGGATCTATTACACTTTCATCTGTTTTACCAAGTACATTACTTCAAATGGTTTTCCAAAACGTTATTACTTATTTAGATCTTCTCAAACTATCTTTCTTGCTGTATGTTCTCCTTCAAAACCTATTACCGCAGTGTTTTAAACAAAGATTTTCTTCACTTAAATTGTTTTATCAAATTATGTTCAAAGTTTTTTATGAACGGTTTTTCAAAGGCTTTCCAAAAGGTTTTCAAAGCTTGTTTTACAAAATGACATCAACTCGTAAATTTCTTAAGTGTAAAGGTTTTCCAAAGATTTTACCAAAGTTTTCTTCTATGCTTTTATTTCGTTAAATGCATGCCTATATTTGTATAGTTATATAAATAATGTTTAAAGGACTTAAGAAGGTTAGTTCGCCCTATTTCCTTTTCCTCGTTGGGATGTGGTCTGGTGGGTATCGGATATCCGTCTGAAGGTTGTTTAAACATTTATTATATATCATGTATACATATATGGACATAAAAGCTCTCTGTCTCTCTCTCTCTCTCTCTCTCTCTCAGCCAGTTCATCGCCTTTGGGTAGTAAAGGCATCCTTTTATTATTCATGTTTCTGGATCCCTAGTAACTATTATAGGAATAGTTAAGAGACTCTATCTCTCCCTCTATTTCTCACTCTATCTCTCCCTCTATTTCTCACTCTATCTCACCCTTTATCTCTCACTGTATCTCTACCTCTATCTCTCACTCTATCTATCTCTCTCTCTCTCTCTCTCTCTCTCTCTCTCTCTCTTTTACTTTAGAATGCAACACACTATTTCCCTCTACGATGCCTCATAGCGCCATCGCCGTGCAACCATAGTCTCCGGGAAGGAGAGCATGTTGGATTGGTGTCTAAGTCCATAACTATTTTGGTATGTACTTGACCCGATGGTGCATGGTCCTTCTGGGTTGCCTTCACTAAAGCAACTTGACAGGATGAATTATGGAGAGAGAGGATTAATTATGATTTATTAATATATTATGAGAATAATATATTAAAGGAGAAATCATATTGTTTGATTAATATTAGTCAACAATTAATTGATAATTAATTTTATGGCTAAAAGAGATTAATTAAACTTAAGGGACTGGAACTGTAATTATAAGATAATTGCATTTGGGCTATGGATTACTTAATAAGATATAAGTCGGAAAAATTCTATGGGGAAGCCCATTAGCAATCGTCCAAGGGATATACCAAAGGAATCTATGGGCTGCTTAGGGCTTAAGCAGCAGATTAGGGTTTCGTAGTTTAAAACCCTAATAGCCTACATGTATATATAGTACCCTTAAGCCCCAAAAACGTGGATAAGAGTTTCCTTAGGGTTTCCACACGTTTTTGGGTGCCTCCTCTCTTATCATTCTTCATCCTCTTGCTCTTGGTGTTTGTGAGCCATTAGAGGAGTAACACTTGTGACTCTAAGCTTTCTAAAGCCATCACAAGGAGGATTTGAGTTGTTATTACCATATAACAACAAAAGGTATGTATTCTAATCTTCTTGGTGAATTTCGAAAATAGTATGACTCATTAGGATTTTATTATTTGTTCATAATGTTGTTTAACTAATAGTGAAAACATAGATCCAATTCTAGGCTTGCATGCACACATAGAATTGTTTGTATAAAACCCATCAGTGCGAACATCATGTGTATAGATCTATACAGGACTGACACTCCCACACCCAGACTACTAGCTATAGTCCGCACCGTGAAGGCCCATGGATGACATAATGCCACTACCTCTACGCGTGGCCTGGAGAGTCATCGGATACTCTATTGTCGATCAGCATGCTTACATACGATTTCACATTCACCCCTTGTTTTAGACTTTGCTAGCTGTATCGTTCATTCGATACTATCTAGAGTCTGTATTTCCTTGTTTTAGACTTTGCTAGCTATATCGTTCATTCGATACTGTCTAGAGTCTGTATTTCCTTGTTTTAGACTATGCTAGCTGTATCGTTCATTCGATACTGTCTGGAGTATGTATTTCCTTGTTTTAGACTTTGCTAGCTGTATCGTTCATTCGATACTATCTGGAGTCTGTGCTCCCTTGTGTTAGACTGAGCCAGGCGATACTTTCCTATAGTCTATGCTTTCTTTGGTCTTAGTCAGCAGTATTACTGCTGAGGTATATATTATTTTTCCCCTGGTATTTTTACTTGTGATTTTCTCATCATTCCTTTAAAGCCAATACTGTATTTTAGTAATGATAGTATTTTGGGGAAAATTACTCCTTAAAACGTATATTCATCGGGTCTTGGTAGAAGACTTCATTTATTTAGAAAATATAGGATTTTCTAGAAAGAACGCTAATACACCGTAGATTCTAGATTTATATCTTTCATAAAGTCATTTTGAATAAAATGTGTATTTATACTAATGACACTAAATACTTATGAACTCACCAACATTATAAAAATGCTGATACTCGCTTTCAAAATAACTTGTATTATCAGGTCATCAATAGATAGGTACATCCCGGGAGCTTTTGCGAAGACAACCTAGTACCCAGCTGCATCTTGTTATGTTCTGTATTTACCTTGATGTTGCTATGAAATGTAACCTATGTAAAATTATTACTATTAATGCAATGATTTTTGTACTTTGATTACTATATTGCATATGTTGTGATACTTGACATGACGTCATCCACCCCAGAATGTTTCCGCCGTTCCGGTTTTGGGGTGTGACACATAATAGAAGCAACACTAATGATTTGGTCCTTTTCTTGATTTCTGGGTTTATGTTATATTTCCCTTAACTAAACAATAAGTCTATTTGAGTACATAATCTCTTACACTTCCTTTTATTCAATGCTTGAACAAACTTGAAGCACTTTCTAGTGTTCAGAATATCTGCTTTACATGAGGATACATCTGATATGTTTCATAATTATTTAATCATTTCTAAAGTATCATGATCAGACAGACTGGATTGTACAGGTTATTTAGGTATGGGATCTTTCACTATATATAATTTCTAATTATCCTTAAGGTGAAACCTCAAGATATTATACGAGTTATAGAAATTATAACCATCAAATGTTACTATCTCTTAAAAACCTACAAAAGAGGGATTTTGCAGGGTGTAAAATTATTAACAATTATCAACAGAATTTAACAAGGTTTCATTTAGTATTTTCAATATTTAGTCTATAAAAATTAATACCTTTTATTGTTTCTTAAAACATTAATTTATTAATGCCTAGTATCTAAGTAACAAAAGAAGTAAATGGTTAGGTGACCTTTACCCCATAAACTTAATCAAGTTCGGTAGGTAGCAATTACCAATTGGGAATTGCATACGATATGTAACTCCTAAATTATGTGATCCTAAACAATTGTTACTTAAATTGGCATGTTTATCCCATCTATGCCTCGAACCTCTCAAGCTTAGGTGACCTTTATCACACAAGATTCTGATTAAGTCATCCTACTTGAAACAACTTGTAGTGTTGTAAATAACCAGTGACAAGGTGACCCTTTAGAAACCAAAAACTACAAAACTACCCTGAACATCATAAGACAATCCTAATGACCTGGTGACCCTGTTCCACTAACACTATACAAATGATAACGACTGTTCTTCAAAAGAACAAGAATGACTTGCATTTTAGAAAAGCTTTTATATATGTTTTACAATTATAGTTTATAAAAATATGGTCTCACGAATATTGCATGCATTCAACAATTCATATACCCTTTTTGTAAAATTCATATAGCTTGTTATGAGGTTCTTTAGGTGCCAAATAAAATTTCATTTTATTTTCCATTAGTTGCGATCAATTATAAACTAAAATCTGGTATTTTAAAGTTTAGTTGTAGATAAATTTTTAAGAATCGGTAATAGTCTTAATAAAATTTCATTTTATACTTAAGACTTGGAGTTTTGAATGAGTTCTAAAATCACAATTTTAAATCTACTTTTAACAATCAAAATCTTATGACTTCATGAATTTATAGAATAAACTCATTTTATTTTATAAACTCAATTTTATGCATCTTATGATAAAGTTCATATTTTGATAAACCAAAATACTTATGTTTTAAATCTCACTTGGCATGCATAAAACATAATATTAACATGTTGCGTTATGTTAAAAACACTAATATCATATATTAGGTTTCGACACAAAAAATAATCATTAGTTTTATTATTTGTTGTTATAACGTTATATACCGATTTTAGTCTTTTTAATAAAACTCCTTATTTATTATAAAGACATGGAGTTTTTATAATGTTTAAACAACTTCTAAACATTTCAAATATTTTAAAGTTGGGTATTTGTAAGGTTTACAATAAAATTATTTTTCAACAAAAAATCGATTTTTAACCGGTAAAAATGTTTTTATAAATATCTATATATAAACATATTATGTTATCTTTTATTTACTCAAACTCCTAGTGATATTATCTTATGTTAAAATGTTGTTTGACATCTAAACTCATTTTCATACACAAAACATAATATATAATTGTTGAATTATGTGTCTAAGCCCATAACTATAATTGGTATAAACTTGAATTGATGGTAGCACATTCATTTTGGGTTGCCATCAAACCTAGCAATTGAATAATATAGCTTTTAGAAAGAGAGACTGATTTATTAATTTATTACATGGTTAATAAATTAATTATAACTCAAAATAAATAATTTGTTATATTGTGAGAATAATATATTAATTAGAAATAGTAATATTTAACTAATAATTAATTAAAAATTAATTTGAATTAATTTTGGGATTAATTGGATTAATTAATAGTAGGAGGACTATATGTGAAAATGTTCAATAATTGAATATTAACTAACTCTAGAACCTCCCATAAGAGGAGGAGGAGGAGGAGAGAGAGAGAGAGAGAGAGAAAGAGAGAGAGAGAGAGAGAGAGAGAGAGAGAGAGAGAGATAGGGAGAGAGAGAGAGAGAGATGGGATGTATTCTAGAAGATGTTCTAGGGTTTTCCTTGGGCATTAAGGAGCCTTGGATGCCTTAGAGAGGAAGAAAAGAGATTAAGGCTTATCTTAGGACACTACCTTATCTAATACATTCCTAGTCTCCTATAAAAACCCCTAAGGGTTTAGATTTTCGATCCATGCCTTCTAGGAAAGGGTTAGGGCCAAAATTTCCCCCTCCTCTCTCTCTCTCTCTCTCTCTCTCTTCAAGTTCCTTGTTTGCTAGGGTTTGGGTGTGAACCATTAGATGCACAACGCTTGTGGTACTTGCTTCCAAGAGTTTTTTTTCAAGAAGGTTTGAATTAGTTATTTACTATAATAACTAAAAGGTATGTAAACCCTAATCTTTTTTATTATTTTTAAAAATACCCTAGGTTTCCTTAGGGTTTATTTGATGTTCATAGTTATAACAATCTATAGAGAAACATAGATCCTTTTTAGGGTTGCATGCACACTTAAGAGTTTAAGTTTATTTGTTTTGAATACAACCCATCAGTAGTATCAGAACCATGTTTGTTTCCAATTGAATTTGCTATAATTATTGAATTTGATCATATGGTTTATGACAATTAAACCATTGGCAACAAATTTCGAAATTGGATGGGGTTTTCTTGGCCCCAAAATTTTAAGATTAGGGTTAGGGTTTTGAACCCTAACCCTCCTCCCCATGAAATTTGAATTTAAGGTAAGGATTTGAATCCCTTACCTTCCTCCACAAGATTTCAAAAATATGACTAGATTTTAGGGTTTCTAGTTTTTGGTAATTGTTATTTTACTTGCCTAAAATAAAATAATTAAAATTAAAATAAATCCCATACCTTATTTTCTAAAATTAGAGAATAAGGATTAGGATTAAATTATTTGATTAATTTAATTAGATATTTCTTAATTGATATAATTGATTTAATTAATTTTTAATTATAAGATAATAGTTAAATAATTATTGATTTATTTTAAATTTAATTAATTATATATTAATTTCAAATTTTAAAATATAAAACCAAGTATTTAGAAAAAGTTATTAAAATACACCTTATACTATATGTAAAAAAAATTAAAGTTTTAATAATTACTATATGTATAAGATCAAGTCAGTCAAATCAATAGTAGGCCTCATTCACGAAACCATACTATAAAGAGTATATAAGGAAGCGGTCTATAAAATGATCGTTGAATTGGTGTCCATTCTAACCCACCGCGCTCCCATGTGGAGGATGGTAGTTAGCCGAACAGGTTTGATAAGACAATTAACTCTCATTAAAAGTATAATGCTATTAAAAGTAACTAAACATTTTATTAAAATCCTGATCGTAGTTACTTTAAAAAAAATGTGAATTTGTATGTTAATCCATGGGATTTCACATTACACTTTATAAGTCCTTAGTGGAGCGTGTGTGGTGAACCGACACACTAATAGGGGACTAATAAAGATTGGTAGTGGGTGTCTTGAAAATTATCATTGATTAATGGAGCATGTGTAGCTAACCGACACATAAAATGAGGTGATAAATAGCATCAAGAGTGTCAGCTAATTTGCATGGTTATTCACATCTCGTTTGTGATCCTCGACATCCTAGTTATAAAAGTGAGAGCATAATATAAGATTAAACATGTCATTGATTAGATTCAATGAATATCAAAAGATCTAGGAGTTTAATAAGATTGAAATTGGTAAAAGCCTTACCTACCTAAAGTAGATTTGAATTTGATTATGGCATCCCTCTTCAAAGTTTGAATCGAAAATATAAATCCTAGCCATAATTTAAATTTATGGGTTAATAATTTGAATTCTCTTTTCTCCCTTTATAGATGTCAAGTCAAGACAATAATGGTCTTCCTGATTCTTTTGGAAATGGTTTTCCTTATCCTTATGAAGGTGACCTTCCACTTTCAGATCAAGGTGAAAATGTTTTCTCTTCTTCGGGAAATGGTGGAACTGGACATCATAATTCTCCAACTCTTCTTCCTCCTCCTCCTCCTCCTCCAGTGACTCTCCCTACATCTCGATTTCGTCGAGTTGAAAGATACAAAACTACTCAAGCCCTATTAGCATGTAAACATCAAGATGGAAAATTTATGTGTACGCGTGTTCTGAAAATGAAACCGTACATTGACAAATTAGATATATTGGGTGTTGTTTTCCCAAGGGAGCACACCATTGAATTGGTTCTACTTTCGCTTCCTAAGTTATATGAATAGTTCATTGAGAACTGTTATACGAGTAACCTCGATGTGACCCTAATTGATCTAATATATATGTTGATTGTTGTTGAAGCATAAATGCTTAAGAGCATAAGTGAAGAAAAAGTGTTTGAAGGATATAAGTCCAAAATTTCCATAGAGATTGATGATGGTAACAATGGTATTCTAGAAAAGATTTCTTTTCCCAATGGAAAGGGATTAGCCAAGGTCAAACAATTTGATCATATAGTAAAGAGAAAGGATGGTTATGAGATAGTTTTATGTGTTAACCCTAAAGAATCCATATGTTTCTATTCCAAATAGGAGGGATATTGTTTGCAAAGCTGCCCAGACTACCTGAAACATCTCAGAGTTGGTAAAGTCAAGTCGTGTGACTCTACTTTAGGTACATCCATTATCTTAACAAAATTCATATTCATAGACTCTTAATACATGATGTGATGATCATATTTTAATGTTTTTTGTAGGATTTAAGAGAAAGAAGGAAGGTTAAGAAGAGTGGGTTGATTTTGATCGTGAGAGATGAATTTCGGTCACATGGTTTGATGATCAAAATTTGGAAGCTACTGCTTGGGAGTTATAATAAATAGATTGCTTAGGAAATGCCTAGAAACATAGTTTTCTTTTTTTATGCATTGTAAAGACAAGTTCCAATTTTTTTCATTTATTATCAATAAAAGTGAACTTTTGGTTTATCTAGTTGGTTTATTTTATATTTACTTACAGTGGCATTTATGAACGTGTTGGTTACATTTCTATTATTAGCAATGTTAATTATCGATTTGATTCTTGTTATATCTCTTGTGGTATTATCATAATTAACCAAGTGAAAAGGAATTCTCATCGCCCAATTTTCAATTGGATAGACACATAGAGTCATGAAATTTGAATTGTGTGATGTATGATAATCTTGATCATTTGAATATTATGGCTAATTCATTTATCACATGTTTTTGTGTGTCAAAAGGAAGGACTAATGGATCTAATACATGTTGATATGGAATCTTCAGATCCACCACAAAGGACGATAAATCTATTTGTCATGATTTAATGATGCTTCAATAAATTTGGTTGTGTTTATAAGATTAAACATAATTCCGATGCTTTGAAAAGTTTCACACAGTAGCAGAACGGATATGAAGAATCTATTAAGCGGAAAGATAAAATTTTCTCCAATTTGAAAGGAAAGGAGAGTACTTTAATATTATGTTTTATGATCATCTTATTGCTTATGGAACCATATCACAATTAATCCTGGAAGAACATCTTAGTCCAATTTTTTTTACTAAGAAGAGGAATCAGATATTGTTTAAATGGTTCAATTGAGAGATGAGTCATACTTAGTTTCTACTCAAGGTTTAGAGTCATGCTGTCACACCCCGAAAACCGAAGGCGGAATACATTTCCGGGGTTGACTACCGTGTTGAGTATCAAATCCAATGTACATAGTAAGTAAAGTAAAACAAGCATTACATTACATAATAACAGTTTTACAGTTGTTTCAAAAGTAAAGTTTGTACAGTTGTGATACATAGTATATATAGACAAAATGTAACGGGTCTTCATGTACACCGTCTTCATGCAAAAGGATCTTCGGGTACCTTTTCTAACGCTAACCTGAGAACACAAGCGGTTTGAAAATCAGCATAAAGCTGGTGAGTTCATAAGCGGTTTTGTTTTACGGAAATGTATCAGTTTCCTTTCTGTTTCTGAAATGTTATGTACACCAAGAAAATCCCGTATTTTCTTAAAAGTTGGTTATTGTTTCACAATTGTAAAGTATAGTAAGTTTGTACACTAAAAACATGTTTACTCATGTGAAAATGTATAGTTGGTTATCTGACTGGTTAAACTGTTCTGTTTACTTATCATGTGTTACCAGGAAAGTCCCATACTTTCCTTATTGTATGTTATAAATTGTAAAAGATGTAATGTTATCCATTCTGTGACTCTTTCTAGTTATGTAAGTGTTACCCAGGAAAGCCCCATGCTTTCCTGCATGTATGTATCTTATGTAAACGATGTGAAAGATGTAAAAGATGTAATCGTGATTAGATTCCATGTTTTCCCCAGGAAGGTCCCGTACCTTCCTGAATGTTAGTTACAGTAAGTAAAAGATGTAAAAGATGTAAACGATGTATAAAGTAATCCATTATTACTGTAAGTAAATCTCTGTTATCCTAATTGCGAGTTCCATAACCATACAATAGACTGAAACCTGTGGCAATAAGTAGTCCACATGTGGCAATAAGTCGTCCACATACTTATGACTTTCGTCACCCTTGAACCATTTCGGTTCGGCTGTAGCTAGCAGCCAGGTGTGGGGTAGTCAGCCCCGTATAGATCTATACACTCAAGTCACGCTCTCTAAATACCAGAGATTCTGGTTATGGGTGTAGTCCTCCACTCGCGTAATCCAGGTGGAGTGTTCTCCGAGGACGTGTCTCCAATCGTACCGGAATAACAAATTTACTAGTAATAATATGAAAGTCCTCCACTTGTATAAGTGTGGGGAGTGTTATCGAGGACAAAATAGTGTACAGGTATTATATTCAAATATTTTAATGTCATGCTTTTAACTGATAAAATGTGGAAAACCATTTGTGAAATACATGTAAAAACATACTAGTTTAAAGACTTATTTCACAAATATATGTTACGTGATCTGTATGTTCGATCTGTTATCAGTTGTAGTTATCAGTTATAAAAGCATAAGAATATGAAACACACATTTGAAAACATGTTATGAGTACAAGAATTCCCTTGTACTTTGCTTGTGTCCCCCCCTGAAAACAGTGAAAACAGTGAATAAGGGTAGGGGTATGAACTCACCGGACTCGGAAACGTGTCGGTTTTGAATGCTATACGTCGGTTCGGGGTTTGATTACTCGCGATGACCCTATGTAAAATGATATAATGTCCATATATATATACAATTAGAGATACATTCACTAATCATATGGAACATTACACTCCAATGAGGTTAAGCACTTCAAAACGAGCGTTTGGAGTGACCCGGGTGACATCTTTGGATTTGTAATGACACAAGGGACTTGGGACTTGAGTTTACTCCCCATAAGTAAACATTTTAAAGAGTGTACAACATTGGAACACCCACATACATGAGTTTACGGCCGTAAACTCATGTGGGTGAGGTTTTGGTGTTTTAAGGGCTCAAATGGACTTAGGGATTGCTAGAAATAATTATCTAAACACCTTGGAACACTTGGAATAGATTTAAAACATTTAAAACATGAGTTTACGGCCACACTCATAGAGTTTACGGCTGTAAACTCACAATGGCTAAGAAAAATTGATTTAAGCTACTTAGGGCAATCACATGTGATTCAAACTAATTTTTTTAAGCATTGTTATGAATTTAGAACATCAATTAAGACCTTTGTTGGAGTTTACGGCCTAGAGGTATGTTCTAAGGCCGTAAACTCTCTTTTATCATTGAAAAAGATAGTTTTTGGTGTTTAAAACAATCACATGTGATTCTAGAAATTTGTACAAGCCATTTGGGTGTGTTTGATGCATCTTAAACATTGTTTTATGAGTTTACGGCCAAGGGTATGTTCCTAGGCCGTAAACTCTCATAAATCATACTTTTGTTGTGTTTCAATCCTTTAAACCATTTTTAGATGCATCTAGATTTTACCACAAAGCCATAGATTGAGTTTGGAAGCATTTGAACATGTTTAAAGGCCTTAAATCACCCTTTTAGAGGAGTTTACGGCCCAAGAGTATGTCTTGGCCGTAAACTCTTCTTTATTACTCAAAATTTAAGTTTAAAGTGTTCCAAGTCTAGATTATCAAGTCCATGGTTCATGTCTAAGTCCCAACTAGGTTTTGGAAGGGTTAATTGGCTTAAATACCCCTTGTATATGAGTTTACGGCCCAAGAATATTCCTTGGCCATAAACTCACTTTTTTCCCTCTAAATCCATGTTCTACATGTTATAAGTTCTTCCCTTTAAGCCCTTAAGTCATATCTAGTGTCCAACTATGCAAAGGAAGGGTTTTAGGGCTTAAAAACCCTTGAAATATGAGTTTATGGCCCATGAATGTTCTATGGCCGTAAACTCATGAATGTTTGGCCTAATTCATGTCTTAAACTCGAAATTGAATGTCAAATATGTTATAGATTAAGGCTAGGAAGGTACCTTGGAGATTAGAAGCCTTAATTTTGAGTTTTGATCTCTTAAACTTGGATTAGGAGAGAGGTGGGTAATGTTTAGTGATAATTTGACCAAAGGCTTCAAATGAAGTCCTAAACACGTTTATATAGTGTTTAAGTTTTGGACACGGTGGAATTTTACCCGATACCGGCGTTAGACGGGGTTTTTGGTCGTACCCGATTGAGTTACCGTAACCCGATACGGTAAATTTTAGAATTATCCCGATCACTAAAGTTGAGTGTTAAAAATGATTTCTAAATGTATTAAGACACCCATTAAGTCATTTTAAATGTGTACTAATTAATGACTTAATTAAACGGAGAAATCGGAAATCGGAAATCGGAACGACGATCGGTTGCGCGAGTTGATTTATGAAAAAGTTACATTGAAATGAAGCAGAAATTTCAGGTTGTTACATTATCCCCCCGTTAAAGGGAATTTCGTCCCGAAATTCAAGTTTAGAACATAAGACAAGATACAAATCATGGATAAGAAAAGAGTTGTGGATACTTCTGTTTCATTGAGTCTTCCCGTTCCCAAGTGAATTCCGGTCCCCACTTGGCATTCCAGCGAACCTTCACTAACGGGATGCGACTTTGTTTTGTACGTTTGACTTCTCGATCCATGATTTCGATCGGTTCCTCCACAAAGTTGAGTTTTTCATTGATCTCGATCTCGTCTAAGGGAATTGTTAGGGTTTCATCGGATAGGCACTTTTTAAGATTTGAAACATGAAAGATAGGATGAATGTTACTGAGTTCGTGAGGTAAATGAAGTTTATAGGCAACTGGACCAATCCTGGAGAGGATCTCAAAGGGTCCAATATACCTTGGATTAAGTTTCCCATGCTTGCCAAAGCGTACAGTGCCTTTCCAGGGCGAGACTTTTAACAGGACACGGTCTCCAACCTGGAATTCTAATGGTTTCCGACGATTATCAGCGTAACTCTTTTGACGATCACGTGAGGCTTTCAGTCGGTTACGGATTTGAATGATCTTTTCGGTGGTTTCACGGATGATTTCAGGACCAGTGAGAGCACTGTCGGGGACTCGACTCCTGGCTAACTGTGTATCCCCCACCTCGGCCCAGCACAGAGGAGATCTGCACTTACGACCGTATAGGGCTTCGAACGGAGCAGCCCTAATGCTGGTGTGGTAACTGTTGTTGTATGAGAACTCGATCAAGGATAGGTGTGTATCCCATGACTTTCCAAAGTCAATGACACATGCCCGAAGCATGTCCTCCAGGGTTTGGATTGTTCTCTCACTCTGTCCATCGGTCTGAGGATGATACGCCGTGCTCATATCTAGTTTGGTTCTAAGGGCTTTCTGAAGAGATTGCCAGAATCTGGAGGTAAACCTACTATCTCAATCAGAGATAATGGATACAGGTACACCATGAAAACGAACTACTTCCTGAATGTAGATTTGCGCGAGTCTCTCCATCTTGTACGATTCTTTAATCGGGATGAAGTGAGCGGATTTTGTCAAACGATCGACAATTACCCAAATGGTGTCGTACCCACTAGAACACTTGGGTAGTTTGGTGATGAAGTCCATGGTAATCATCTCCCATTTCCACTCGGGAATTTCAGGTTGTTGAAGCAGACCTGAAGGCTTCTGATGTTCGACTTTGACCTTGGCGCAAGTCAGACATTTACCCACAAATGTAGCTATCTCATCTTTCATGTTCGGCCACCAGTATTGTTTCTTGAGATCCAGATACATCTTGTCCGAACCTGGGTGAACAGAGTATTTGGTTCTATGTGCTTCCTCCATGACTATTTCCCTGAATCCACCGGATTTGGGAATCCAAATTCGATTCATGAAACAGTGAACTCCGTCACCTCTGATCTCAAGTTTCTTTTCCATTCCTCTCAAGGTTTCATCTGACACGTTTTCAGGTTTGAGGGCTGCATACTGAGCTTCTCGGATTTGCGTAGGTAAGTTGGAATGGATGGTCATTGTCTGGTTCTTCACTTTGTGGCTTGTACTATCCTTTCGGCTAAGGGCATCTGCTACCACATTGGCCTTGCCGGGGTGGTAACGGATTTCACACTCATAGTCACTGAGTAATTCTACCCATCGCTGCTGCCTCATGTTTAAGTCTTTTTGATTAAAGATGTGCTGCAGACTCTTGTGATCAGTGAAGATTGTGCACTTGGTTCCGTAGAGATAATGTCTCCAAATCTTCAATGCGAAGACTACTGCTCCTAGCTCCAAGTCGTGTATGGTATAGTTGACTTCGTGTGCTTTCAGCTGTCTAGAGGCATAGGCAATCACCTTTCCTCTTTGCATAAGCACACAGCCTAAACCTTGATTAGACGCATCGCAATAGACAACGAAGTCCTCTGTCCCTTCTGGCAGAGACAGAACAGGCGCGCTGCATAAGGCTCTCTTCAACGTTTGGAATGCAGTTTCTTGCTTATCACTCCAACAAAAGGGTACACCTTTCTGTGTTAGAGTGGTTAACGGTTTGGCGATTTTGGAAAAGTTCTGAATGAATCGTCGATAGTAGCCGGCGAGACCCAAGAATTGACGAATTTTCGTGGGTGTTTTCGGTGCCGACCAACTCTCTATCGCTTTAATCTTGGAAGGATCTACATGAATACCCTCCTTGCTTACTACGTGACCGAGGAAAGTTACCTTCCGTAACCAGAATTCACATTTGGAAAATTTTGCGTAAAGCTTTTCGGATCTAAGAGTTTCCAACACTAGCCTCAAGTGTTGTTTGTGGTCTTCTTCGTTTCGGGAGTATACGAGGATGTCATCAATGACTACGATAACGAATTTGTCTAAGAAAGGACGGCACACCCGGTTCATCAGATCCATGAACACAACCAGTGCATTGGTTAGACCGAAGGGCATCACTACGAATTCGTAGTGTCCATACCGAGTCCTAAAAGCTGTCTTGGGAACATCATTCTCCTGGACTCGTAACTGATGGTACTCCGACCGAAGGTCTATCTTAGAGAAGTAACTGGCTCCCTGGAGTTGATCGAAGAGGTCGTCTATTCTTGGAAGAGGATATCGATTCTTAACGGTTAACTTGTTCAGCTCACGATAGTCGATACACATCCGAAAGGATCCATCTTTCTTTTTGACAAACAGAATCGGAGCTCCCCAGGGTGAGGAACTCAGCCTAATGAATCCTTTACTGAGCAACTCATTGAGTTGACTGGATAACTCCTGCATTTCTGCGGGAGCTAAGCGATACGGGGATTTTGCTACGGGAGTAGCTCCAGGAGTTAGGTCAATACGGAACTCGACCTGACGTTCGGGAGGAATTCCTGGAAGTTCTTCGGGAAACACATCGGGAAAGTTACAGACTTCGGGAATGCTCGCGAGGTCTCTAACTTCTTGTTTCTCGTTGATCACATGAGCTAAGAATGCAACACATACCTTTCGAAGGAGTTTTCGAGCTTTGATGCAAGAAATGATATGAAGGTTGGAACTGGGTTTATCGCCATAGATTACGAGAGTTTGATCCGAAGGAACATTGAGACGGATAGCTTTTTCGTAACAAAGAATGTCAGCATGATTGGGACTCAACCGATCCATACCAACGATAACATCAAAGCTCTTAATGGAAACGGGCATGAGGTCTATAGGAAATGAGTGATCATTTAGGGTAAGCGTACAACCTATGAATACGTCGTTAGCGCTTTCTTTCTCACCATTAGCCATCTCGACGGTAAACGTTTCAGTTAGTGGTTGAGGATTTGGTTTTAGATTATGTTTGAATGCATGACTAACAAAACTCCTTTCAGCACCCGAATCGAAAAGAATACTAGCATATGAGTTGTCGAGAAGGAACGTACCCGAAACAACAGTGGGATCGGCAACTGCTTCCTCCCTTCCCATGGTCAGAACCCTTCCAGTGTTACCAGCAGTTGACTTCTTGGTACAATCCCTTTTAAAGTGCCCGACTTCACCACAGTTGTAGCAGGCTTGACTAACACCTGCTCCCGATGATTGATTAGCTGATTGGGTAGGAGTTCTGCAGTATCGAACTGTGTGCCCTTTCTTACCACAGTTGGTGCAAGACAATTCTCGACAAGGACCAGGATGATGATGGTATTTACACTTGTCACACAGAGGGAGGTTACCAGCATATTTACTGGTAGGAGTTGAGGTTGTGGATCCCATAGCAGAAACAACAACAACAGGAGTAGCAGTAGCAGCATGGACTGCTACCGTTTGTTGTTTCTTAGATGATCCTTGAGAAGATTGACCTTTCTTCTTTTTCCAGAATTTCCTCTTTTCACCACTCCTTTGAGTCGGCTCAGAAGTGGTAGTGATTTCCTTGACATCGTCGTTGTGATCAATCAGAATTTGTGCTAAGGTCTTGGCACTATCATAGGTATCCGGACGAGCGGCCAAAACATGACTCTTTATTGGTTGAGATAATCCCCAAACGAACCTTTCGATCTTTTTGTTTTCAGGAGTGACTAACCCTGGGCAGAGAAGTGCGAGATCATCAAATCGGGAAGTATATGCAGCAATGTCGGAACCTTTCATCTTCAGGTTCCAGAGCTCGTGCTCTAATTTCTGCATTTCACCACGGGGGCAATACTCAGCAATGAGAAGTTCCTTCATGGCTTCCCAGCCCATGGCATTGGCTACGGGTAAGGTCAGAGATTTGACTCGGCCATTCCACCAAGTCAAAGCTTTATCCACGAAGGTATAGGCTGCAAATTTGACTTTATCGGATTCCGCACAAGCACAGATTTCAAAGATGGACTCGATTTTCTCGAACCATCGAGATAAAGAAATGACACCTCCAGCGCCATTAAAGGATGTTGGTTTCGCATTCATGAAATCCTTATAGGACCCCCTCTTTGGTGTCCTTGGCTACCCTCAGGGTTTTGAGATTGAGTACCACCACCCGAACCACTAGGGTTCATTTGTGACATAGCTGCTACCATTGCAGTTGTCATCATTGTCTGAACTGATGCTAGGTCAAACTGGGGAGGAGGTGGCGGCGAGCAAGGATTGTTGTTGTTCTTTGAGCTAGGTCTCTTTCGGGGAGGCATCTTGATCTAATAAGATCAAGAAAAAGAGGATGGTAAGTCCTCTACATTGAATCGATAGATATGACAGTTATATGATTCGAGTAAGCGATAAAGCAGGGAAGAGTTATCGAACAGATAATTTATCGCTAAGAGTGATCACAGGGAAACCACTTGAATAAGGACTACTACAGAGGAACGGGATCGAGAAATACTCCCATAGTATTTCATGAATTGTTTACGACAATGATTCGATGTTTGGGATATTAGGGTAAGTTTTAGGCATGCCACATACCACAGTCACTCCCAAGCACATGTTGGTCGTGTCTCGAATGAATATAGTTGGCCAGGCCATATTGACCCTAGACATGACTACATAACTGCCCAGGTTTAACCGTAGTACACAACACCCATTTACTTATGTTCTGTTCTACTTGTGGTTACAGATGGCGACGGTTTGGTATACTTGTATACTTTTGAAAATACTTGTAGTTTGAAGATACTTTTAATTCAAAGCACTTAGGCCCTTTAGTGTTTATAGTTTTATACCATGTAAGGTTTGGTATACTTTATTCACTATAAACAAGGGCTCTGATACCAATCTGTCACACCCCGAAAACCGAAGGCGGAATACATTTCCGGGGTTGACTACCGTGTTGAGTATCAAATCCAACGTACATAGTAAGTAAAGTAAAACAAGCATTACATTACATAATAACAGTTTTACAGTTGTTTCAAAAGTAAAGTTTGTACAGTTGTGATACATAGTATATATAGACAAAATGTAACGGGTCTTCATGTACACCGTCTTCATGCAAAAGGATCTTCGGGTACCTTTTCTAACGCTAACCTGAGAACACAAGAGGTTTGAAAATCAGCATAAAGCTGGTGAGTTCATAAGCGGTTTTGTTTTACGGAAATGTATCGGTTTCCTTTCTGTTTCTGAAATGTTATGTACACCAAGAAAATCCCGTATTTTCTTAAAAGTTGGTTATTGTTTCACAATTGTAAAGTATAGTAAGTTTGTACACTAAAAACATGTTTACTCATGTGAAAATGTATAGTTGGTTATCTGACTGGTTAAACTGTTCTGTTTACTTATCATGTGTTACCAGGAAAGTCCCATACTTTCCTTATTGTATGTTATAAATTGTAAAAGATGTAATGTTATCCATTCTGTGACTCTTTCTAGTTATGTAAGTGTTACCCAGGAAAGCCCCATGCTTTCCTGCATGTATGTATCTTATGTAAACGATGTGAAAGATGTAAAAGATGTAATCGTGATTAGATTCCATGTTTTCCCCAGGAAGGTCCCGTACCTTCCTGAATGTTAGTTACAGTAAGTAAAAGATGTAAAAGATGTAAACGATGTAAACGATGTATAAAGTAATCCATTATTACTGTAAGTAAATCTCTGTTATCCTAATTGAGAGTTCCATAACCATACAATAGACTGAAACCTGTGGCAATAAGTAGTCCACATGTGGCAATAAGTCGTCCACATACTTATGACTTTCGTCACCCTTGAACCATTTCGGTTCGGCTGTAGCTAGCAGACAGGTGTGGGGTAGTCAGCCCCGTATAGATCTATACACTCAAGTCACGCTCTCTAAATACCAGAGATTCTGGTTATGGGTGTAGTCCTCCACTCGCGTAATCCAGGTGGAGTGTTTTCCGAGGACATGTCTCCAATCGTACCGGAATAACAAATTTACTAGTAATAATATGAAAGTCCTCCACTCGTATAAGTGTGGGGAGTGTTACCGAGGACAAAACAGTGTACAGGTATTATATTCAAATATTTTAATGTCATGCTTTTAACTGATAAAATGTGGAAAACCATTTGTGAAATACATGTAAAACATACTAGTTTAAAGACTTATTTCACAAATATATGTTATGTGATCTGTATGTTCGATCTGTTATCAGTTGTAGTTATCAGTTATAAAAGCATAAGAATATGAAACACACATTTGAAAATATGTTACGAGTACAAGAATTCCCTTGTACTTTGCTTGTGTTCCCCCCCCCCCCCTGAAAACAGTGAAAACAGTGAATAAGGGTAGGGGTATGAACTCACCGGACTCGGAAACGTGTCGGTTTTGAATGCTATACGTCGGTTCGGGGTTTGATTACTCGCGATGACCCTATGTAAAATGATATAATGTCCATATATATACAATTAGAGATACATTCACTAATCATATGGAACATTACACTCCAATGAGGTTAAGCACTTCAAAACGAGCATTTGGAGTGACCCGGGTGACATCTTTGGATTTGTAATGACACAAGGGACTTGGGACTTGAGTTTACTCCCCATAAGTAAACATTTTAAAGAGTTTACAACATTGGAACACCCACATACATGAGTTTACGGCCGTAAACTCATGTGGGTGAGGTTTTGGTGTTTTAAGGGCTCAAATGGACTTAGGGATTGCTAGAAATAATTATCTAAACACCTTGGAACACTTGGAATAGATTTAAAACATTTAAAACATGAGTTTACGGCCACACTCATAGAGTTTACGGCCGTAAACTCACAATGGCTAAGAAAAATTGATTTAAGCTACTTAGGGCAATCACATGTGATTCAAACTAATTTTTTTAAGCATTGTTATGAATTTAGAACATCAATTAAGACCTTTGTTGGAGTTTACGGCCTAGAGGTATGTTCTAAGGCCGTAAACTCTCTTTTATCATTGAAAAAGATAGTTTTTGGTGTTTAAAACAATCACATTGGATTCTAGAAATTTGTACAAGCCATTTGGGTGTGTTTGATGCATCTTAAACATTGTTTTATGAGTTTACGGCCAAGGGTATGTTCCTAGGCCGTAAACTCTCATAAATCATACTTTTGTTGTGTTTCAATCCTTTAAACCATTTTTAGATGCATCTAGATTTTACCACAAAGCCATAGATTGAGTTTGGAAGCATTTGAACATGTTTAAAGGCCTTAAATCACCCTTTTAGAGGATTTTACGGCCCAAGAGTATGTCTTGGCCGTAAACTCTTCTTTACTACTCAAAATTTAAGTTTAAAGTGTTCCAAGTCTAGATTAGCAAGTCCATGGTTCATGTCTAAGTCCCAACTAGGTTTTGGAAGGGTTAATTGGCTTAAATACCCCTTGTATATGAGTTTACGGCAAAAGAATGTTCCTTGGCCGTAAACTCACTTTTGTCCCTCTAAATCCATGTTCTACATGTTATAAGTTCTTCCCTTTAAGCCCTTAAGTCATATCTAGTGTCCAACTATGCAAAGGAAGGGTTTTAGGGCTTAAAAACCCTTGAAATATGAGTTTATGGCCCATGAATGTTCTATGGCCGTAAAGTCATGAATGTTTGGCCTAATTCATGTCTTAAACTCGAAATTGAATGTCAAATATGTTATAGATTAAGGCTAGGAAGGTACCTTGGAGATTAGAAGCCTTAATTTTGAGTTTTGATCTCTTAAACTTGGATTAGGAGAGAGGTGGGTAATGTTTAGTGATAATTTGATCAAAGGCTTCAAATGAAGTCCTAAACACGTTTATATAGTGTTTAAGTTTTGGACACGGTGGAATTTTACCCGATACCGGCGTTAGACGGGGTTTTTGGTCGTACCCGATTGAGTTACCGTAACCCGATACGGTAAATTTTAGAATTATTCCGATCACTAAAGTTGAGTGTTAAAAATGATTTCTAAATGTATTAAGACGCCCATTAAGTCATTTTAAATGTGTACTAATTAATGACTTAATTAAACGGAGAAATCGGAAATCGGAAATCGGAAATCGGAACGACGATCGGTTGCGCGAGTTGATTTATGAAAAAGTTACATTGAAATGAAGCGGAAATTTCGGGTTGTTACACATGCTCTAGTTACTACACATAGTATCTTGAAACTTATTGTATACTAAGTAGGTTTATAACACTTCATGAAACGTGGAGTAATAATGTTTTCTTATTGTAGCACATTTGGAATTGGAAGTTATGAAGTTTTGGTTGAAACAAAGGATAAATTAAGACAAATTCCATGAAATGTTTCCTGTCGAGAATCCATACTAACTTTTGAATATTTCTTTTAGCTCATCAAGAAATGTTCCTTGGGAAAAAAAATATTTAAAGAAGTCAGTGGGAGTCTTAATGATCTTGAGTGTTTCAGGAGTCAATCAAGAACAAACATTTTAGTTATCACTAACACACGACCTGAGGTTGATAACCTATCATGTTAAGTTGACACATTCTTGTTTCTATGCACCTTCTAGTTGAGTTGGCAATGCTTATGAGTTCTATGGATCTCATTTGACTGCAAAAGTATAGCACATTGTTCAGTGAAAGTACATTGATCAATATGGTTGAGTTTATTAACAACATGGAAGGGATTGTTTGATTCCGACATCCCTTTTCATAGTTCGAAGTGTGAGAAATAGCAAGGAATTGTTTGAACTTTCAAGACATGTGTATAAAGTTTTTAAGGGTTTAAACACACATTTGAGCTATCCAATGAAGGTGTATAAGCTTAAGAAGTCTAGCTGGAGACTTATCAAAGCATCACGTATTAGAAATCTGTACTTTAGTAAGAAAGTCAAGAGTATTGTTTTCTAGAAGTCCACTTGATTTCTGGGTACATGTCAAAGCTAGTGGGAGCATAATTGTTATGCTAGTTTTGCAAGCTGGAAATACTATTTATAGGGAACAAAGTTTTCAATTTGTAAGTTGAAAAGTTTGGAAATTGTTTCGCTATAGTAAGGCTTAAAGGGGAGGGCACTCATACTTTGTATTAAATCTAAAAGTTCAGATTGAAGGGTTTAATAGAACTTAGTCATGGATATATATATATATATATATATATATATATATATATATATATATATATATATATATGAATATCATGATGAAATTATTCAAATTCGATATATGGAAATATTATAGCAAGAGATACAAGGTCTTTATATAAGACATATTGAACTGAGTCCTATATGCTTCAGATGAAGGATTGATTATATACATATATATATATATATATATATATATATATATATATATATATATATATATATATATAATATTCACTTGTTCTGATTTTTCCAAATGTCTTCGACATTGAGAGGGAAAAAAGGACTAGAACTTTGTGTGACTAAAGTTGTTAAACAACTATCAAGAACATTCTGAGCTTATACCAAAAGATTGGTTGCTTGTGGACAGTTGAATGTATGATATTGTTTGGAAGGACATAGTTACATGTTTTTGATTGAGATGATTCTTGATCAGAATTGATAGTCATATGAGAATATAGAAATGTTTCCATAATGTTACACCCCCAAACCGGAATGGTGGAAAAGTTCGGGGGGGGGGGGGGGAGGTGGAGGACGTCATATATTGTATCACAACAATTGAATAATAGTAATCAAAGTATCGACAACCAATGCATTGATAATACAGTGTTTGCATTGTATTTGTATCATTGTTTGTATAACACCAAAATGTATAGAAAAAACTATAGACGTGACACCATGGATGCTCTGTCTTCTCAAAAACTTGTAGTGCACCTGTCTACTGGTTCCCTGAGAATACAAGTGATTTTGAAAGTGTATCAAAATTTAAGTTGGTGAGTTCATAAGTATGTTTTTGTGATGGAAAGCTTGTCATTGTTACTTGAAAAATGTTAGTGTGTTCCTCCAGAAAATCTAATATTTTATTTAGTAAATGAAATATAGTCTTAAGGCCTTAAGACGAAAATCTATGTTTGTTACTATACTCTGAAATAGTATATTATAGTCTTATTAATAAATAAAACTATATCATGAACGTTTCCGTTAATTGTATGATGTATTGTATTAAGGAATAGTATAATGTACTGTATTTGTATGAAAACCCTTTTGTATGAAAGTGCATGGAATCCACCAGTTGTACTATAAAATAGTTTATTGTAATGTAGTTCTATTATAAAAATAGAACCATTGAAGTAGTGTAAATCCCGTAAACAATGTTTTAGTTGATACTACTGTGAGTTTCATATAACAATGCTAAAATGACTATTCGCCTCTACGACGTTCTTCAGGCGTCATAATGTTACGACATTTGTCACCCCAGGCCTACCGGCCTAACTATATATATAATAGTTTAGGTGCGGGATTGTCAGTCCCGTATAGATCTATACACAAATTCACTCTGTACCTCTAAAAGACTCTGGTTATAACCTATTGGACTTGAACTTATACCCTGATGGGTACAACAAAGTAGTGCATCACTAGTCCACTACCAATATTAACTAGTTTGCGTGTAGTGTTATAGTGTTCTCTTGTACTTGAATCTGTATATATTACCTTGTAGTAGTGTATTTTGTAATTTAAAATAATCATTTTAGTAGTGTATCCTTGAATTAGTAAAATAGAGTAGTGTTTCATAAATTATACTTATTATAGTTTATATACTTGTTTTTGTATAGTGTTCTTAAACTTGTAAAATAATATAGTGTTTCTCAAACTATACTCATTGTAGTTTAAAAGTATGTTCTTGTATCATTTCTTGAACTTAGTAAAATAGTGTACTGATTCACAAACTATACCTATTATGTTTAAATGTATGCTCGATACTGAACTGAAAAACCTTTGCAATTTAACAGTGTGTATAAAGCGGTAGTAAGAGATTTACGAAAAATACCCTTTTGCTCGACATGTTACAAAAGGGTTAACAATATAATGAAATATATATATATATATATATATATATATATATATATATATATATATATATATATATATATATATATATATATTCACAGCATATGTAATTAAGAATGAAAACACAGTCGAATAAATAATTATATCCTAAACCCACAACCAGACAAGGAATAGGATTTAGGGCGGAATTGTCAATTCTAATTCTGTTGAACCTTATATATATAATGTAGCAATAACTTAGTTTGAAACAACTATAAATTGTTAGAAACGGTTTGAAATCGTCTGAATGTTAACACAAGAGTCCTTGTGCTTTACGTGTATTTCCCCCTAAAAACATTGAAAACATAGGGGTATGAACTCACCTCGAATGTAAGTTCGTGTTTGGATAGCGAAACTGTAGTGATGATTCTCGGGCTAGCGTACGTGGAAATAGTCGTATCAAATATTATTGAGAATCATTTGGAGTTGTTGTTGGCATTTTCATTGTGCATTAGGGGTTTTCGGTGAGCTTGGGAGGGTTTTCGGTGTTCTTGGGTAGAAGTTTGAAGATTTGAAGATTGTTCTTGGAGTTCTTGGTGTTTTTGTTGGGAATAAGAAGATCTGGGCAATATCTTACGAAGATATGAAGGTTCAAGGATGAGTTTTGAGAGCAAAAATGGGAGTGTTTTCGGCCTAAATGTTGAGAAATGAATTATGTTTACAGTTCAAAGTATATATATATATATATATATATATATATATATATATATATATATATATATATATATATATATATATATATATATATATATATATATGAGGGGTTTTCAGCCTTAAAGGGCCTTAGGCTTTGGGTTTTTGGTCCCTTAATGGGCCTAAGAATTGTTTTCGCTCCTAAAGTCGACAAGGAGTGAGATTCCGGTTCTTGGTCAAACTGGAAAAGTGTTTTCGGTCTAGCTTTCATCCCTTAGTGTTTTCGATTTTATCTTTTCCAAAAAGAAGGTGTTTTCGGTTTGGTTTTGGGACTAGATTCCCAAAACTGAAAACTACTTTTATACCTTGAATTATTATATATTAAGTTAAGTATAAGCCTTCGTTTGAATTAGTGTGAATTTGTATCGACTTTTATTGATTTATGCTAACATAAATCAACATGCTTTTCATTTCATACTTATAAGTTAACATATGAACTTATACAAGCATATATCCTTTGTATCCAAAGTTCAAATTTCATTACTGTTATCTTGTGAATTCACTTATACTTGGTTAATATTTAGGCTTTTATTGACTTGAAACAATGGGTCGTTACACATAATGGAAGTTTATCATTAAAATCAACATGTGAGTTGGAAACTTTAATGCGAGAAAGGTGTTAAAGGCGTGTACCTTACATTTGAGACTTCATTGCAATGGAATTGTTTTTAGTAAAAAAGTTACAATGTAACATTTTGTAATATTGTTAGCTAAGTCTCTATGACTTTGACGCCTCGACATTACAAAAGGACAATGCATGTAAGGTTGGAATTCTAGCACATTTTAGTAGTGACCAGAATTTCGAATTGCGAAATGGGCATCATTGGAATAGTATCTAATCGATATGTTCACAAAAGAAGGATCATAGAGGTACATAGTATGCGTGTTCATAACATGGCATGACTAATGTTTGATTCAAGTGGTTAGTTGATTATTCGAAACATTATGCAATGAATAAAGTCTTAGTTAATATTGTGATTAAATAATAAGAGTTTTGTTTATATTCAATAGTTGTGAGACCATAGTTAATTAGGTTATTATTGTGTTTCACTTTTCATGTTTTACTTCCTTAATAATTTGATTATTCAAAATTCCACAGTCACTCGTACTTTTGGAAGTAACTAGCGAATTAAGACTATCATGAATTGAATTGTATATTGTCCATGGAGATTAGACATAGTAATAGTTTTGCTACAATGTTCATGTGTACTTAGTAATGGGGATTTTAGGTATTGGATATACGAGTTATGGTTTACAAGTCATTTGTGCATTGATAATACATAAACACATCAGTAACTTGATGTTATAAAACTTATATGTGTGCATGATTTGATGAGTAAATAGTACAATAATATAAGTCACGGTATATTCGTTCCTTTTTTCCCTAATGGTAAAAGCGATATCTTTGGGCCCCTCGATGATTTGATGTCGACATATGAAGTGCTTGGTCAAGCCCATACTAAATTGATGTGTTCAATTACCAGTCTGAATTCAATCATCATAAATCAAGAAATCGGGAAATAGAATTTTGGACAATGAGATTGATTTCAATCTATGTATCGTGTCCATATGATATCTTGTAGAACAAATGAATATTTGATCACATATCTTAGGACACGTATCTGACTGAGTCATAGTTCTACAGCAGTTTTTGGAAGCTACAATTTGTTGATCAATTTTGAAGTTATACTCCTAGTTATAGTTAAAAACTTATCCAAGTGTGAGACTGTTGGATTGTGTGTTTAAGCTCATAACTATAATTGGTATAAACTTGAACTGATGGTAGCACAATCCTATTGAGAGAGAGAGAGAGAGAGAGATACTGATTTATTAATTCATTACATGGTTAATAAATTAGAATATATTATAAGAATAATATATTAATTATAAATAGTAATATTTAATTAATAATTAATCATAAATTAATTTGAATTAATTTTGGCAATAATAGGATTAATTAAAAGTAGGAGGACTAAATGTGATAATGTTCAATAGTTGACCATTGACCAATTCTAGAACCTTCCATAAGGGGGGTTTCACGGATTCTAGAAGAGGCTCTAGAGTTTTTGTTGGGCATTAAGGAGCATTGTATGCCTTAGAGAAGAAGAAAATGGTTTAAGGCTTATCTTAAGAAAACCGCCTTATTTAATACCTTCATCGTCTCCTATAAAAACCCCTAAGGGTTTAGATTTTTGACCCATGCCTTCTAGGAAAGGGTTAGGGCCAAAATTTCCACCTCTTTCCTTGCTCTCTTCAAGTTCCTCGTTTGCTAGGGTTTGGATGTGAACCATTAGAGGCACGACACTTGTGGTGCTTGCTTCCAAGAGTTTTTTTTTTCAAGAAGGTTTTAATTTGTTGTTTACAATAACTAAAAGGCATGTAAACCCTAATCTCCTTTATTATTTTTGAAAATAGCCTAGGTTTCATTAGGGTTTATTTGATGTTTATAGTTATAACAGTCAATAGATAAAACATAGATCCTTATTAGAGTTGCATGCACACTGAAGAGTTTTATTTTATTTGTTTTGCATAAAACCCATCAATAATAACATAAAAAAAAAAATAATTGCATGCAATTTAATATGTATAAACCAAGCCATGTCTAGTAATAATTTTTTTGATCCATCATAATAATTATTAAGTCTTTCCTAAGGGACTTAAGGGACACTTCAAAAGGTCTTAAAGCTCCCACTTGCAAAGTCAATGCTTTCTTACAAAAGAACTTCAAATCTTCATGTTGTAAAAGTTGTTGCACTCAAACCATTAAGACTATAATTAAGCCATGAATCAAAAGTAGAATCTTATGGTTGAGATTATGGTCTTAAATGGTTAACTCATCTTCATGGAGATCATTTGTTCATTTTGTTACATTTAAAAAGAAATACAAATAGTCTAAATAATTTATTACAACAAATCAAGAAACGAAAAAAATACATATTTATATGTTACATCTTATGAATAAATAAATATCAATCAAACACAACAAAGATGTCCAAATAGCTTGTGTATACACAACAACATATCAAATATAATAACAAACAACTCTTTCTTTTTTTAAGGCAACTTTTATATAACCAAAATGCATGAAAAATGGTTATATATAAAAATAAACAATTTTAACCAAGTTGCAAAAGAAGACAAATATGGATTTTTCTTAACCAAAAGAAATTCATGCTCGTTTTCCAAAAACCAAAGATTATCAAACATAACAAATCATTCTAAAATATAAAAGATGACTCGGATACCACTAAAGGGTTTTGATACAAAATATAAATTTGTTTTTCTCTAAAAACGGCTACATAAGACTTTAAAAATAACTATTTTTTTTAGTTTATAACAAAACCAAACCATCATGGATCCATTTATAGAGGTTATAATGAAATAAAAAACAAACAAAGAGTTTTTAGAATGACAATATTTGAAGCCTTTAAACCCACATAGTTTTGGGATGTTGATGAAGATAGAAAAATCAAAGAGTACGATCGATTTTCTCTACAAGTATCTACCGTCAAGATTAAGGCACTTGGAATGATAGTTCCTTCTTGTATGCTTGATAGTTTTAAGTCTTTAAGTGGTTAACTCGAATAA
This sequence comes from Lactuca saligna, assembly GCF_052625555.1. Classification (NCBI taxonomy): domain Eukaryota; kingdom Viridiplantae; phylum Streptophyta; class Magnoliopsida; order Asterales; family Asteraceae; genus Lactuca; species Lactuca saligna. Next base: position 140,838,358 of record NC_136419.1, on the reverse strand, counting down.
ACACTAAAGGAGACAACTCAAGAAGGCTTCTAATCTTTCAACAATCTTCAAAAGACAACTAGAAGAGCTAGAGGGGAGAGTTTCGGCCGTAAAAAGAAAAGAGGAGATTTCAATAGAAAAACTAGCTTCAAAACTCATTCAAAACACTCTCTTATATACCCATGCCAATTTAAGGGATTTACATTAAAATACTTTAAAGTAATGCTAGCCTTTAGAAGCATGGGGAGACAAAGCATGAAAATTGACAAGAAACCTCCATATTTGCTTAATAGATTCGGCCATGCCTCTTGAAAAGAGGAGGATTCTTTAATTTTTATAAACTCTAAATTTATAAAATTTAAACTTTGTCTTTAGGTAAAAGATCTAAGAATCCAACTAGTCCAAAAGGTTGTGCATGACTTATTAATTCATACCATATGAAATAATAACTAGTTATACACTCTTATAATCATTACTTTCACAAAACAATAATTATTCCCTAATTAAAATACCATAATTGATATTATTAATTAATAATCATGTTAATAATAAATATACAAAATGTTACATCTTTATAAAGGTGTGACCCTATAGAATCATATATTACTAGCAGTGTCACTCAATAATGATTCTTGGGCACATAGATTCAACATCATCACCTTTCACATAACCATCACAATTGTTTACATTAAACAAACATATTTAACATAACAAATAAATAATCTAAGTGAAATCATAAAATATATCCTTTTCCCATAACATTAATTTATAGCAAGAGTTTCTAATTGTTATTTTATTATGTTCATGGTTGAATGAAGATTGAGAAAGAGGCTATCAGAGAAGGCATACATTAACACCCTGTGTAAGGCTTCCAATCGTCCTACATAGTAAACATAATATAATAACTAACACACACAAAGGGTTGTACATTATGTTGGGTTGAAAATATCGAAACTAAGGTTGGTATTTCTAAAGACTTTTATGATGTATTTTATGTGTAGTGATTGACTTAGTTATTTCTCAGTGTTGTATTTAACCATACAAATATTCATTAGCTTAGATTATTTAGCTTAAGCTTCCCATAAGTTCCAAATTTGCATCAATATCATATTTATTTATCTAACCCCAAATTTCTTTGTATGTTGGCTCGATACATATGATGAGACCAAATTAATGGGTCACTATTGTATCAAAAAACGTGTCTGAGATAACTCTTATATGTAGTTATCGTATGTAAACGCATAAATGCTTGTTGAGCGATGCATCTCAAAGAGTGTGGCCGGATATATAAAATGTAACACCGTAAAATTTAAAATAAAATACCATACATACACATACTAGCCACTCGAGGCGATAACTCTATGGGCCCGTGGGCCCTAACTCTGTGGACCCTCTGGTCCTAACTCTGTGAACCTTCCGTTTCTAACTCTGATATACTCTGATATACTCATGACATAAATCACATAGAAATAATGCAATACAACACATCACATAATAGCATACAATAACGTTGTCACATAACTTTAATTACCACTCAAGGTAAAGTATAGTGAGAAGACTCACCTCAGGTGTCTCGGTAAATCACTGACTCGGTAGAAATACGATCTAGCCTCCGCCTAAACACATAAAGTAATACTCTAATAAATATAACTCTCGGAACTAGACTCAACCCTCTCTAGGAACCCTCAGAAGGGTAAAAGACCATTTTACCCCTTCTTTGGCTCAAAGGCCCTCATTGTTGACCAAACTCTAAAAGTCAATCAAAGTCAACGGTCAAACTTTGACCAGACTCGTGGAGTTCACTTGGGCAACTCGGCGAGTCCACATGTGTCCACTAAATCTTTATTCCCGTTTGACGCGTCGAGTCCCTCCCTTTACTCGACGAGTCCCCATGTATGAATCGCGGGGCCACCCCGACTCAACTCGCCGAGTCTCAAGAACAACTCGGCGAGTACATGCCATGTACAAACTCCTTTGACCTCCTAAGGTCAGATCTGTTCCTCTATTCCGTACATCTGGCCTTCCCAAGCATAATAATCACGTAACGTCCAGACCTTGACACTCATATATCTTCTAGATGGTCTCATTTGGTGATTTAGCCCCAAAAAATACATTCTAAGCTCATGACTCCCAAGATAACTCATAAAGCTCCAAGGGTTAAGGTCTCTAGACCTCTTTGAGTCTAGATCCAAATCATAAACTCGGGAAGGGACCAATTGCTCCGCATAACCATCCTCAAAAGAGGTTAGAAAACCCTAACTCTAAGAATCAACACAAAAACTGAAGAAGGTCCGAATAAATACCTCAACTTGAAGTCTTTGGACTCTAAAACCACTAGAATCACACCTCCTTCACTCTCCTCTTGCTCTTGATCACCTTCTTCTTGCTAAACCAATGATAGAAACATCAAATATAGCTTCTCCTTCCTCCCAAGCGATTTAGGTCACTTAGGGTTCTCTCAAGGGACTGGTAGCCGCAATGGGGGACTATGAGTGCCCTTAAATAGGCTCCAACCCCAAGGGATTAGGGCTTCATTAAATAGCGTGGACTCTCCGAGTCCACTAATGGACTCGCCGAGTCCAGTCGCGAACCCGGATGATAGTCCGCGACCCTACTATGCAAGCATCAACTCGCCGAGTTCCTTCACAAATTCCAAAATAAAAATATTAGAATAATATACCTGGGAATCCGGATGTTACAATTCTCCCCCACTAGAATCAGACTTCTCCCTCAAATTCTCACTCTGCAAACATCTCTGGAGGTTGCTCACGCATCTCGCGCTCCGGCTCCCAAGTTAGCTCTGAACCTTTCCTATGTTGCCACTGCACCTGCACCAGAGATACTTCCTTGTTCCTCAGAACCTTGACCTTCCGATCTCTAATTGCCACCGGTCTCTCAGCATATTTTAGGCCCACATCCACCTAAATATCCTCTAATGGTAGCACTGCTGACTCGTCGGCTATACACTTTCTCAACAACGACACTTGAAAAGTGTCGTGAATATAACACAACTCCGCATGTAGCTTCAAACGGTAGACTACCCTGCCTACTCTCTTGATCACCCTGAAAGGTCCAATATATCGAGGCCCTAACTTGCCCGTCTTCCTGAATCGGATCACTCCTTTCCAAGGAGAGACCTTCACGAAGTCACCGACCTAAAATTCGAGCTCGGACCAATGTCTGTCTGCATAACTCTTCTGACCACTCTGAGCAGTCAACAACCTTTTTCTGACCTGCTGTATCTGCTCAGCCGTCTGAAGCACAATCTCCGTACTACCCATCAGATGTTGCCCTACCTTTCCCCATCAAATGGGGGTCCGACACCTCCTCCCATACAATAGCTCAAAGGGTGGCATACCAATGCTCGAATGATGGTTGTTGTTCTAGGAAAACTCTACCAAAGGAAAATATGTGTCTCAACTCCCGCCGAAATCAACCACACACGCTCGGAGCATGTCCTTGAGCGTTTGGATCGTCCGTTCGCTTAGCCCGTCATTCTGTGGGTGGTATGCGATACTAAAATGCAACCTCGTACCCAACTCTTCATGAAATTTCTTCCAGAATCTGGATGTGAAACGCACATCTCGATCTGAGACAATCGAGATCGGCACTCCATGTCATGATACCACCTCCCTCTCGTACATCTCTGCCAATTTTTCTGCGAAGGAGCTCTCATTGATAGCAAGGAAATGAGCGCTCTTCGTCAACCGGTCTACACTCACCCAAATTGCATCGATGCCCCTCGCTGTCCTTGGCAATTTGGTGATAAAGTTCATAGTAATCTGTTCCCACTTCCACTCGGGAACCTCTAACGGCTGAAACATACCATGCAGTCTCTGGTGCTTGGCCTTAACCCGGAGACAGGTTAGGCACCTCTCAACGAACCATGCAATGTCCCTCTTCATACCGGGCCACCAATACTCCCTCTTTAGGTCCAAATACATCTTAGTGGCCCCGGAATGGATCGACAACTTCTATCGATGTGCCTCTTCTACCAAAATGATACGTGTCCGGCCCACAAACGGTACCCAAATCCGACCCTAAAATGTCATAAGTCCCCTGCTATCAGTAACGAACTCCGATACCTGCCCGATAACTCGCTCCCTCTTTTGGTTTTCTGGTCTCACCACCACAACCTGGGCTCCTCTAATGGTGTCCAACACCAGAGTCATCACTGTCAATCTCATACAAACGTCTCGCATCGGGACGCACTTCGACCTACGACTCAGGGCATCGGCTACCACGTTAGCCCTACTCGGGTGGTACAGGATCTCACAATCATAATCCTTTACCACATCCAACCATCTCCGCTTCCGCATGTTCAGTTTGGGCCGATCTATCAAGTATTTCAGGCTCTTGTGATCCATGTATATGGTACACCGGACCCCATACAAATAGTGATGCCAGATCTTAACAGTGAACACCACTGCCCCCAACTCTAAATCGTGGGTGGGGTACCTTTCCTCATGAGGCTTCAGCTGCCTCGATGCATATGCTATCACGTGCCCCCTCTGCATAAGCACCGCTCCCAAACCTGATATCGACGCATCACAATATACCACGAAGTCCTCCATTCCCTCCGGAAGGTCTAACACCGGGGCTTTGCATAATCTTTGATGAAGTGTCTCAAAGGAGGCCTACTGCTCTAGGACCCATGACAAAGCAACGCCCTTCTGGGTCAACTTGGTGAGTGGCACGATGATCTTGGAGAAATCCCTGATAAATCTCTGATAATAGCCAGCCAATCCTAGGAAACTCCTAATCTCTGTAGGTGACCTCGGCACCTCCCAACTCATCACCGCCTCAATCTTGGCCGGATCGACCAATATCCCTTTCTGGTTAACGAGATGCCCTAGGAACTGGACCTCTTGTAACCAAAAATCACACTTGGAGAATTTGGCGTAAAGCCTCTCCGATCTCAAAACTCCAAGGAACTCTCTCAGATGTTCCTCATGATGTTCTTTCGATCTCGAATACACCAATATGTCATCAATGAACACAATCACCGATTGATCCAACATCGGCCTGCACATTCTATTCATGAGATCCATGAACACCGCCGGTGCATTGGTAAGCCCGAAAGGCATCACCACGAACTCGTAATGCCCATAACGAGTCCTGAATGCTGTCTTCTGGATGTCCACATCTCGCACCCTCACCTGATGATATCTAGACCTCAAATCGATCTTGGAGAACCAAGATGCTCCCTGTAACTGATCGAACAAATCGTCGATTCTCGGCAACGGGTAACGGTTCTTGACTGTCAGCTTGTTCAATTCACTGTAATCAATGCACATCCGGTGTGAGCCATCCTTTTTCTTAACAAAAAGGATAGGTTCTACCCACGGCGAACTGCTCGGCTGAATGAACCACTTCCCCAGCAGCTCCTGAAGCTGTGAGGATAACTCCTGCATCTCTGGAGGCATAAGGCGATAGGGCACCTTGGCGATAGGTGCAGCCCCCGGAACCAAATCGATGCTGAACTCAACCTGCCTCTCGGGAGGCACACCTGGTAACTCTTCCGCAAATACGTCCGGGAAATCACGCACTATCGGAACCTCATCAACTGACCTTGGTCTCTCTGAATCAATCCTCATATCCATTACATATGCTATAAAACCCTTACAGCCCTGCTGTAGACTCTACCTCGCTCTAGCGGCTGAACAAAATGTGGAACCAGAACGTGTACCCTCGCCGTATACGGTAAGAACTCCCCCACTAGGGTCTCGTATGGTCACCGGCTGTCTCTCACAGTCGATAACCGCTCCAAACTTGCTCAACCAGTCTATGCCCACGATGACACAGACATCTCCCATCGCAATAGGAACTAGATCAATCGGGAACTTGATGCCGAAAATCTCAAGTACACATCCTCAGATCACATCGGTGGCATACACCGCTCTCTCGTCAGCTATGGAAACTCTCAGAGTTCGGCTCATCACCTCTCGACTAATACTGATGTGCTGACTAAAATCCAAAGATAGAAAAGACCGACTCACACCCGAGTCAAATAACACCAAGGCAGGTACAGAATTTAAAAGAAAGGTACCTACGCATATCATAATATAAACACAATATCTCAACATAAAAGTAAATATATGAAAAAATACATACCAGCCACGACATCAGGCGCTGCACGGACCTCCTCCATAGTCAACTGGAAGGCTCTCCCTCGTGCCTTTGGTACCTCGGCCTTCACTGGCCGGCTCTCGGTAGCTCTGATAGCAGCAAGGGCAGATCCCTAAGGTGCTCCCTGGGTAGTCCCTCGTAACTGTGGACACTCTGCCTTGCGGTGTCCAGTCTGGTTGTAGTGAAAGCATACTACAAACCCCTTGGGGAAATCCTTGGCCATATGCCCCTCCTTGCCACATTTGTAGCAACACCCCACTCTCCACACCCCCTTGTGGCTCTTGCCGCACTTGCCACAAGTGCAGCCCTTCTGACTCCAAGATCGCAAATCAGCGGGCTTGACCCACTTGGCTACCGGCTGAGACTGTGCCGGTCGCCGATCCCTCGCCTGAGACTCAGCCTCTTCCCTATCATGGGTCTCCAGCTCTATCTCCCTCTTCCGAGCATTTTCTTGAAGCTTAACAAATGCCCGATACGTTGATTTCGCCACGAACTCCCGTATATCGCTCCTTAAAATGTTCAAGTAGCGGCTCGTACATTCCTGCTCGGTGGACATGTGCTCTGGGCAAAACATCGCCCGCTCATGGAACTTCCTCTTAATCATCGTGATAGAATCAGTACCCTGCTTGAGGGTCAAAAATCATGGTCCAAACGCTCCCTTTCCACCTGGGGAACGTACTCATCTCGGAACATAGCAGTGAACCTCTCCCAAGTCACTACAGGAAGCTCAGCAGGCGAATAATGCGTCGTCACAAACTTCCACCAATCCTTCGCTCCCAAGCGAAGCTGGTTCAGCGCGAACCGGACCCTCAAATGCTCAGGAGACGAGCAAGTAAAGAAACATCCCTCTATGTCTGATATCCACCTCATTGCTGCAATTAGGTCCTGGGTCCCATCAAACTCCAGTGATTTTGTGTTCCTGAACTCCCGGAAAAGCAACGCATCACCACCTTGCGGTCTAGCTGCAGCTACAGCTGCAGTGGCCGCAACAACAACAGCCTCAGAAAGAGCAGCGTATCTCTCATTGAATGTCTCTATCAGGGTGGTCTTAATAGACCCGAACATCTCTGGAATCTCGTCGCGGATGGCAGCGGCCACCTCATCATGAATCAACTGACAGAGCTCCTCATTGCTAACACCCCCTCCACTGGTTTCTGGTCTGTGACGTGTCCCTACCATGATGCCTCTCTGAAATACAACACAAGATATTAGTAATTTTCTCGGATGTACACACACTCGATAACCCAACCCTTCTTGATCTCTGGTACCCTAAGGATTCTTACTTGGGTTGCGCACTGACCCGGTGCCTTCGATAATATGGGGCCAATACTACCGACCACACCGACTCAGCATTCACACCAAGTCCTCCTCCTACAGCCCCAAATCCCAAGTACACTATTCTCTCTAATCATGTGCTACTCACTAGCAATTCTCTCATAAGTTCCTTGGTGTTATCTCAACACTCTTAAGCATCCCTAGCAGCAAAACCCCTAGACTAAGGCATCATATATCAGGCCACTCTAGTCCTAATAAGAATACCTAGTCTTATTCTAGCGTGCATAATATAATTCATCATATAGCATAGCATAACATTTCTTTTAAAACTTATTGTAAGGGTATTTTGGGAAATCACCGTTCGGGCGCTGGTTGATCGTACACACGGCTCTGCTCTGTTTGTCTAAAAAAAGGCTCTGATACGCCCGAAGATGCATCCGAATCCCTCAAACCAAGGCTCTGGTACCAAATTGTAACACCGTAAAATTAAAACAATTTTTTCACATTTTTAAACACACTTTTCCAAACACATTTATCGATAAAACCCCATTGTATCATAACTTTGTTTCACAAATATTTCCCAAGATCAAAATACAAAAGAACCCATGCGTGTGTACGAATCATGCCGACGCCTTCCCGAGATCATCACTAGTACCTGAAACACATAACACTGTAAGCATAAAGCTTAGTGAGTTCCCCAAAATACCATTCATACACATACTAGCCACTCGAGGTGATAACTCTGTGGGCCTGTGGGCCCTAACGCTGTGGACCCTCTGGTCCTAACTCTGTGAACCTTCCAGTTCTAACTCTGATATACTCTGATATACTCATGACATAAATCACATAGAAATAATGCAGTACAACACATCACATAATAGCATACAATAACGCTGTCACATAACTTTAATTACCACTCAAGGTAAAGTATAGTGAGAAGACTCACCTCAGGTGTCTCGGTAAATCACTGACTCGGTAGAAATACGATCTAGCCTCCGCCTAAACACATAAAGTAATACTCTAATAAATATAACTCTCGGAACTAGACTCAACCCTCTCTAGGCACCCTCAGAAGGGTAAAAGACCATTTTACCCCTTCTTTGGCTTAGAGGCCCTCATTGTTGACCAAACTCTAAAAGTCAACCAAAGTCAACGGTCAAACTTTGACCCGACTCGTCGAGTTCACTTGGGCAACTCGACGAGTCCACATGTGTCCACTAAATGTTTATTCCCGTTTGATGCATCGAGTCCCTCCCTTTACTCGACGAGTCCCCATGTATGAATCGCGGGGCCACCCCGACTCAACTCGCCGAGTCTCAAGAACAACTCGGCGAGTACATGCCATGCACAAACTCCTTTGACCTCCTAAGGTCAGATCTGTTCCTCTATTCCGTACATCTGGCCTTCCCAAGCATAATAATCACGTAAAGTCCAGACCTTGACACTCATATATCTTCTAGATGGTCTCATTTGGTGATTTAGCCCCAAAAAATACATTCTAAGCTCATGACTCCCAAGATAACTCATAAAGCTCCAAGGGTTAAGGTCTCTAGACCTCTTTGAGTCTAGATCCAAATCATAAAGTCGGGAAGGGACCAATTGCTCCGCATAACCATCCTCAAAAGAGGTTAGAAAACCCTAACTCTAAGAATCAACACAAAAACTGAAGAAGGTCCGAATAAATACCTCAACTTGAAGTCTTTGGACTCTGAAACCACTAGAATCACACCTCCTTCACTCTCCTCTTGCTCTTGATCACCTTCTTCTTGCTAAACCAAAGATAGAAAGATCAAATATAGCTTCTCCTTCCTCCCAAACGATTTAGCTCACTTAGGGTTCTCTCAAGGGACTGGTAGCCGCAATGGGGGACTATGAGTGCCCTTAAATAGGCTCCAACCCCAGGGGATTAGGGTTTCATTAAACAGCATGGACTCGCCGAGTCCAGTCGCGAACCCGGATGATAATCCACGACCATACTCGGCAAGCATCAACTCGCCGAGTTCCTTCACAAACTCCAAAATAAAAATATTTGAATAATATACCTGGGAATCCAGATGTTACAATTCTCCCCCACTAGAATCAGACTACTCCCTCGAAGTCTCACTCTTCAAACAACTATGGATGTTGCTCACGCATCTTGCACTCCGGCTCCCAAGGCAGCTCTGACCCTTTCCTGTACTGCCACTGCACCTGCACCAGAGATACTTCCTTGTTCCTCAGAACCTTGACCTTCCGATCTCTAATTGCCACCGTTCTCTCAACAGAGTTCAGGCTCACATCCACCTAAATATCCTCTAATGGTACCACTGTTGACTCGTCGGCTATACACTTTCTCAACAACGAAACGCGAAAAGTGTCGTGAATCTGACCCAACTCTGCAGGTGGCTCCAAACAGTAGGCTACCCTGCCTACTCTCACGATCACCCTGAAAGGTCCAATATATCGAGGCCCCAACTTGCCCCTCTTCCTGAATCGGATCACTCCTTTCCAAGGAGAGACCTTCACGAAGTCACCGACCTGAAATTCAAGCTCGGACCAACGTCTGTCCGCATAACTCTTCTGACCACTCTGAGCAGTCAACAATCTTTGTCTGACCTGCTGTATCTGCTCAGTCGTCTGAAGCACAATTTCTGTACTACCCATCACACGTTGCCCTACCTCTCCCCATCAAATGGGGGTCTGACACCTCCTTGCATACAACAGCTTAAAGGGTGGCATACCAATGCTCGAATGATGGTTGTTGTTGTAGGAAAACTCTGCCAAAGGAAAATATGTGTCCCAACTCCCGCCGAAATCCAACACACACGCTCGGAGCATGTCCTCGAGCATCTGGATCGTCTGCTCGCTCTGCCCGTCAGTCTGTGGGTGGTATGCGGTACTAAAATGCAGCCTCGTACCCAATTCTTCATGAAATTTCTTCCAGAATCTGGATGTGAAACGCACATCTCGATCTGAGACAATCGAGATCGACACTCCATGCCGCAATACCACCTCCCTCACGTACATCTCTGCCAATTTCTCTGCGGAAGAGCTCTCATTGATAGCAAGGAAATGAGCGCTCTTCGTCAACTGGTCTACACTCACCTAAATTGCATCGACACCCCCTCGCAGTCCTTGGCAATTTGGTGATAAAGTCTATGGTAATTTGTTCCCACATCCACTCAGGAACCTCTAACGGCTGCAACTTGCCATGCGGTCTCTGGTGCTCGGCCTTAACCCGGCAACAGGTTAGGCACCTCTCAACGAACCATGCAATGTGCCTCTTCATACAGGGCCACCAATACTCCCTCTTTAGGTCCAAATACATCTTAGTGGCCCCGGGATGGATCGAGAACTTCGATCGATGTCCCTCTTCCATCAAAATGATACGCGTCCCGGCCACATACGGTACCCAAATCTGACCCTGAAATGTCATAAGTCCCCGGTTATCGGTAACGAACTCCGATACCTGCCCAATAACTCGCTCCCTCTTTTGGTTTTCTGGTCTCACCGCCTATACCTTGGCCCCTCGAATGGTGTCCAACACCATAGTCATCACTGTCAATCTCATACAAACGTATCGCATCGGGATGCTCTCCGACCTACGACTCAGGGCATCGGCTACCGTGTTAGCCCTACTCGGGTGGTACAGGATCTCACAATCATAATCCTTTACCACATCCAACCATCTCCTCTGCCGCATGTTCAGGTTGGGCTTATCCATCAAGAATTTCAGGCTCTTGTGATCCATGTATATGGTACACCGGATGCCATACAGATAGTGATGCCAAATCTTGAGGGTGAACACCAGTGCCCCCAACTCTAAATCGTGGGTGGGGTACCTTTCCTCATGAGGCTTCAGCTGCCTCGATGCATATGCTATCACGTGCCCCCTCTGCATAAGCACCGCTCCCAAACCGGATATCGACGCATCACAATATACCACGAAGTCCTCCATTCCCTCCGGAAGGTCTAACACCGGGGCTTTGCATAACCTTTGATGAAGTGTCTCAAAGGAGGCCTACTGCTTTAGGACCCATGACAAAGAAACGCCCTTCTGGGTCAACTTGGTGAGTGGCACGACGATCTTGGAGAAATCCCTGATAAATCTCTGATAATAGCCTGCCAATCCTAGGAAACTCCTAATCTCTGTAGGTGACCTCGGCACCTCCCAACTCATCACCGCCTCAATCTTGGCCGGATCGACCAATATCCCTTTCTGGTTAACGAGATGCCCTAGGAACTGGACCTCTTGTAACCAAAAATCACACTTGGAGAATTTGGCGTAAAGCCTCTCCGATCTCAAAACTCCAAGGAACTCTCTCAGATGTTCCTCATGATGTTCTTTCGATCTCGAATACACCAATATGTCATCAATGAACACAATCACCGATCGATCCAACATCGGCCTGCACATTCTATTCATGAGATCCATGAACACCGCCAGTGCATTGGTAAGCCCGAAAGGCATCACCACGAACTCGTAATGCCTGTAACGAGTCCTGAATGCTATCTTCTGGATGTCCACATCTCGCACCCTCACCTGATGATATCTAGACCTCAAATCGATCTTGGAGAACCAAGATGCTCCCTGTAACTGATCGAACAAATCGTCGATTCTCGGCAACGGGTAACGGTTCTTGACCGTCAGCTTGTTCAATTCACTGTAATCAATGCACATCCGGTGTGAGCCATCCTTTTTCTTAACAAAAAGGATAGGTTCTACCCAAGGCGAACTGCTCGGCCGAATGAACCACTTCCCCAGCAGCTCCTGAAGCTGTGAGGATAACTCTTGCATCTCTCGAGGCGCAAGGCGATAGGGCGCCTTGGCAATAGGTGCAGCCCTCGGAACCAAATCGATGCTGAACTCAACCTGCCTCTCGGGAGGCACACCTGGTAACTCTTCCGCAAATACGTCCAGGAACTCACGCACTATCGGAACCTCATCAACTGACCTCGATCTCTCTGAATCAACCCTCGTATCCATCACATATGCTACAAATCCCTTAAAGCCCTGCTATAGACTTTGCCTCGCTCTAGCGGCTGAACAAAATGCAGACCCAGAACGCGTACCCTCGCCGTATATGGTAAGAACTCCCCCACTAGGGTCTCGTATGGTCACCAGCTGTCTCTCACGGTCGATAACCGCTCCAAACTTGCTTAACCAGTCCATGCCCACGATGACACAGACATCTCCCATCGCAATAGGAACTAGATCAATCGGGAACTTGACGCCGAAAATCTCGAGTACACATCCTCGGATCACATCGGTGGCTTACACCGCTCTCTCGTCAGCTATGGAAACTCTCAGAGTTCGGCTCATCACTTCTCGACTAATACTAATATGCTGACTAAAATCCAAAGATACAAAAGACCGACTCACACCCGAGTCAAATAACACCAAGGCAGGTACTGAATTTCAAAGAAAAGTACCTACGCATATCATAATATAAGCACGATATCTCAACATAAAAGTAAATAGATGAAAAAATACATACCAGCCACGACATCGGGCGCTGCACGAACCTCCTCTACGGTCAACTGGAAGGCTCTCCCTCGCGCCTTTGGTACCTCGGCCTTCACTGACCGGCTCTTAGTAGCTCTGATAGTAGCAGGGGCAGATCCCTGAGGTGCTCCCTGGGTAGTCCCTCATAACTGTGGACACTCTGCCTTGCGGTGTCCAGTCTGGTTGCAGTGAAAGCATACTGCAAACCCCTTGGGGCAATCCTTGGCCATATGCCCCTCCTTGCCACATTTGCAGCAAGACCCCGCTCTCCACACCCCCTTGTGGCTCTTGCCGCACTTGCCACAAGTGCAGCCCTTCTGACTCCCAGATCGCAAATCAGCGGGCTTGGCCCGCTTGGCTACCGGCTGAGACTGTACCGGTTGCCGATCCCTAACCTGAGATTCAGCCTCTTCCCTATCATGGATCTCCAGCTCTATCAACCTCTTCTGAGCATTTTCCTGAAGCTCAGCAAATGTACGATATGTCGATTTCGCCACGAACTCCCGTATATCGCTCCTTAAAATGCTCAAGTAGCGGCTCGTACATTCCTGCTGGGAGGACACACGCTCTGGGCAAAACATCGCCCGCTAATGGAACTTCCTCGTAATCACCGTGATAGAATCAGTACCCCTCTTGAGCGTCAAGACTCCTGGTCCAAACGCTCCCTTTCCACCTGGGGAACGTACTCATCTCGGAACATAGCAGTGAACCTCTCCCAAGTCACTGCAGGAAGCTCAGTAGGGAAATAATGCGCCGTCACAAACTCCGGTGATTTTGTGTTGCTGAACTCCCGGAACAGCAACGCATCACCACCTTGCGGTCTAGCCGCAGCTACAGCTGCAGTGGCCGAAACAACAACAGCCTCAGAAAGAGCAGCGTATCTCTCATCGAATGTCTCTATCAGGGTGGTCTTAATAGACCCAAACATCTCTGGAATCTCGTCGCGGATGGCAGCAGCCACCTCATCATGAATCATCTGACAGAGCTCCTCGTCGCTAACACCCCCTCCACTGGTTCCTGGTCTGTGACGTGTCCCTACCATGATGCCTCTCTGAAATACAACACAAGATATCAGTAATTTTCTCGGTAAATCACGGACTCGGTAGAAATACGATCTAGCCTCCGCCTAAACACATAAAGTAATTCTCTCATAAATATAAATCTCAGAACTAGACTCAACCCTCTCTAGGCACCCTCAGAAGGGTAAAAGACCATTTTACCCCTTCTTTGGCTCAGAGGCCCTAATTGTTAACCAAACCCTAAAAGTCAACCAAGGTCAACGGTCAAACTTTGACTCGACTCGTCGAGTGCACTTGGGCAACTCGGCGAGTCCACATGTGTCCACTAACTCTTTAGTCCCGTTTGACGCATCGAATCCCTCCCTTTAGTCGACGAGTCCCCAGGTATGAATCGCGGGGCCACCCCGACTCAACTCGCCGAGTCTCAAGAACAACTCGGCGAGTACATGCCATGCACAAACTCCTTTGACCTCCTAAGGTCAGATCTATTCCTCCAATCCATAGATCTAGCCTTCCCAAGCATAATAATCATGTAAAGTCCAGACCTTGACACTCATATATCATCTAGAAGGTCTCATTTGGTGATTTAGCCCCAAAAATGACATTCTAAGCTCATGACTCCCAAGATAACTCATAAAGCTCCAAGGGTTAAGGTTTCTGGACCTCTTTCAGTCCAGATCCAAATCATAAACTCGAGAAGGGACCAATTGCTCCGCATAACCATCCTCAAAAGAGGTTAGAAAACCCTAACTCTAATAATCAACACAAAAACTGAAGAAGGTCTGAATAAATACCTCAAGTTGAAGTCTCTGGACTCTGAAACCACTAGAATCACACCTGCTTCACTCTCCTCTTGCTCTTGATCACCTTCTTCTTGCTAAACTAAAGATATAAAGATCAAATATAGCTTCTCCTTCCTCCCAAACGATTTAGCTCACTTACGGTTCTCTTAAGGGACTGGTAGCCGCAATGGGGGACTATGAGTGCCCTTAAATAGGCTCCAACCCCAAGGGATTAGGGTTTCATTAAACAGTGTGGACTCGCCGAGTCCACTAATGGACTCGCCGAGTCCAGTCGCGAACCCGGATGATAATCCGCGAACCTACTCGGCGAGTCTGAGCATCAACTCGCTGAGTTCCTTCACAAATTCCAAAATAAAAATATTAGAATAATATACCTGGGAATCCGGATGTTACATCAAAGCACATGACTGTCGACTTTTTGACTTCCAACATGTTTGAAGGAGTGACAACGACATGTCCTATTAGTCTGATAAATCACTTCACATTTGAAAAGGAGTTTCACATGTTGCTTTTATCAGAAAATATGTTTTGAAGACTGTGTCTACAGCTGTAAGGGTGCTTAGGAATGTATGTGTTAGAACATGTTAAGGCAAATTAACACGCTATGAGGACTTTGAAAAACAAAGTTTTAATTTTTTTGTAGCTTGGACCCACTCCGAGGGCTCAGAATACCTCAGAATAAAACAAGTTTCGAAATTTGGAATGCTTAGAATATGATGATTTATAGTTTCTGACTTAGAAAACCTCAAAAACCTTAATTATTTTTGCTTTCTTATATTTTCTTTTTGTTTTGAACCTTAAAAATACTAAAATCACAAAAATATGTTTTTGTTCACTCTTTCTTTTCGAAGCCTTAGAAAAATAGAAAATCCAAGTCTTATTTATTTTCATTTTAGCCTCAAAAAATACCGATAAACCCAAAAAGATTTTGCTTTAGTTCGTCTTTTTGAATATTTCTAAAGAATGTTGTTGTTCATTCGGAATGTATCAAAAAAAATCTAAAATCGGAAGATTTGAAGGTTTATGTTGCGATTAACTCCAAAGGCTCAAAATGGCTCAAAAATTTGTTATTTAACTCATCGTTTAAATCGATTATCTATAGGTCACTTATATGTTTTACCGATTGTTTGTTGGTTCTTGGACGTTATTGATGGTTTTGCGATTTCACGGGTACAAAGTTTCAAAGTTCGATGTCAAAGCTGATTTGCAAAATTTTCAGAGATATTTTTTTAGATCCAATGGGTTTTGAATATCCAAGTTAAAGCCTTGTGAAAGCTTTTATATTTCCTAGCGATGTTAGCTAGTGGATTTGATGCTTCATAACTTTCCAGATTCTCTCCATAGCATTTATTGAAGATTCAAGGGAGGTTCAAGATTTTAGATTTGTGTGGTTTATTTATGACATTTTTACAAATTTTCTCCTCTCTCTTTGATGACCCCATGTTGTGATGATTCTCACAATTCAAGGGGAGAATTTTTTAGACGAAGGAAATTGTGTTCTTCCTCATTTTCAATATTTAGTGGGAGATTGTTGGGTTGAAAATGTCAAAACTGATGTTGCCATTTTTAAAGACATTTATGAAGACTTGTATGATGTATTTATTCTTATTAGTTGACTTAGTTTATTTCTCAATGTTGTATTTAACCACGATAAATAGTCATTAACTTAGCTTGAATAGTGTAAGCTTCCCATAAGTTATAAATATGCATCAATATCATATTTGTTGAGCTACCCTAAAGTTATTTATATGTTCCACTCTCACATAATAATATACAAGAAGTTTGATCATATTACTTGAAATTCCTAGTTTGATTCATGATTTTGTTGGGTTTTTCTTCAAAAATAGTTTAACTATAATGACAAATTCGATGTAATTAGCAACGAAAATATTTTTAAATTTGAATAAACTAAAACCAATTGACCCACCAAGGATCATCTTGCAAATCTTAGGAAGATTAAAACAACCATAGAAAAAGGAAATATTACAAAATATAAAGTCTTTGGATCCTTTTGGAAAATAGGGAGTTGATGAATATGGCAACAAGCTCCAAAATAGAATCTCTTTCGAGATCTCCACTAAGAAAGGAAATACCACCAAAGATGCTAGTCTTCACTTATATATATGTTCTTCTTAGTATTAAACATTTACACCAAAAAAAATCTTAAAGAGAAGCATGATAAAAACACTTGCATCTTGCACCAAATTACAAGACAAAGAGGACAGGGGAAGGAGAAGCAAATCATGAAAATGGAAACCAAGTAAGGAGAGAATATCAAGCAAAAGAACCAACTCATTCATGATACTAATTCCTTTATTTTTAGACGTCCAAGTATGTACAAAAGTCAAGAAAATCAAGTGGAAGAGTAAGGCTTTTCTTACAATAATGGATGAAAGCATTAAGGAATTCAACACTCCATGCACACCTCTCTTAGACAACCATTGTCACAATTAGGAATTTTGAAGCCTTGTAAACTTTGAACAATGATAACAAATGTGAACCAACAATGTGAAAACACGTAAGATGCTTATTCAATAACAACAGAATTTCAATCAAACACTTCATACAAGCACTGCAAATAGTCAACAAGTAATTGGAAACCCTAGAAATCTTTGTTTAAGTCCATTTTGGACTAGGATTTCCTTATTGGGTCCAATGGACCAATAAGCTTCCAATTGGAATATCTTGAACCTAGAACTCTCAAATGGGCCTTAATTGGACCCATATACATGAAACTTAACATTGTTGGAACTTATGAACCCAAAATAAACTAAATTAACTTTAATGAGTCTTATTGGACCAAAACAAATTTATATTAGCCCTAATAGGCCATAAAAATCATTCCTAGATTTATTTGAGCCAAAAATTCACCTAAATGGATTATAATAAGTTCTTAAGCATTTAGGGACCAAATCTTTTCTTTCCTCTCTATTCTCGGCCCAAGCCCAACCCACGAGGAGGTGTTGACTTTTGACGCCACCTCACAATTGTTCAAGGGATAACCATGCATTTTTCTCATGTTCCCATGCATAGTCACCTCACTCACTCTTTCTTCTCTCCTCTCCTTCTTGCTCTTGGCCGAACACAACACACACACACTCTCACAAAAATTCACTCCATTCTTTCTAAGTCTTTAAGAACATCTTCTCACTTCTTCTTCAAAACTTTCGAGATCTAGAACGCTTTCAAGGATATTCTCCATAAAAACTCATCATCTAAGGTAAGATATTGATTAGATCCATAATCTAGCTACTTCTTTTCATCAAAAATCATCTCTTAATCCATTCAAGTTCATGATCTTGCATCTTAGAACCCACTAAGTTCGAGATCCATCCAAGGAACTTGCTAGGGCCGAAAATAGCACCAAACTTCTCCAAATCTTCTTCAAAACCGATCCACAACTCAAGGTGAGTTTCATACCCCACTTCTTTTTGGTTTTTATGAGTTTTTATGGGGGAGAATACAAGTAAATGTGTAGATCTATGTGTAAATGTATGCTATGTGTGATTTGATGCATGTATGTGTGTGATATCATGTGTTTGTGATGAATATGTTATCCAAAAAGTGTGTAAAAACCAAGATCTAAAACATGAGGAAGGAAATAAACATAACTTAAACTATTTTACACTAATCAAGTCAAGAAAAATAGTTTATATGGTTAGGATGCACATACTTGAACATAAAACCGATTTTTGGGCTTAAATTGTCGAAAATACAAAACTTAGGTTCAAAACTGACAAATTATAGTTTCTGGAGGGTCAAAAGGGTCCAAACAGTTTCTATAATAATTTTTCTGAACAACAACATTTTTGAGGGACTTAAAAAGTAAATTTTGAACTTAATGGGCTAGATTTGGGCTTTTCGGCCTAATAAGCCTCAAAATGCGAGATTTACAAGTTTGAGGGGCTGAAAATGCAATTTTCTGTAAAACAGGGGATTTGAAGTGTATTAAAACTATTTCTAAGGTCAAAAATGCTTTTCAAATTCAAAAAGGATCAAAAATGTAAAAAATTTCTATTTTGGGCCAAAACTGTAAAAGTTGCGAAACTAGAGGTTTGAACCGAGAAAACATCATTCTGGAAGGACAAAAGCTGTTTACAAAATAAATTTGGGCCAAAAATGTCTTTTCAACAAGTTTATGATACAAAAGTGTCAAAATAATGTTTTAAGGACTAAAATGAAATTCTTTTATATAAAGGACTAAAAGTGCTATTTTTATAAAAGAAAGGTTGTGAAAAGGTAAAAATCTTACTTTTAAACAAATTAATTCGTTAAGACAAAATACAAGATCCACGACTACCAACGAAACGTAAAAACAAATACACTCTCAACAACCAATATTGTTACAAAACGAATTGATTCGGTCTCGAATCAATAACAAAACAAAAATCAATAAACCATAGTATTTCAATAAACACGCCATAACTATGAGGAGTCAACATTCAAACTTTGGGCTTGAAAGTTTCAAATCGTGCTTGTTGGGCGTTGCTAGCCCAATAACATGATCTTTGGGCCCGAAGGGAACGCGCTTACATGTTAATGGGCCTTCTATGACCCAATTTCATGTAAAAGGACTTTCAATAGCTCTATTATGCTATTGGGCCCTAATGGTCCATTAGTACTACTAGTGAGGTCGAGAAGTCAAATGCGAGTAGGGACAAGTTCCTTTCGCATTCCCAATAGCCTTGAATAACTTATGGAAATAAAGGGGGCTTCGTACCCTCCTTTCTCCTCGGTTGACCAGCTTATGAGAATTCGAGTAATCAGATTCGTGGCGTTAATCAAGAGAAGTCAAGGTGGTTGGATTATGTGAGTAGTACGGACGACGCCTTAGGGATCGTTCGTAACCTGTAGTTATAAACTAGTAATTTTCATTAATGCGTGATTGTAACCACTCACAAACCCTAGTTAATCCAATGTCACCTGGGTAATCAAAAACATTCGTCGTATCGGTATAACAATAAACAAGTCATGTAATTTGCGTATTGGGAAAACATCGGGTTTTCCCGGAAATTTCAACATTTTCACTTGTGTGATGTATACAAAGTTCAACAATTATACATGTTTTCAAAATCGACAAGCATATTTACGGATCTTCACACTTTTTATAAACAAATACTCTTTTCAGAAAATATCGGATTTTCTGGGTTTCTCAAACTTCACAAAAATCAATTTTCCATAACATTACTTATGAACTCACCAACATTTCATATGTTGACGTTTTTAAAAATAACTTGTATTCTCAGGTAACAGGTAAGCCGAAGAATAAGTACCAAGTTATGTCATGGTGTTTTGCTTAAATTATCTATTAGGCAGTCTATGTTATGGAATTGTAACGTTTAAAACAATATACTGAATGTAAACAATATCAGTTGTAATATTTCAATGCATGGTAATGATTTGTGTTATGATTCATGTATATTCATTGTGATGGTATTCAATTTGAGTCACAAGAGCCCTCGAACGTTTCCGCCGTTCGGTTCGGGGGTGTGACGGGTTGGTATCAGAGCTCTGTTTATAGTGAACTAGCATATCTAACCACACATTGATATGCAACTATAAACCAAAAAGAGGGACTAACACAACTCTGAACAAAACAAGTAAAACATAACAATAAAAACACCCTTGCTTGTATTAGGAAAAAGAACATAATACCGAACCAAACAAGATAATGTTAGTATCTCGGTTAAGCCAGGACTGTTCTTAGTCGTATCAAGGAGTGGATGTAGCCTGATCAAATACATTCCCTCCAAGGTACAACTATCACATGTCCTGAGGAAATCGTGATACCTAGGGAACCTAAAAACATACCCCTTTATCACCAAGAAGAGAACATCAGCTCAATCTATGCAATAATTGTAGAGACATAGGAGTAATGATAGTTTATTCGTATACTTCCTCCCAGTCGCTATGGAAGGGGGGCAACAGGGCCTCTAGTTTCATCAAGTCCTAGTAGCCCACGTGAGGGTCAAGGATGAGCCATAGGTAGATCAAGGAAAGGAACACGACATTAGACCTAAAGAGGAACAGGAAGAATACGTGATGGTTGCTCTCGATTATGGTGAGTTGGACCAGGAGCCAGATGAAGAAAAGGGCGTAGAGGAGGCGTGTAGTGAACCTCACCAGTTGGAAGCCCCGTCAAATTTCTGCATGTTTCAAGGGGTGGATACAGACTACTTACGCGCCCTAGGGGAGGCAGTTATCAGCCTGAAGCTTCAACTCATCATGGCCAAGGCAAGGGCCACGCGAGCCGAGCGAAAAGTAAAGGTAATCACCCAAGAGGCGGATGAACTGGCTGAACTTCTGGCGCGTCACATCGACGATTGAGTGTTTTCGTCATCCTTAATAATAGGACCTACTCTACTACCCGCTAGATAGGTTCCAGTATATGAGGGACTAGTTACACTCGTCTTTAGTACTAGTACTAGGATCTATGCTATGTACCCCGACTCTATGTTTAAGTGACTACACTACTTATAGAGCCGTTATACTGTCAAACTAGTACCGCTTATGTATGCTCTTTTGAGCAAAATTTTCATGTATCAAAGTTCGGGTAATAGTAATCAAAGATTTTACATGTTTTATTGTGACGTAATAATCTGTTATGTGTTACGTATCCATGATTGTATACTAAATTGTAGAAGTACTTAAGTTTGTGTCACGCACCTAGTCTATAGGATCACAACCTCACAAAAACCACATACACTCAACATCTTTCCGTTCCATGACAGAAAGATGCCTCAACGACCCACTCACGGAAACCCTGGGCCAACCCCACCCGAAGTCGACTCAGCTGTATTCCAAGCAGTTGTATCTGCTGCGGTCACTGCAGCAATGGCACAAATTCACCAAGGGAACAATGGAGGAGTCAACGGACAAGGGGTCAGAAGATCGAACAACATGATGAATCAAGGACCCACCAAAACATGTTCCTACAAAGACTTCACCAACACCAAACCATGAACCTTTAATGGCACTGGAGGGATGATCACCCTGAAACGATGGATCGAGAAGGTGGAATCAGTATTCGAGATATGCGATTGTCCTGAGGAGATGAAGGTGAAGTTTGCCGCATGCACTTTCACTGAACAAGCGCTCACTTTCTGGAACGGACACATGGAAGCCATGACACTCCCCGTAGCCAATTCCATGCCATGGACAGAGATGAAAGAAATGTTGATGGCCATTTCCCTCGTGGTGAAATTCAGAAAATGGAACAAGAGCTGTGGAATCTCACTGTCCGGAACGCCGATATAGATACCTACATATCATGGTTTAGCGAACTGTCTCTGTTGTGCCCTAGCATGATTACCTCAGAGGGTAAGAAGATCGAGCGATTCATCTGGGGACTAACCTCCCTGATCCAAGGAAACGTGATAGCTGCAAATCCCAAAACTTTCGACAGTGCCAAGAGATTGGCGAAGAAACTGTATGACCACAACAATAAGAAGGGTGAAAAGCCAGTGGAGACTAAAGTTAAGAAGGAAAATGATAGCAAGAAGGGGAAGAACAACAAGAGGAAGGGACGTCAAGGCTCCGAGTCGTCCAAGAAGCAGCAAACAGTGGCAGTTAATGCTGCAACCACTCAAGTTCCATCCACACTACATGCTCCAGCCTCAGCTGCTCCAAGTGCTCCTAGACCTTATTCTGGTAATCTTCCCAAGTGCAACAAGTGCGGTCTCCATCACAATGGAGAATGCAGAGAGATGCAGTGCACCAGTTGCAATAAGAATGGACCCACGGCAAGGTATTACAGGACCTACCCTCCTCAGAACCAACAACAGGGAAACAACAACAACAATAACCGCACAACAACAACACCAACACTGGTGGCAATAATGCAGGACCTAGCCACACCTGTTATGGATGTCGAAGGACTGGGCATTTCCGTCGAAATTGACCCAAAAACAACAATCCCGAGAATAGAGGAACAGGAAGGGTGCTGACCATGGGTCAGGGAGAAGCGATTCAGGATCCCGCTGTTGTTACCGGTATGTTCCTCCTAAACCACACCTATGCATGCATCCTATTTGATACCGGAGCAGAGAGAAGTTTTGTGAGCAATAAGTTTAAACATTTGTTAAAACAACAACCCTAAAGGCTCAATGAAACCTTTACGGTGGAAATGGCCAATGGGAAAACCGAATCCACTGGGGAAGTCTACATCGGATGTACCCTAACTCTAAATCAACACGTCTTCCAAATAGACTTAATGCCTGTTTCCATTAGGAGTTTCGATGTGATTATCGGCATGGACTGGTTAAGCCCCCACCATGCTAAAATTATGTGTCACGAGAAGGTCGTTCGCCTTCACTTTCCCAATCACAAAACCCTAGTTATTTACAGAGACAAATCTAGCACGAACCTTCACCTCATCTCGTGCGTCCAGGCACAGAAGCATCTGCGAAAGAAAGATCTGACATTCCTAGCGCATATAGTGGATAAAACCAAGGAAGAGGTTAACGTTCGAGACATTCCAGTAGCACGTGAATTCCCAGATGTATTTCCTGAAGATCTTCCTGGGTACCCCTAGAGAGACAAGTTGAATTCCGAATTGATCTTGTTCCAAGAGCAACTCCCCTCACTAAATTGCCTTACCGACTAGCTCCTGCTGAGATGCAGGAATTGTCCAGCCAACTCAGCGAACTCCTGGGCAAAGGATTCATCCGACCTAGCTACTTACCATGGGGAGATCCTGTTCTCTTTGTCAAAAATAAGGATGGATCTTTTAGGATGTGCATTGATTACAGGGAGCTAAACAAGCTCACTGTCAAAAATCGCTATCCACTCCCACGAATCAACGATCTATTTGACCAGCTCCAAGGAGCTAGTTACTTCTCTAAGATAGATCTATGATCCGGGTACCATCAACTCAAGGTTCGGGAAGAGGATATTCCCAAAACCGCTTTCCAAACTCATTACGGACATTATGAATTTGTCGTAATGCCCTTCGGTCTAACGAATGCCCCTACCGCATTCATGGACCTAATGAATCGAATATGCCGACCATTCCTTGACAACTTTCTTATCGTTTTCATTGACGACATTCTAGTCTATTCCCGAAGCGAAGAAGAGCATGGCCAACATTTCGAACAAATCCTGGAAACCCTGCGAACGGAGAAGCTATATGCAAAACTGTCCAAGTGTGAGTTCTGGCTCCGTAGCGTGAACTTTTTGGGTCATGTTGTTAGTCAGGAAGGAATACATGTGGATCCTTCTAAGGTCAAAGCCATCGTAGGATGGGCAGTTCCAACAACACCCATAGAAATTCGCCAATTCTTAGGCCTTTCAGAACTTCTCTAAGATCGCCAAGCCACTTACCTCACTTACACAAAAGGGCGTGCTCTTCAAATAGACGGACAAACAAGAAGTTGCATTCCAAACTCTGAAGCGAGCACTCTGAAGTGCCCCGGTACTATCTCTACCAGAGGGAACGGAAGATTTCGTGGTCCACTGTGATGCATCAAATCAGGGTTTAGGTTGCGTTCTCATGCAGCGTGGAAAAGTGATAGCTTACGCATCCCGCCAACTAAAGACACACGAAGTGAATTATACAACCCACGATCTGGAAGTGGTCTTCGCTCTAAAGATTTGGAGGCATTACATATATGGTACAAAGTGCACCATCTTCACGGACCACAAGAGTCTCCAGCACATCTTGAATCAAAAAGAGTTGAATATGAGGCAACGAAGATGGGTTGAACTATTAAACGATTACGAGTGTGAAATCAAGTACCACCCAGGCAAGGCCAACGTTGTAGCTGATGCCTTGAGCCGAAAAGAGTACTCTAATCGTTGTGTGAAAACTCTCTTAATAACCATCCAATATCACCTAACCACTCAGATCAGGGCAGCCCAGTCAGATGCCATGAAGGCGGAAAATAGAGCAAGCGAAGCATTACACGGAATGGAGAAGAATCTCGAGGTGAAAGAGGATGGAGTATACTATTTCATGAACCGTATTTGGGTCCCTAAACTTGGAGGATTTAGGGAGGTAGTCATCAATGAAGCTCACAAGATGCGATACTCCATCCATCCAAGTTCGGACAAAATGTACTTGGATATTAAACAACACTATTGGTGGCCTAACATGAAGGCAGAAATTGCCACCTATGTAAGCAAATGCCTTACTTACGCCAAAGTAAAGGTGGAGTACCAAAAGCCCTCGGGGTTATTACAGCAACCAGTAATTCCCGAGTGGAAATGAGAAGGGATTTCTATGGACTTTGTGACTAAGCTTCCCAATACGTCAGATGGATTAGACACTATATGGGTAATAGTTGACCGACTGACGAAATCCGCCTATTTCCTGCCAATAAAAGAATCCTACAAGATGGAGAGACTGACAAGAATATACATTCAAGACATCGTGAGGCTTCACAGAGTGCCAGTATCTATCATCTCAGATAAATATAGTAGGTTCACTTCATGTTTTTGGCAATCACTTCAGAAAGCACTGGGAACCCATCTCGACATGAGCACTGCTTATCACCCACAAAGGGATGGTCAAAGCGAACGAACCATCCAGACGCTCGAAGACATGCTTCGTGCATGTGTGATAGACTTTGGGAAGTCCTGGGATACCCACTTACCCTTAGTTGAATTCTCATATAACAACAGTTACCATTCAAGCATCAAAGTCGCTCCTTTCGAAGCGCTATATGGACGTAAGTGTAGATCACCGTTGTGTTGGGCTGAGGTGGGAGACACCCAGCTAGCAAAGGAACTAGCATCAGACAAGACATTAATGGGACCGGTGATCATACGTGAAACCACGGAAAAGATAGTTCAAATCAGAGCTCGACTACAAGCATCGTGCGACCGACAAAAGAGCTATGCTGATAGACGGTGAAAGCCATTGGAGTTTCAGGTCGGGGATCGAGTACTGTTAAAACTTTCTCCCTGGAAAGGGGTCATTCATTTTGGAAAACAGGGAAAACTGAACCCACGATACATTGGACCTTTCGAGATCCTTGCCCGAATAGGTCCAGTGGCGTACAGACTGCAGCTACCCGCTGAGCTCAGCAGTGTACACCCCGTGTTCCATGTTTCCAATCTAAAGAAGTGCCTATCCGATGAAACTCTCGTCATTCCCCTTAACGAAATTGAAATCAATGAGAATCTCTTGTTCGTTGAAGAACCAGTCGAAATCATGGACATGGAGGTGAAGCGTACTAAGCAAAGTCGCATCCCGATCGTGAAAGTACGGTGGAACGCGAAGCGTGGGCTAGAATTCACGTGGGAACGCGAAGACCAAATGAAGCAAAAGTACCCTCATCTATTCTATCATTCTCAAATCTAGCTTTTAAAAGAATTTCAGGACGAAATTCCCTCTAACGGGGGGATCATGTCACAACTAGGAATTTGGATGCCTTGTAAACTTTGAACAATGATAACAAATGTGAACCAACAATGTGAAAACACGTAAGATGCTTATTCAATAACAATAGAATTTCAATCAAACACTTCATACAAGCACTGCAAATAGTCAACAAGTAATTGGAAACCCTAGAAATCCTTGTTTAAGTCCATTTTGGACTAGGATTTCCTTATTGGGTCCAATGGACCAATAAGCTTCCAATTGGACTATCTTGAACCTAGAACTCTCAAATGGGCCTTAATTGGACCCATATACATGAAACTTAACTTTGTTGGGCCTTATGAACCCAAGATAAACTAAATTAACTTTAATGAGTCTTATTGGACCAAAACAAATTTATATTAGCCTTAATAGGCCATAAAAATCATTCCTAGATTTATTTGAGCCAAAAATTCACCTAAATGGATTATAATAAGTTCTTAAGCATTTAGAGCCCAAATCTTTTTTTTCCTCTCTATTCTCGGCCCAAGCCCAACCCACAAGGAGGTGTTGACTTTTGATGCCACCTCACAATTGTTCATGGGATAACCATGCATTTTTCTCATCTTCCCATGCATAGTCACCTCACTCACTCTCTCTTCTCTCCTCTCCTTCTTGCTCTCGGCCGAACACAACACACACACACTAACAAAAATTCACTCCATTCTCACTAAGTCTTCAAGAACATCTTCTCACTTCTTCTTCAAGACTTTCGAGATCTAGAAGGCTTTCAAGGATATTCTCCACAAAAACTCATCATCTAAGGTAAGATATTGATTAGATCCATAATCTAGCTACTTCTTTTCATCAAAAATCATCTCTTAATCCATTCAAGTTCATGATCTTGCATCTAAGTGTTGGATTAATGTCTAAGTCCATAACTATAATTGGTAAGACTTGACCCGACCCGGCATGGTCCATTTGGGTTGCATGGCATCATGCATTTGGATAGACTATAATGAGAGAAATAACACTTAAGGTTTGTTAATATATTATAAGTTTTAATATATTAATAAGATTATTTAATTAGTATTGATAAAGAATTAATCTAGAATTAATTAAGTGATCAAAAGAAGACTAATTAAATATATGGGTTGATTGTGTAAATCATCCATACTTGTATAGTGGGCTAATGCTCCATGGATTATCAAGTTAGGCTAAAACCCATATGATGCTCCATGGATGCTCCATGGTGTATTTAAACCCATGGATCCAAGGAAATGGAAAGTCATGACAATTAGGGTTTACCCTAATTGTAACAACTATATAAAGACCAAACTCTTGGAAAAATCGGCCCTTATGAATAAGAAGATAAGGGCTAGCCGATTTCAAGTGTTCTACACTTCTCTCAAGGTTATTCCAAAAAGCAATTGATGTTGTGTGAGCTATTTGAGGTGTCACACTTGGGGCACTTGGCACTCAAGCTTCTTGAGAACATTCTACATCAAAGAGGTATGTATTCTATCTTGTTATATTTATTGCTTTGTATGCTAGATTAGGATAATACCTTGGATGTTCATATTTGCATGTATAATAGAGAAAAACATAGATCCAAGGTTTTTATGGTTGCATGTACACTTAGGAGTGTTAGAATGCTCAAAACCCAACAGTGGTATCAGAGCCTAGGCTTGTTTTCTTGTTATAATTGCAAAACTGCTCAAAAAATCGAAGCTGTTTCCTGTCTGATCATTAGACTCGGCGAGTCCATCAAGAGACTCGGCGAGTCCATGCCTAAAAGTGATCACATCGATCCAACTCGCCGATTTGGTTCATGCACTCGACGAGTTGGACTCCCAAACAGTATAAATTCGACTTTTTTGGCTAGAATTGGACTAGGAACATTACCCTAAGATGTTTTTGGACTTATAAACTTGTTTTGATGTGGTAATGTTCATGCTAATCCAATTTCTAAGATAACTGTCATAATTTCAAGATTTGTATTATTTTGTATGTTCATGCTAATTTCTTGAAGATTGATGATTTGAATTATCTTGTTCTTAGATTAATAGAAAAGTTGTGTGAAATAGTTGATTTCAATCCATTTTAATCTAAGAGATGATTCCAAAATGTGTTTTTGTAACTTGTCCTCAAGTTATATGAAAAGTCACATTTAAGAATCATAAAACTCATAAAAGTTGGCAAAGGTTACAACATGAAGAGTCTAGTTCTAATTAAATGCTTTTATGACTCCATAACTTGTCCTCAAGTTCTGAAGTTCAAGAGTCTCTTCATTAAATAATAAATAATAAAAAAATGTAACCTTAATTAGTTCCATAAGTTACAAAATAAAGAAAAGTTACATTCTTTAATAGTTTAAAGTCTTCCATAACTTGTCCTCAAGTTATGGAACTTGAAGAGTTTTTAATTAAAACTACTTTAAACACATAAGTTATGGAATTAATTAGTTTTGAATAGTTTCAAAACTTGCCCTCAAGTTTTGGAATTTGAAAAGTTTCACTTATGAATACTTTAATTCCAAGTTAGCTCTTAGAATTTTAAAAGTTAAAATACAACCTTTATACTTTATAATATTATAAGTTAATAATATTTATATATATATGTATAAGAGTAAAATTCAGTCTTACCGTTAGTAGGCCTCATTCACGAAGCCGGTCTATAAGGGGGGTATAAGGTTACTGCCTATAAAATGGCAGTTTAATGGGTGTCCACTCTCACCCACCGCTTCCTTGACTGGTGGAGGGTCGTTAGCCGAACGGGTAGGATAAAGACTATAAGTTCTCCCTTCATTAAAAGTATTAATGATAAATACTAAGTAACTAAATACTTATAATTCCCAATCTTAGTTACTTAGGAAAAATGTGAATAAGGTGCTAACCCATGAAATTACACTTTGTACTTTGCTTAAGTCAGTTGGTGGAGCGTGTGTGGTTTACCGGCACACTATCTTGACTTAACAAGGTAGGCAAAGGGTTTTCTTAAAGTTTATCATAGGCTGGTGGAGCGTGTGTGGTTTACCGGCACATCGGTTGGGTGATAAACATTTAAGAGTACCAAGTAATTTGGATGGTTATTTCACACCTTGTTTTGTGATCCTCGGCATCCCAGTCACAAAACCTGAAGGGCACAATCGAGATTGAAACATGCCATTGAACAGTTCAATGAATCTCAAAGATCTAGGAGTTTCAAAACCAATTCAAACCTAATAATACATTTCGTTTATATTGGTGGAAATTGGTGAATCGTCATTCACCTACCTTCAAATATTTTATAGCTTGGATTATGGCATCCCTCTTCTAAGTTATAAAATAGTTTGTTGGGTTCTAGCCTTAATAATTCATATTGGGTGTCATATTAAGGATTTTAAATCAACTAAACTTGAATATCTCCCAAAAGCTGTCTAGTTCAGACATCTATGATCTTCCCAAATCTCTTGTAACTTCACTTCCTCCACCTCCTCCAATTATTCTCCCTAACCCACAAGTTCAAGGTCACTCAAGCCCTATTGGCAAGGCAAGGTCTAGGTGTGATCACATCTTGGATATGTAATCACGTATTGACAAGTCGGGAGAGTTGGGTGTCAAAGTCTTGTGAAAGTTGGTGGCTCAATCACTTTCTAAGTCACATAGTGAGTTTCTTTAGAACTCCTATGAAACATACTATGACAAGACCCTTAATGATCTTATCTATTTGCTTGGTACTACTGAATCAGCAATGATTTGGAAGGCTAGTAAAGCAAATTTGATTAGAAGATCAACTTCCCAAAACTTTATGGACATTGACAATGGTGATGCTGGAAATCCAGAAAAAGCATTCTCTTCCCAATGGAAAGGGTATCGGCCATAGTCAACTCACTTGACCAAATGGTAAAGAGAAATGCTAAGTCTGTGATAGTCCCATGTACCATTATCAAAGAGCCCATATGTTAAATTGCCAAAGGAAGGGGCATTGGTTACGAAGCTGCCAAACTTACCTAAGGATGGTAAAGTCAATGGGTTTGAATTTATTTCAGGTAAAGTCCATTGTCTAACTCTGTTAAGCTCCAATTTGGAGATTCTTATTACATAATGTGACTGAGTCACATGGTGATGTTATAAGAATCAAAGAAAAAGAGAGAAAGCTTAACGAAGTATATGTTGATTCTAATTGCGAATATGGATTTCGATCGCATGGTTAATGATCAGAATTTTAAGCAAGTGCTTGAGAGTAATGATAAATTGCTTAGGAATAGATAACAACAAGTTTTCATATACATTTGCATTGTAAGGATTAGTTTTTCCGCAAAGTTTTAAAATAAAAGAAAAGTTTTTAATTTTATTTATTTTAAGTATCCTTACAATGGAATTTGTGAAAGAAATTGTTGTTTATATGATTCCATTAATATCAATATAGGAAAATTGTTTTGATTCTTTCATTTGTGGTAGTGTCTAAATTTACCAAATAAAGAAAGATTCTCATCACCCAAATTTCAATTGGACCAGAACTTGGAATCATGCAAGTTGTATACTATGATGAATGAGAACTTTCAAGCATTGGAAAAATAAGACTAATTACTTGTTCACCTGGATGTGTGAGTCAAGTGAAGAGCTAAGGGATCGAGTACACAGTCATGTGCACTGCTCAAGCCCACCACAAATAGTTGATAAGACTATTCGTCATGATTTACTAAAGTTTAGTAAATATGGTTATACTTATAAGTCTAAGTATAATTCTGATACATTGGAAAATTTTCGATGTACGGTAGAACGAATGAGAAGAATCAAATTAGGCAGAAGGATAAAAGTTTCTCAAATCTGAAAAGATGGGAGAGTACTTTATGATCATCTTAATGATTAAGAGACCTTATCACAATTCATCCTCTAAGTGCATTCTGATAGCTAAGAAGAGGAGTTATGAATTGTTGAAGTGGTTAAATCAAGAAGATGAGTCATACTTCATTCCAAAACAATCCTTAGAGTTATACTCTAAGATTGTAACTTGAGTGACATATCTTAATGAAAGGTTAAAAACATGTATCAAATGTAAGAGTAAAAGTGTCCTACTCTTGTACATTTGAAGTTGGTAAGTTGTGATGTTTTGGATAAAACAAAGACTAACTTAGGCCAACTGTGTGAAGTGTTTATCTTGATAAAGAATCCGCACTATCCCTTGAATATTTAACAAGAGAGTCTTATATGTCCAGAGGACAGTGGGAGTCTTAAAGGTCTTGAAAGTCTCAAGAACTAATCAAGAATAAAACCTGAGGTTCTTCACTAGCACACGACTTGAGGTTTATAACCTATCGTGTTGACATATTATGTGCCCATTCCAGTTAAATTTGGCTTTGGATATGAGTTCTTAGAGTTCTCAATTGGTTGCATAACAACTTGGAAGCAATGGCAGGCCATGTACTGCCAGGTGGCAAGAAGTTAAAATTGCATATGTTTAGTCCATATGTTTTTGGATAGGTCATTATCCGTGTCTTGTGACTAAGGTTTTGACAAATTCGTATTGGTAGGAACTCATACACCATAAAAATCTAAGTGTCATAATGTTTCTCTCCAATTCATGAAAATGATGGTGAGGAAACACTTCCACTAAGTAGATTTGTATGTAGATAGTAATCTTTGCATTCTCAAAGTTTTTAGTAGGCACACTAACATGGACTTGTGAGAAATAACAAAGGTCTAAACAATTAAGACTATGATTACGAAATCCCTTCTCATAGTTATGAAATTGTTTAGACACACCTGTGAGCTATCTAAGATAAGGTGTATGATTTTGATAGAGTCTTATCAAAGCAATCTAGTATCAGAAATCTGAACTTTGGTAAAAAAAGTCATTAGCGGATTTTTGATTACATGTCAAAGCTAGTGGGAGCATAAGTGTTATGCTAATAATCATCATGTTAGTGGGAGCATGGTAATTATGATAAGTATTGCAAGTTAGCAATGTTAATTATAGAAAACAAAAGTTTCAATTCGTGAGGTTGCAGGGGTTGAAAAAGTTGTTTTGCTATAATTAAGGGAGAGGAAATTATACTTCATTTCAATTATAAAAAGCTTAGATTGAGTTTATAATCATTCTAAAGAGCTTATATTGAGATTTTAATCACCTTTAGTCAAGTATATATATATATATATATATATATATATATATATATATATATATATATATATATATATATATATATATGAATTTCATGTTGGATTGGTTCAACTTAAGAAAATTCTATATATTGCGTTCTCAAAATTCGATTATGATTACGACATCCCTTTTCATAGTAAAATTTTGAGAATATGGCAAACAAAAATTATTATGGCAAAATAATGGTCTAGAACCATGTCTTTATGTGAAACATCATGAATCGTGTCCCATTTACTTTGGGTACAAGATCGATTACATGTGCTATAATATGTATTATTTCTGAATTTTCCAAATGCCTTGGGGAATTAAGGAGGAAAATGTCAAGAATTGGATTTGACTAAAGTGATTAAGCAATTGTCGAGGACAATCTAAGGTTTACCAAAGATTGATTGCTCAAGGATAGTTGGAAGTATAGTGTGAATTTTGGAAGGGCCATACTGACATAGTCTGAAAAGAGGCAACGTTTGTTCAGAAGTACTAGTCAAAATGGGAAATAGAGTTGTCTCTATAGATGGAAGAAATCTGTGTAAGATTAGAAAAGAACTTAGTGCAAGAAGCGTGTTCAAAGCAATTCATACTTTGAACATAAGGCTTTGTGTCCATGGAGTAGATCTTCATTAGAATACTCTGTAATGTTGTTGTCAAGTCTTTGTGACTTTGTGCATAATCATTACAAGAGAATTAGTGCATTTAAGTTTAAAATCTAATAGATTTCAATTTGGGAGTGTGAAATTAGAATCATTGAAAGTTTGGTCAATTGGTTATTTCACAAAGTAAGGATCATAGTTAAACATAGAGTGCATACTTGGTGTATGGCAAAGCTATTGTTTAGGAAAACATAGTGTACATGCTTGGAGCATGGGATACATAGTGTTTTAATTCAAGTATAAAGTTGATAAAACCGAAACAATGAATAATGATTTATCAGTATGGTGATAAATAGAAGTGGTCTATTTATATTCATAGGGTTTGATACCATATTTGATTCATTTATTCTTGTGTTTCACTTTTCATGTTTTGACTTCCATAATAACTAGGTTATTCTTCCGGAATGACTAAGTTATTTAAACCATCCACATTCGGTCATATGTTTGAAGTAGATATGAATCAAGACTATCATGGGTTGGCTTGTAGAGATCCAAGTTGGTGGACAAAGTTGTGCTACAACGCTCATGAGTGCTCATAAGTTCTGAGTATTGTCTTCAACCCGCGCTCATTTGAATCACTTCATGGATTTATCACGAGTGATCATGAGACGATAATATCTTATATTCTTCAAACCTAGAGATATGAGTTGTTACTATGAGTTGGTTATACATTGATTGCGCGAAACCACATTGGTAACTCAATGTTATAAAACGTGTCTTTGTGTATGATTCAACAAGTAGTAGAACAAGCCATATGGGTCGAAGTTTATCCATTCCTTTTACCTTCGGGATAAAAGCGATATCTGTGGGTCCCTCGATGATTTAGCGATGACACATGTGAGTGCTTGGCCAAGCCAGGACTGATTTGATTTGTTCAATTAGTCAGTCATCATAAATCGGAAATCGGGAAACAACACATGGACAGAGAGAATGATTTACAATTCATGTCTCAGTCCATATGATATCTAGAATGGAGGAATATATGATCCCTTATCTAATGGACAAGTCATTGACAAAGGTCAGAGTTCATCTACGAGGTCAGAGTTCGACGGAAGCTTTTCAGAACTACGATTGCTAGTTGGTTCTTAAAGTCATACGCAATAATAGTTTTAGACTTATCCAAGTGGGAGATTGTTGGATTAATGTCTAAGTCCATAACTATAATTGGTAAGACTTGATGCGACCCGACATGGTCCATTTAGGTTGCATGGCATCATGCATTTGGATAGACTATAATGAGAGAAATAACACTTAAGGTTTGTTAATATATATTATAAGTTATAATATATTAATAAGATTATTTAATTAGTATTGATCAAGAACTAATCTAGAATTAATTAAGTAATCAAAAGAAGACTAATTAAATATATGGGTTGATTGTGTAAGTCATCCATACTTTTATAGTGGGCTACTGCTCCATGGATTAACAAGTTGGGCTAAAACCCATATGATGCTCCATGGATGCTCCATGGTGTATTTGAACCCATGGATCCAAGTAAATGGAAAGTCATGACAATTAGGGTTTACCCTAATTGTAACAACTATATAAAGATCAAACTCTTGGAAAAATCGGCCACTATGAATAAGAAGAGAAGGGCTAGCCGATTTCAAGTGTTCTACATTTCTCTCAAGGTTATTCCAAAAAGCAATTGATGTTGTGTGACCCATTTGAGGTGTCACACTTGGGGCACTAGGCACTCAAGCTTCTTGAGAACATTCTACATTAAAGAGGTATGTATTCTATCTTGTTATATTTATTGTTTTGTATGTTAGATTAGGATAATACCTTAGATATTCATATTTGCATGTATAATAGAGAAATAAAATAGATCCAAGGTATTTAGGGTTGAATGTACACTTAGGAGTGTTAGAATGCTCAAAACCCAACACTTAGAACCCACTAAGTTCGAGATCCATCTAAGGAACTTGCTAGGGCCGAAAATAGCACCAAACTTCTCCAAATCTTCTTCAAAACCGATCCACAACTCAAGGTGAGTTTCATACCCCCTTCTTTTCGGTTTTTATGAGTTTTTTACGAGGGAGAATACAAGTAAATGTGTAGATCTATGTGTAAATGTATGCTATGTGTGATTTGATGTATATATGTGTGTGATATCATGTGTTTGTGATGAATATGTTATCCACAAAGTGTGTAAAAACAGAGATCTAAAACATGAGGAAGGAAATAAACATAAATTAAACTATTTTACACTAATCAAGTCAAGAAAAATAGTTTATATGGTTAGGATGAACATACTTGAACATAAAAACCATTTTTGGGCTTAAATTGTCGAAAATAGAAAACTTAGGGTCAAAACCGACAAATTATAGTTTCTGGAGGTTCAAAAGGGTCCAAACAGTTTCTATAATAATTTTTCTGAACAATAACATTTTTTAGGGACTTCAAATGTAAATTTTGAACTTAATGGGCTAGATTTGGGCTTTTCGGCCTAATAAGCCTCAAAATGCGAGATTTACAAGTTTGAGGGGGTGAAAATGCAATTTTCTATAAAACAGGGGATTTGAAGTGTATTAAAACTATTTCAAAGGTAAAAAAATGCTTTTCAAATTCAAAAAGTATCAAAAATGTAAAAAATTTCTATTTGGGCCAAAACTGTAAAAGTTGCGAAACTGGAGGTTTTAATCGAGAAAACATCATTCTGGAAGGACAAAAGCTGTTTACAAAATAAATTTGGACCAAAAATGTCTTTTCAACAAGTTTATGATACAAAAAGTGTCAAAATAATGTTTTAAGGACTAAAATGAAATTCTTTTATATAAAGGACTAAAAGTGCTATTTTTATAAAAGAAAGGTTGTGAAAAGGTAAAAATCTTACTTTTAAACAAATTAATTCATTAAGACAAAATACAAGATCCACGACTACCAATGAAACGTAAAAACAAATACACTCTCAACAACCAATATCGTTACAAAACGAATTGACTCGGTCTCGAATCAATAACAAAACAAAAATCAATAAACCATAATATTTCAATAAACACACGATACCTATGAGGAGTCAACATTCAAACTTTGGGCTTGAAAGTTTCAAATCGTGCTTGTTGGGCGTTGCTAGCCCAATAACATGATCTTTGGGCCTGAAGGGAACACGCTTACATGTTAATGGGCCTTCTATGACCCAACTTCATGTAAAAGGACTTTCAATAGCTCTATTGTGATATTGGGCTCTAATGGTCCATTAGTACTGCTAGTGAGGTCGAGAAGTCAAATGCGAGTCGGGCCAAGTGCCTTTCGCATTCCCGATAGCCTTGAATAACTTATGGAAATAAAGGGGGCTTCGTACCCTCCTTTATCCTCGGTTGACCAGCTTACGAGAATTCGAGTAATCAGATTCGTGGCGTTAATCAAGAGAAGTCAAGGTGGTTGGATTATGTGAGTAGTACGGACGACGCCTTAGGGATCGTTCGTAACCTATCGTTATAAACTAGTCATTTTCATTAATGCGTGATTGTAACCACTCACAAACCCTAGTTAATCGAATGTCACCTGGGTAATCAAAAACATTCGTCGTATTGGTATAACAATAAACAAGTCATGTAATTTGTGTATTGGGAAAACATCGGGTTTTCCCGGAAAGTTCAACATTTTCACATGTGTGATGTATACAAAGTTCAACAATTATACATGTTTTCAAAATCGACAAGCATATTTACGGATCTTCATATAAATAAATACTCTTTTCAGAAAATATCTGATTTTCTGGGTTTTTCAGACTTCACAAAAGTCATTTTTCCATAACATTACTTATTAACTCACCAACATTTCATATGTTGACGTTTTTCAAAATAACTTGTATTCTCAGGTAACAGGTAAGCCGAAGAATAAGTATCAAGTTATGTCATGGTGTTTGCTTAAATTATCTATTAGGCAGTCTATGTTATGGAATTGTAACGTTTAAAACAATGTACTGAATGTAAACAATATTAGTTGTAATATTCCAATGCATGGTGATGATTTGTGTTATGATTCATGTATATTAATTGTGATGGTATTCAATTTGAGTCACAAGAGCCCTCGAACGTTTCCGCCGTTCGGTTTGGGGGTGTGACAACCATGACTCTTTTAGAGGGCATGTGCACGACTGGGTAATATTCACTCAACTACTTAACTAGTTAGATGGAAACATACCAAGTCATTACTCTACATATAGTTAAATATCTTTTAGAATATGATTGGTGATGTGATGTGATGTGATATAAAGTTTCTTAGCTTCCACAAGTCACAAAATATTTCTAGGTTATCCCTGAATGGAATGACTCAACCTAGTTTTTCAATAGACTCATTTATCCAACCATATTTGATTACAACTTCTAAAGTAGCAGAGTATTCTGATTTTGTAGTAGATTATGCAATTATGTTTTGCTTGGATCACATTCCAACAAAACATACGCTTTGTTCCATAATAAAGTCATAATCTTATTATAATTCATAAGTATATTTCTCTATTTTGAACTTAGCATCATATATAACTCTTTACATAAAGATCTTCTTTTAAACTGATTATCTCCTATCCATTCTCTTAGTTCTTCTTAACTACTCTTAGAATGTCCATATAGTTATCTATTAATTTACCCATGTATTCAATTGGTATCTTATGATGTGTCCATAGCATGATCATATATATTATCTTATACATAATACAAACATAAATGATAGATTTATTTTCAATTCAATTAGAATATTAATCATTTTGTCTAGCTCAAACCTATGGGCTAGGGTTTTTTGAGTCAGGCTCAAAATGGTCCCATGTTGCAATTCCAAGTGTCATCCAAAGGATTCTTTTATTTTGATCTATTTTAGGATATTATCAACATATGTTTAAAGATTTAAAAATTTAACATTCATTTTTATCTATCTATATAGATTTTACATTCCAAGAATGTATCTTGTCTTTCCTAAGTCTTTCATCCTAGAAACACATTCCGATTCAAGGCGAAATGAGCCTTGCATATTCAGAATGTAGTTTCTCATGATTAAGTATATCTTGTTTATATAAGATTAGGAATATCACTATTGTTCCTACTAGTTCTTAGTAAACATAAATGTTATCTTCATTTTTATATAAAAGTATTCCTTGTGTTTTCACATTAAAATGTCGATTCCAGCCTTGAGATGTTTGCTTTATATCCATAAATAGATCTAAAGGCTTACACATATTGTTAGGATAACTAGGAATAATAAAACCTCCATGATAAGCTATATAGACATCTTCAAGTATGTGTCTATTAAGAAAAATGGTTTTTCTTGTAATCTATTTGTTGTATCTCATATCATGTAACAATTGATAAAAATAGGTCAAAGTTAGTCGTTCAAACCACCACGAACCCCACTATATTAGGACCTATTGCCTGTTGTTCTATGTTTTTATAAGCAATTTATGTCATGTTTCTCATACTTTCACTTATATTTCTCCATTTTGTTCAAAGTTGAAAGTCATTAACAAATAGAAAACAGCTCACAAAATAAGTATTAGTTAATGCCCTAAAAGTAGAATTTATGAATTGAGTATACATGAGAGATATAGATAAAAAAAAAAAAAAAATTGGATAGAATATGTTCTCTTAACTGTGTGGATATAAAGAACATCCAAAATGGAGATCGTATGGGGAAGTTATGCTCTTTTTAAGATATAGAACCAATAACATTTGTGAATCATTATGGAGGTTAACCCTAACTTATTCTTAAAACATGCATTGATGCAGGTTGAGCTTATAGTCGTAGATCATAAATTGGAAATCATCACACTTTAGCTTTTAATGATTATGATGGAATCACGTATTTGAAAGAGAAGTTGGGTCGCTTTAAAAAGAATTGTATTGACTCTTGCCTAGGAGCTCTTAAAGAACCAAACAAGTGTCCATGACCATAATGGACACAGCAATAAGAACCTAACTAGGCCATGGAAAATCATGTGAGACACATGTTGATTATTTACAAAAATGGCAGAACAGTAGAATGACATCGAGTCTACAGGTTTGCTAGTAAAATAAATGTGTATCTTAAGGGAAGGTTCAAAGGATAATACCTACATATCCTATTCACGTAGAAGATTGTTGAAAAAGTTGGTTTCACCAAATTTAAAAAATGGTTTATTCCAATTTTGAACAAGAATTTTGAACCTTAAATATTATTAAAATGATTAAACGATTATAGATGTGTGTTCTCATTCATAATACATTTGTTTTGTTATAACACACATGTATAGGGATGAGCATCGGAACCGCGTACCCGCTTTTGGAACTGGAACCGCTTCGGAACTGCCGGTTTTGAAACGGGAACCGCCTTAAGCGGTTTCGGTTCCGGTTCCTAAAGTTATGGAACCGGCTTAAGTGGTTCCGATTCCGGTTCTCGTTTTTTCGGAACCGCTACCCACTGGGTACCCGCTGAAACCGGTTATATATATATATATATATATATATATATATATATATATATATATATATATATATATATATATATATATATATATATATATATAGGGGAGGGTTCAATTGAGAAAAAAAAAAGGTTGAGAATGGGGGAATCATTCTCAGCCAATCATTTATTTTTGCCGCAAAACGCTTCAACGTACCGGCAGAAATGGAAAACGAATGCACATTCGTTTTCCAACATAACATATTTCCTTAAACTATGCTAATCATTACCTTAATATATACAAAAACATAGTTTTTTTTGTTTTTTTTTTTTATATATAAGCTATTTTTATCAAAAAATGATTTTAAATATACTAAAATTCATGATTTTTTATTCTCTACAAATAGACATCGATATTGATATAGTTTTAAGATAAAATAAAAAAATTATTTTTTTTATATTTTCAACTATTATTATTCATAAATGAATAACAATGCATCAGATTTTATTAAAGTACATTCGTTATTCACTTATGAATAAAAAGTATGATTTTTTCTTTTTTACAATTTAAGTATCATTCATATATGAACATAGTATATTCATATTTTAATATTGGACGATGAATTCACTTGTGAATATTAACATAATATATTCACTTGTGAATATTAGATGGTATATTCACTTATGAGTATTAAATGATATTTCATATGTTAATATATTACATAGTATTACATGGTATATCATATGTGAATATTACAGAGTATAGTCACTTGTGAATATTAGATGATATATTCACTTATAAATATTACACAGTATATTCACATATGAATATTATAAGGTATATTCACTTATGAATACTGAAGGTATTTTACAAAATATATATAATTTTTATATGTTATTCACATATGAATAACATACAGACTTGCAGATTTGTTTTGTGTTTTTAATAATCATATACTGATTCAGGTGAGAAAACATATTCATATGTGAATATAACGTGGTAATTTAGTTTATGCATTTCATCGAACAGTTGGAGTGCAAACAAGTTAACTATTTTAAAAATGTTAAAAACGTCAAGTTATCAATTCCAAATCATCATATACTTCCGATTTCGACTTCAGATGCGACATCGTATCTCTAATCGATTTCTCAATTTGATTTTGATTTCCGAAAATCCGATTTGGAATCTGTAAGTACCGATTCTAAGTCCCTCAATGTCGACTGTGATTGCGAGTCCAGAACTCCGATTCTAATTTCATGAACAACGAAGAAATTCCGGTTTAGTTGAAGAAATTTGGATGATTATTGAAGGTTGGAGGAAAATTTTTGATGATGAACGAATAGTTATCGAATTCTCTATAGTTACGTATTTGAAATTGAAGGTTATTACGATATTTACAAGTTTGTCACCGTGTTTTTTATGCTTAGATTAAATGAGTGGCTGAGAATGATTCCCCCATTCTCAACCTTTTTTATTTTCTCAATTGAACCTACCTATATATATATATATATATATATATATATATATATATATATATATATGTATATATATATATATATATATATATATATTATTTCATATAAATATGTGTGTTACTTAGACCGATTTAGAATATATATATTAGTCCGATTTTGTCCGTCTTTGGTCCGAATTGACTTGATTTGGATCGAACTAAATTGCGGTTTTATCGACAAAA
The DNA here is from genome assembly GCF_052625555.1 of Lactuca saligna. NCBI lineage: Eukaryota > Viridiplantae > Streptophyta > Magnoliopsida > Asterales > Asteraceae > Lactuca > Lactuca saligna. The sequence continues at coordinate 140,797,505 of NC_136419.1, read as the reverse complement.
GTTAACAAAATTAATGTAACCGGGTTATCCACTCCCGAAACCGGAACCGCCAATTCCGGAACTGGTTCCAAACATTTAAGAACTGTCTAGACCGGTTCCGGTTCTGGTTCTAACTTTTTAGGAACCGCTAGTTCCAGTTCTCGCCAAATGAGGCGGGTAACCGTCTATGCTCATCCCTACACACGTGTAAAACAGGCTTAGGATGGATGACAAATTAATCATAAAAGTGAGGTAGTTTGATGAATTGAGAAAAGATGCCAAGTGACTTTTTGGATATCCCTCGTATTTGCAAGGGGATGCAAATACGAATGCACCACTGGTCGATTGGAAAAGTTTAGATATATTTTTGCAAACTATATCTTTCTGTAACTGTTAATTTATTATGATTCAAGTTACAAAACTCATACTTCCTCCGTCCCAAATTAATTGTTCACTTTTGATTTTTGATGTCTTTTTTCTTTGATGTTGACCTTAAATATTTTTATTTGTGTTATATATTACTTGATGAAACTTATAACGATAAAAATACATTTAAAATACAATTCATTCATATATTTTCCATCAATTATTATCTATCAAAAACAAAAATATTTAAGATTAAAATTGAATAATAAAGACTTTAAAAATTAAATGTGGACAATTAGTTTAGGACGGATATAATATTAAACAACCATTAATCTTCTTATAATCAATAGATGTGTATAATTTCGTCATAAATTGGTGGTTATAAAATAAATCCAATGAATACCACCACCCTACAAACAATTTGAAGACACTATTGACTAAAATTCAATAATAATAAAAAAAACATCTCACATTCTATTATTTTTTCTCTATTTTCTTGAAAAAATCGTTCCAAACTGTTGTATCATATGAAACAAACACCCGATAACGAATAATTTTTTAAGGGTATCGTGTTAAACGCACGTCCTTTTTTTTCTTGTTTGATTTCGTAGATTTCCGTAATACGATTCCTACGATACCAATTCGGTGCATTTATAAGTTTTATCTTTATAAAACAAATCCCACTTCTATTCTCTCAAAGCTTCATTCCATACTCTTCAATTCTTTTTGTACATCTTTATTCAAATTTCATACACTTATTAGCTTTCTCTTTCATATCAGATTTATTGTAATACTTCAAGAATCTAAATCACTTTGCATAAATAATATATATTACTTAACCAAAATCTGGATGGAATTGAACATTTGGCAAATTTATTCAGTTAAAAGACGTGCAGTCCCTTCTTATTTCCCCCTGGATGCCGATTTTTACACCGGTCCGCCCAAGCTTCTTCATAGCAGTTCCAAACGCCGCATTAAAATCCCCTGGACTGTTTGCAAAATCATTAACCGTTGGCTGAGACGACGCGTCTGTAAAAAGAACTTCATCCGATGTAAACAAACCTTTCCCTGCTATTAAGTTCTGGTAATAAACATTATCAAAAGTCCGAGGAGTTTCGGGATCCATATCTATAGCAATATTAGGATCTACACTTTGAGGACAAGCAGCCATTAATTGTCGAGCGTATGCGGGATTTAAAGAAGGGTCAACCGTGGAGGCTGGTGAAAATGAGTATAGACGATTGGCAAAACGATTGCAGTGAGAGAAACCGAGTGTGTGGGCTCCTGAAAGTGCGATCATGTCGAGTTCTGTGAGGTTGTTTCTTGCAAACATGGTGTTGAGTTGAATGAGATTGAAGGTTGGATCCGGTAGGTTTCCGACGACTCGTGATGCTTGTGAAATAAGTCCATCTCGTCGACCTAATTCCACGTTAAAGAGAGGCCCCCCAGCCTGCATGCATGAATAGAAAGATGAATAGTTTGTAGTTAACGTTTCAATTACTTAAGAAAAAAAAGACATGCAATTGCATTTATGGAAAACTAGTGTAATGGATTAAATGAAACGCGAAAATTGATCAAACGGTTTCAATTAACGCTGCTCTAAGCACATATATATAATTAAGGTGCTAGTATGATGGATTCGATTCAACCCATTAGTTTTGTTTGCTTGGATATATGGAATGAACTTAACATTCTTTAAAGAATGTGATTAGTGTATGACTTTGTTAATTTTCCCTTGTTAGCTGGGATGTCTATTTCTTTCTCTATTTTTTTTATTTAGAGAATAGGTCAATTTTATGCTATATTTTAATGAATGTTTTTTGTAATAAAGATTTTATTAAATTAAAATTATGCTTTTCTGTATAAGTAGAAAATATTGTTTATTTTTGTAAAGAGAAGTTCATTGAATTTAATTAAAACAATGTTTAGGTAAATTTTATAGTAAAGTTTTTAAATATCTAAATGATATGAAACATAAAACTAAGAAACTAAAAACACTTAAAAATTAGTTAAATAACTTTTTGGATTATGAATTTTATGTTTTAAACAGCTTATGTCCGGAATTTTTTCTTTAATTTTTTTTAAAGCTAAAAGTTTTGTAAAAGTATTTAATATGGTTTTTGGATTATGACATTTTTTTGTATAAAATAGAAATTGTAATCTTTTACTACCTAACAAACTTTTCCTTTTTTTCAAGTTTTTGCTAAAATCAAAATGTTAGAAGATGTAAAAGATTTGTTCTTAAATAGATGTTAACCAAACTCAACCTCAATCGATGAGATATTATGAACTAGAATTTAAGCTCGTTAAGTTCATGCTCAAGTAAACAATGCTTTTAATTGAGTGGTTGGGTGTAAGACTCCGTTTTATCAATACTTTTTTAATCATATCTAATTTATTACTTCTTCACAAACGTAACAAACAAAAAGAAAATATTTCAACAAGTTTCATTTGCAGACGCTAACTCTTACCTGGGCCACCACATCTCGAGCAGCAATGGCTAAAACATCGGCACACGACACGACACCAGGGCAAACAGACTCAACCGCTTGTTTAGCTTTGATAACTGTATCGAACCCATCACCGGCGAGCGAAAGATTATCCTCCGCATCCTTCTCGGCGTCTCCGTTCGGTGATGAGATCATAACCGAAGCATCACATCCCTGCATGCATGGAAAACACCTTAGAATTTAGAAACTCCATTTAAAACGATAAAACGAAAGCTTTAACTACAATACCTCAACGAAACAGTCATGGAAAAAGAGACGAAGAGTGGCCGGAATTGTTGTAAAAGTCTGGCCGACCTTTGTGACCACCGTCTGTCTCACGATCGCCTCCACCATCGGACAGGTTCCGGCGTAGAAATTCTCAACCAGTTGACCATTCCCAGCTCCGGCGAGAACCACCAGCGTGATCAAAAAATGTAATACACTTCTCCGCCGTGTCTCCTCCATCTCTTCCTCTGAAAGACACAAGCAAACTCCAATTGATCGACCAATAAACTTTTAGTATTGGCATATTCAACCTGGAGTTGTTATAAGGTGTACAGAGTTGACAAAATTGCAATAAACGGTCAGCTGATATGATCTTCCAATTTGTAAAATTTAATAGGGAAAGTGACGCAATTTGAAACCTACCACACGCATGCTATCTATGAGAATTGGTATGGTGCTAGTCATAGTCATAGAAGTAATCTCTCTAATGGAGCATTGCACGAAACTTTGTTGCTGTAGAATTGGCAAATATATCGACCGGATCATTAGCATGGTGGATTGCGATATTTAACCTGTTTAATTAAACTAGTCAAGTTGGATTAAGGTTGAAGATGTTTACTTGAAATCATGCTTGAACCGCTTTAAATGTATGTTTTTGTTTTCACTTTTATATATTATCTTGAGTCATGTTATAAATGAAAGTGGATTTTCTAGAATATAAGATTAATTATTCAATTAAATGTCCATTTATGAAGCCTAACATAAGATTCCAAAATTATAACAAGATGTTACATCGACCCCTCAAATAATTTACTGTGAACTTGTAATCTTTTTTTTTTTTTTTAATGTTTTGTGTTTGAATTCAAACTTTAATCCTTGTCTTCTCTTTCAATGGAAGGTGAAGACACCGTAAAGTAGCGTTTTTGGAGTTTGTCGAAAGCAATACAGCGCAACATGTTAGTAAAATGTTTATGCTTTACTATTGTTCTCACGATAAAACTTAACCGTTGTCTTGATTATAGGTCGTAAATATATTTTATCATTCGTGAAAGGTAAGAATGTGGGTTCTTTTTTACAAATACTCCATGTTTACATCATATCCCTCCTCAACATCACAAGTAATCGATGGTGATAAAAAAAAAAAAACAATATTGTTCACAACAATATCCTGAACATCTGTGAGACGATGTTAATATGTTAGTAAAATAAATGGTTATGTATTGTCCCAAAAATACTAAATAAAAATTTTCTTTAAATCAACAAAAATAACCATTCGTTTATTCCAAAACTCAATCAAAATATAAGGAAAATGTATCAAAAGTCATCAAAGTACAAAACAAAACATAGAATGCGGAACACTGGTGGATGTTGTACGATCATGTCAGACCCTTCCCTTTCATTGTTAACCCTAACTGTTACTTTGGTTAAGATTATTTATCCTAGATAATCTTCGATAAAAAAATCATTTTTAACGTTTATTATATCTTAATTGATTAGCCCGAATCTGCAGGTTTTACACCTAGTTATTGCATGTTGGTATGTTATAGTGATCTATTAGATCGGTATCCTGGTATCTACCATATATGTTATGCTTAGTGATCTGTAAGACCTGTTTGATTATCTGTTGAGTGGCTATATATGCTTATATGTTATGTTTATGTCGACATGTTATGTGATGTTGGGTTGAGACGGACCAGTGAAACTCATGGCCATGAAACATAGGGCAATCCAGATAGACTGAAGGCCCATGAAGCGAACCAGTTAGGTTGAAGGCCCGGAGAACGGTCCAGATAGGCTGAAAGCACAGTGAGGCGGTCCAGTCATGCTGAAGGTTCTGTGAGTAGTCCAGATAGTATGTAGGCCTGCTAGGCGGTGCAGTCAGGCTGAAGGATCTGTATACATGTTGTTTGTTATTGTATATGTTACTTGTTTGTGTTGATATTTGGTGGGGTCTCACTAAGTGTTGGCTTACAGTTTTGGGTTATGTTTCAGCTACTTCAAATGATCGCGGGAAAGCAAAGGCGTGACTGTACACATCCTCATGATTTGACTTATGGTTTTGGGAAAACTATGATGTTGAAATGTTTTTAAAGACTATGTCTGTAAACAATTTGTGAATTACGTTGGTTTTAAAAAGTTTAAATTTATCATGATTTTTATGGATGTTACAAGTTAGTATGAGAGTCTTGGTTCGAGTGAATTGGAGGAACACTCGTGTAAATCCAATCTCAAACCAAGGAAAAGATTTTAAAAAAATGATTTTCAAAGTGTTTTCAAAATAATCAAAGAGGATGCGATGTGTACGATCAATCGGAGACAGTAAGTAGACCCCAAATTACCACACTGTTATTTGATCTTGTGATATGTTAGAATAACATGCTAGTGATAGGCCATGGATCTTTAGGAATTGCATGATAGAATTGTCTAATTGTATGATGCCGGATAGCCTAGGTTATTCATTATATGAAATTGACATCATTGCTATAGTTGCTTAGTGTATGCATCAAATAACTAAGATTTTATAGCCTGAGAATGTTTGTTTTGGCATTATTTCCTGTTCTTGTTTGATGCAGGGATTAGGGTAGGATCAGATATTCGACTGTCTATAGGGTCCAATGTTATGTATGATTAACATACATGAGTGTTGCAGGGTTGGTGGATGTTTCATTAATTAGTTGTGTGGGGTCAGCAGGCCAGTTTCCTGATGTATAGTGTAACACCGTAAAATTTCAAACAAATTTTCACATTTTAAAAACACTTTATTTCACAAAATGATAAAACTCATTGTTTCATATATTCGAACATAAGTCAAAATCCCAAGATCATAACATATATATATATATATATATATATAAAACTCTGTGTGTGTGTGTGCTGATCATGTCGGCGCCTTCCCACGATCCTCACTAGTACCTGAAACACATAACACAAAACATTGTAAGCACGAAGCTTAGTGAATTCCCCAAAATACCACACATAACACATACTAGCCACCCGAGGCTATAACTCTGTGGGCCCGTGGGCCCAAATTCTGTGGACCTTCTGGTCCTAACTTTGTGAACCTTTTGGTTCTACTCTATAAACTCTAATATACACACATCATAAATCACATAAAAATAATGCAGTGCAACACATCACATAAATAGCATATAATAACTCTGTCATATAACTCTAATTACCACTCATGGTATAGTATAGTGAGAAAACTCACATCGGATGTCTCGGTAATATCTCGCTCGCATAAAAACTGATCTAGCCTCTGCCTAAACACATAAACAATCATCTCAATCAATAACGGCTCTCCAGGCTAGACTAGATTCTCACATGTCCTCTAAGAAGGCTAAAAGACCATTTTACCCTTCAAACAGTCCACGAGTCCAATTGTTGACCAAACCCTAAAAGTCAACAAAAGTCAACGGTCAAACCTTTGACCAGACTCGTAGAGTGCAAAAAATGTGACTCGGCGAGTCCATGCTTGTCCTCCTCATCCCTAGTGCTCACTTGACTCACTGGGTCAACCCCCACTCTTCGAAATCATCTCAGGTCGTGAATTGCGGGACAACCCATCCCAACTCGTCGAGTTAGGCTCTTGACTCGGCGAGTTCAGTTGTGAACTCAGGTCCTCTAAATCCCCTCTGACTCACCGAGTCATTCCCCCAACTCAGCGAGTCACCAACTGTGTGATTCATGGGGAAAACTAATCCTATTCGTTGAGTCTGTTCTTGGACTCGACAAGTTCATGGCATGCTCAAACTCAAATGACCTCCTGAGGTCAGATCTGTTCCTCTAATCCATATATCTGACCTTCCCAAGCATGATAATTACGTAAAGTTCAGATCTTGGTGCTCATGCAAGGTCCAAAGAATCTATTTGAAGAAATAACCTCAAATATGAACCTAAGCTCATGTCTCCCAATATCAATCATAAAGATCAAAGGGTTAAGGTCTCTAGACCTCTTTCGATCCAGATCCAAAGCCTTAATACGAGAAGGGACCAAATACTCACCAATCAAGCCTCTAAAGGGTCTAGAAAACCCTAACTCCAAAGGTTAACACCAAAACTGAAGAAGGATCGAATCTATACCTCAAATGTGAAGTCCATGGGCTCTGAAATCTACAGAATAGCTCCCTTTTCAGCTCCCGCTTGCCTTGGTCACCTTCTTCTTGCAAGATTACCAACACAAGGATCAAAAATGGCCTCTCCTTGCTTACAAACGCTCTAGCTCTCTTAGGGTTTCTCTTTAGGGTCTGGTAGCGGCAACTGAAGGCTATAAGGGCCTTTAAATAGGTCCTAAACCCGAGAAATTAGGGTTTCACTTAACAACGTGGACTCGTCGAGTCCGGTCATCAATTCGAATAAGAACTCGCGATCCTACTCGGCGAGTCTAAGAATCAACTCGCCGAGTTCCTCCCCAAACTCTAAATAGATGAATAAAATAATATACCTGGGAATCCGAATGTTACAATTCTCCCCCACTAAAATCAGACTTCGCCCTCGAAGTCTTACTCCGCAAACAACTCTGGATGCTGCTCACGCATCTCTCGCTCCGGCTCCCAAGTCAAATCGAACCCTCTCCGATGTTGCCACTAAATCTGCACCAGGGGCACTTCCTTGTTGCTCAGAACCATGATCTTCTGATCCATAATTGCAACCGGTCTCTCAACATAGTTCATGCTCGCATCCACCTGAATATCCTCTAATGGTACCGCCACCGACTCATTGGCCACACATTGCCTCAACTGCGATACGAGAAAGGTGTCATGAATCTGACCTAACCGCGCAGGTAGCTCCAACCGGTATGCTGCCCTACCTACTCTTGTGATCACCCTGAAAGGACCAATATATCAGGGCCCCAGCTTGCCCCTCTTCCTAAATCGGATCACTCATTTCCAAGGAGATACCTTCAGGAGTACGAAGTCACCAACTTGAAACTCGAGCTCCGAGCGACGCCTATCCGCGTAGCTCTTCTGTCGACTCTGAGCTGTCAGCAATCTCTGTCTGACCTGCTGAATCTTCTCGGTCGTCTGAAGCACTATCTCGGTGCTGCCCATCACACGTTGTCCGACCTCTCCCCAACAAATAGGGGTCTGACACCTCCTCCCATACAATAACTCGAAGGGAGGCATACCAATGCTCGAATGATGGTTGTTGTTATAAGAAAACTCAGCCAAAGGCATATACGTGTCCCAACTTCCCCCGAAGTCCAACACACATGCTCGAAGCATATCCTCGAGTGTATGAATTGTCCGCTCACTCTGACCGTCCGTCTGTGGGTGGTATGCGGTACTAAAATGCAGCCTCGTACCCAACTCCTCGTGGAATTTCTTCCAAAATCTGGAAGTGAAACGCACATCTCGATCTGAAACAATCGAGACTGGAACTCCATGTCGTGATACCACCTCCCTTACGTACAACTCTGCCAGCCACTCAGTAGAAGAGCTCTCACTGATAGCAAGGAAATGAGTGATCTTCGTCAACCGATCGATTATTACCCATATTGCATCGATACCTCTCGCAGTCCTCGGCAATTTGGTGATAAAGTCCATGGAAATCTGCTCCCACTTCCACTCGAGAACCTCTAATGGCTGCAACTTGCCATGCGGACGCTGATGCTCAGCCTTGACTCTTCGACAGGTTAAGCACCTCTCTACGAACCATGCAACATCCCTCTTCATACAGGGCCACCAATAATCTCTCTTCAGGTCCAGGTACATCTTAGTGTCCCCGGGATGGATCGAGAACCACGACCTATGCGCCTCCTCCATCAGAATGGTGTGTGCCCCTCCCTTAAACGGCACCCAAATCCGACCCTGAAAGGTCAAAAGCCCTCGGTTGTCTGCAACAAACTCAGTCACCTGCCCGACTACCCGCTCTCTCTTGCGGTTCTCTGGTCTCCCGGCCTCAACCTGGGCCTCTCGAATGGTGTCCAACACTGGAGTCATCACTGTCAATCTCATGTAAACGTCTCAAATCAAGGCACTCTCCGCCCTACGACTCAGGGCATCAGCTATAACATTAGCCTAAACTCGGGTGGTACAGGATCTCACAATCGTAATCCTTTACCACATCCAACCACCTTCTCTGGCACATATTCCGGTTGGGCTGATCCATCAAGTACTTCAAACTCTTGTGGTCTGTGTATATAGTACACCGGACCCCATATAAATAGTGACGCCAGATTTTTAGGGCGAACACTACAGCCCCCAACTCTAGATCGTGGGTGGGATACCTCGTCTCATGAGGCATCAGTTTCCTCGATGCGTATGCGATCACATGCCCTCTCTGCATTAGCACCACATCCAAACCCGATATCGACGCGTCACAATACACCACAAAATCCTCCATCCCCTCCGGAAGGGCTAACACCGGAGCTTCGCATAATCTCTGGCGAAGCGTCTCATACGAGGTCTGCTGCTCCAGACCCCACGAAAAAGCAACACCCTTCCGGGTCAACCTGGAGGCACGACAATCTTGGAGAAATCCCTGATGAATCTCCTATAGTAGTCGGCCAATCCTAGGAAACGCCTAATCTCGGTGGGGGATCTCGGCACCTCCCAACTCATCATTGCCTCAATCTTGTCCGGATCAACCAATATCCCATTTTGGTTAATGAGGTGCCCTAGGAACTGAACCTCTCATAACCAAAAATTGCACTTGGAGAATTTGGCATAAAGCCTCTCCGATCTCAGAACTCCGAGGATCTCCCTCAAATTCTCCTCATGCTGCCCTATGGATTTCGAGTACACTAATATGTCGTCAATGAACACGATCACCGAACGATCCAACATCGGCCTGCACACTCTGTTCATGAGATCCATGAACATTGTTGGTGCATTGGTGAGCCCGAAAGGCATCACCACGAACTCGTAATTCCCATAACGAGTCCTGAATGCCATCTTCTGAATATCACCATCGCGCACTCTCATCTGATGATATCCAGACCTCAGATAGATCTTGTAGAACCAAGATGCTCCCTGTAACTAATCAAACAAATCGTCGATCCTCGGCAAGGGGTAACGGTTTTTGATCGTCAACTTGTTCAACTCCCAGTAGTCAATGCACATCCGGTGTGAACCATCCTTTTTCTTGACAAAAAGGATCGGAGCTCCCCACAGCGAGCTGCTCGGCCGAATAAACCCCTTCCCTAGCAGCTCCTGAAGCTGCGAGGATAACTCCTGCATCTCTGGAGGCACAAGGTGATAGGGCGCCTTGGCGATAGGTGCTGCCACAGGAATCAAATCAATGCAGAACTCTACCTGCCTCTCAGGAGGCACACCCGGTAACTCCTCGGGGAAAACATCCGGGAAATCGTGCACTATCGGTACCTCATCGAATGACCTCGATCTCACTGAATCAACTCTCGTATCTATCACGTAAGCCACAAACCCACTACAGTCCTGCTGTAGACTCTGCCTCGCTCTAACATCCGAACAAAAGGTTGAACCAGTACGGGTACCCTCGCCGTACACCATAAGAACTCCCCCACTAGGGTCTCATATGGTCACCAGCTTTCGCTCGCAGTCGATAACCGCTCCGAACTTGCTCAACCAGTCCATGCCCACGATAACCCAGACGTCCCCCATCGCAATCGGGACCAAATCAATAGGAAACGCAATGCCGAAGATCTCGAGTATACATCCTCGAATCACCTCAGTGGCATACACTGCTCTCTCGTCAGCTATGGAAACTCTCAGAGGTCGACTCAACGTCTCTCGACTAATACTGATGTGCTGACTAAAAGCTAAAGGTACAAAGGACCGACTCGCACCCGAGTCAAATAACACCAAGGCAGGTACAGAATTCACAAGAAAAGTACCCACGCATATCATAATATAAGCACAATATCTCAAACATTAAAATAAATACATGAAAGTATACATACCAGCCACAACGTCGGGTGCTGCGCGGACCTCCTCCGCGGTCAACTGGAAGGCTCTCCATCTCAAGTAAACAAACAACGTATAAACACATAGCACGTATTTCATAGCAAATACATCATATCTATGTGGTAGAAGAAAGTAACTATACACTCACACATATAAACAGCAGTATATATATATATATATATACACACACACACATACCCACATAGGGTTAAGTTCAAATGAGAACACTATTTAATGTGAGAACACTACTTTATGTTACTGTTCTACTATGAATGTTGTATATACAACGATATGGTATTATTCATCAACAGATATACGAACAATCACACATTAATATTTACATTAAAATTTTGTATGTACAACTATATGACATTATTAATCACCGAATATATGAACAATCACATATTTAACATTCATATTAGAATTTACTAAATTACTACACATATATATATAAATTTTATAGTAGAATAGCAATATAAAATTGAATATATTCATATTATAATTACTACAATACTATACATATTAAATTCATAGTAGAATAGTAACATAAAGTAGTGTTCTCACGTTCTCACATTAAATAGTGTTCTCATTTGAACTTAACCCTATATATATATTGATAAGTTTAAAAACAAACTTGAAGATCGATTAGATCTATGAAACAGGTAGAGAAATAACCAGATAAACAATAAGAACAAGCAAATGGATCAAAAGGTGTCGAATGATTAATAAACAATCCTCAGAAGAGCTCGATAAAGAACATCAACTGTAGAGGATTTTCGGGTTTACAATGATCAATTAGAATGACGACCCCTGCCTTATACGCATACATGCATGCATATATTTATAATAAAACCCTAACACTTTATCTAAGAAAAAGAAGGCTAATCTAGATAAACACGGATGGACAAGCCCAATCTGGCTGTAAAACAAAAGGGCCCAAGACACAACACGATAATCTTCAACAATCTCCCCCTTTGCGTCTTTGGCACAGAGGCTTCATTCCCTTTTAACAGCAGAAGGTTTCTTCACCGTCTCAAAAATTCTCGGTATAATGGCCAGAATGTGATGCCTGAAAGTGATACACCACTGAAGCATATCAGTGAAGTTCTTCTTATCTGTTGTAGAGTTCTGCTTGCATCGGTGAATGATGTTTATGATATGCTCCAGACAATCTGTTGAAAACAGATGCTTGTCTACCAAAGCAAACAGAAACTTGTGCTTATCGCCTCTTGTGAACATGACCGTCAGATTTGAAGAGTCAATTTGCCCTAACTTCATTTTGTGCACATCTCCTGTCTTGGAAGTAGGCTTGACGGTCGGTTTCTTGTTCATTATTTTTTCTATTTCCTGATCCATAGTGGCAAGCTCATGGATATAGGAAGCCAACATTCTTTTGAGATGTTTCAGAATCGGTTCATACTCTCTTTGATTGGAGAGAAGAATGTTGTATAGCAGAATCCAATCATGAGGATTCAGACTGGGAAGATCTTCCAGAGAAATAAAATGTTTTGTGTTGGCCGTTCCTCTGTTGACTTTGAAGTTAATGTTCACAAATGGTTTCAGTACCTTGACCTTTATTATCTTCTGTGCACTCCATGTCAACACCTGTGGTTGACCATACTTCAAATAAAAATCTATTAATTCTCTGTCAACCTTCAAGTTTGGATGAGGGACATCAGCAGTGACATCGAAGCAATGAAATGTAAAAGCCTTTCGTGTGATTGGCATGTCAAACTGCGAGTCTTTGGTATTCTCACACTCAAAAGATGCAATCGGTTCCAACCAATACATGGAGGGAAACTCAATCGCTTGATTAATGAGTGTGTCTCTGTCCCATTCTGGGAACAGAGTCTTCTTGGCCTGTAGAGCATCCTCATCCTCCTTGATTCTTCTTTCTTTGGCCTCTGCCTCTCGAGCTATTTTCAGTGTCTCATCCAGCTCTTTGTCTCTTTTCTTTCGTTGAAGAGCTTCAGCGATAGTTTCATTAGTATCTGATTCGCTCTCAACAAGTAATTGTTTTCCAGAACCCGAAGCTAAATTAACCTTCGGTTCTGTCTTTGGTATACCCTCCTCTCCCCCTTGTCTCGGAAGAACAAGCTTCTCTGAGACACCCTTCATTTCGCTCAAAATGTTAATCGCAGGAAGGAGTTTAGCCTGGAGATGCTGTCTGATGGTAAGGGTAAGAAAGGGATCATGAGTGTCAAGGATAGTTGTCAACATATTCTTGACATCACCAGCGCAACCTTGAAGAACAGCCCGCTGAGTTTTCAGCAAAGAGATTTCTTGTTGTGCCTGGGCCAGTTGTATCTTCTGAAGGTCAATAATTGCCTGATGCTTGACAAGATCTTCTTTTAAAGTGCTCTCTGCTGCTAGAGAAGCAAAACGTGAATCCAAAGATTGGAGAAAAGAGGTGGATTCAGTTTTGAGATCAGCACGCAGAGCCTCAAACTTGGAGGTTTCACCCTGAAGGGTAGCCGAAAAGGAGTCCACAGACGTTTGATACTTGGCCGCATTAGCATCAGCATGTGCTTTGAGAGAATCGAGAAAAATCTGAGTTGTGTGAACAACCTCAGAGACTTCCTTTGTAGCTTTGGAGCATGAAGCGGCTGAGTTGTCAATGGCATCGGTGGAACGATCCAGAGCATCAGTATACATCTTGATTGCAGACTCGATAAAGGCTTTCAGCACCACACCCCCATAAGCTTTATTATCAGCCAACAAACTATCGAGTTTGTCATGAATTTCTTGAAGCTGCTGACTGGTAATAGGGGTATCTGCATCAGTATCTGTGGGAATCCGGTATGGGCTATAATAAAGAGAATCGTACTCTTCATCATCACCGCCCAAAGTAGCACCGGAGGTTGAGGATGGAGAAGGTGATGGTGGGATGTTGATGACGGGGGTTTCAACCACAGTAGTAGCCCCTGTATCAGATACATTGACTGTTACTGGTGGTTGGGAAGAGGTGGTAGTAACGGATTTGGTGATGATTGGAGTGGGGATCGAAGATGTAGGAATAGTAACAAAGAAAGGAATGGTTGAAGTCGGTAAAGAGGTTGGTTCTTTTGTAGTGGGAGGGATGATGATAGGAACAGAAAGTGGGATCTTCTGTTTCGGTGATGGGGGTGGGGTAGGAATTTTAGGAGAAGGTGGAGGAGTGGGTGGTTTTGTAATTTTGGGAGATGCTGGTAGAGAGGGAAGATGAGTATCTATAGGAGAGGATGGTTATTGAGGAGACTGAGCAGTAGTTGGCTCTGTTGGGGAAGCATGAGGAGCAGCAGCCTCTGCGTCTGATTGGTCATTTGGAGCAGAGCCAGGAGAAGGGGATCCTTTAGCCCTTTTAGCCATCTTCTTAACCTTCTTTGATTTTGACTGAGAAGGTTCATCTGCATCATGTTTTCGCTTGGAGGATCTTGGCTTTCTCTCCTTTTTCGGTTCTGATTCTTTCTTCTCTTGTTTTTCCTTTTTACCAGCCCTCTTGCCACGGATGGCAGGTTGATCTAGGGCTGCCAAGGCGGCTTTCTGTTTGTCAGTCAGAACCCTTGGAGGCAATGGAGTTCTGGTACTGTAATCGGCCATGATCTTGCTATGAGGCGTGACACACCTGTACATGGATTCAGGAATTAATCCATAATGTAGAAACTTACTTGGATCAGAAACAATAATCTTCTTAGTGTGGAAAGAAGCTATTGAAGCCAGAAGAGCATCCTTCATCACAGGGATTTCTAGGGAATCCATGGCTTTCTTTGTGATGAGCGTCCAGAAACGTCCACAAGAGATCTCGGAGTACCGGGTTGAGGTGTTTAGACTCTGAATGACTTGAGACCAGATTATGGAGCCATAATCTAGGTTGATGCCGTTGTAAAGACCATAGAGAATGGTGAGAAATCCTTTGCTCGTGGTGTCAGAACCACCACAGCGTTCCGCTAAACCCTTGATTAAAAGGGTAAGCAAGCCATTCCACTGAGAAGGAAGACAAGATTTCTTGACCTTTGCGATTGTCGTAAGAACATCGGTATAACCCATCTCGTACATCATCGAGAAAAGCTGGGTAGTTGTGACAAAATCCGGTGAGATGATGGAAGAATCAACGGCAAGCCCTAGAAGAGAGCAAAACTTGGTTTTTGAGACGGAGGTTTTCTTGTCATGGATGGTGAAGTAGATACGATCTTTGTGTTTGTCATAACTTGCTGATGTGTAAACTTGAGAAAGCAGGGACATCAGAACTGCTTCCACCTGCGTGAGAGCCAACAGCAATGGGGAATATTTCAGACATTCCACCACATGAAGCATGTACGCATCATATAAGAAAGGGGTCATCTCGATAATCATATTCTGATTAGGTTTGATGGAAAGCAAAGATGAAGATGCAGTTTGATCGTGCACAGAAGAAGAAGTCGCCATTGTTGAATCGAAGAAGAAGATGAACAGTGGAAACTTTTTCAGAGAGAGAGGTTACGTGTCTGGTAAATGCCAAAGAACACGATCACCCCTTATTTATACCGTTCACTGGAGAGAGAAAATCGTGATGATTATGGAACCAAAACATCGCCTGAAAAAGCGTGATTGGATGTTATGGTGTATCCCAGGATAACGTCAGCACACGTGGGCGTGAAACGAATCAACTGCACGCGCCCAAATCATATTTTTTGTACCGTTTGAAATTCCTTGTGCCCTTTTTTGGTTACAACTGAAACGTAAAACCATATACCAAACAGCAATAAGAATGTTGGAAAAATTAATTTTCGTGCATAAGAGTGTGAAAGATAAAGAAATAAATCAAAGGTGTTTGAGATGTGAGTGTTGTCTATGAAGAAGACAGAAGGCGGAAGATTTCGGGCAAGAATCACTTCCTTCAAAGCCAAGAGAGACTTGAAGTGCTTGTGTAGTTTCCCAAAAAATACGATCAATTGTCTGTCAATAAACAATGAAAGGCATCTTTTGATCATAGGCTGTGGGGTGGCTGTCCTCTAACCGAACATCAAGTCTCAACATAAAACTGAGTGTTGGCAGAGGTACCTGTGAGACCGATGTGATCTGTTGAACAAGTAGGTGGGAATTATCTTGTGACAAGCATGGGATAAACAGAAATCTCAAAAAAAAAAATAGATTGGACCTCTTTGGGAAGAAATGTCTTAGGTAGAGACGATTTCATAAAAGATCACGCAAAAAGAAAATGAGATTTCCAAGTAACATCTTGAGTATATCACTCACCGTCAATTCATTTTAGGTATTGGATGTTGGGTTTCACTTGGAACGTGGTAAGCGAATCCAAGATCATAAACACAGATGTTGTGTAACCATAAGCTTCAGTGGTAAAGACCGAAAGCATCAAGGGTTACTTTAGGGAATCGAAGGTAAATGTAGAATTTGAGGAGGTGGTTAAGAGACCGAATGTACCTTCTGCTATAGAGGTGGGACAAAGCAGAGCAACTCATGTTTCGAATGAGAAGAGTAAGGTAGCTCTAGACCGAGTGTTGGAAAAATAGCCTGATTGGGAAGAAACGATAGGTATTGATCGAATCATTAAGGCTTACTCAAGGTCATAAAGGCTTGTGACAACATACAGCAGCATGCTTCTAGGGACGTCTAACTAGTCTGAGAAAAAAAATGAAACATACCTGGTTAAACACTATCGAAGGTGATACTTGTATTTACCTGTGCAAAGCTTACACCAACCCGAACTAGCGAGTAGTGGAAATAAGTAAGAAACTGAATAAAAACAAAAATGAAAATATTTTTGTATTTTAAGATGTTTCGAAAAGAGAAAGATAAAATGTTTTTGTGATTTTGAAAAAAAAAATTCTGAAAAAGAAATAAAAACAAAAAGATAAAATGTTTTTGTGATTTTGAAATTTTTCTGAAAAAGAAATAAAAACAGAAAGATAAAATGTACAACAGAAAAGAAAAAAAATGATGAAGTAGAGATAGACCGAGCGATCTGTGTATTTCGGTGACATTAAAATTTCAGAACAGAGAGGAACCGAGCGGTCTGTCTATTTCGGTTCCATTAAATCTCCAGATCAGAGAGAGACCGAGCGGTCTGTCTATTTCGGTTCCATTAAATCTCCAGAGCAAAGAGAGACCGAGCGGTCTGTCTATTTCGGTTCCTGATTCTTAGTTAGAGATTTGAGGATTCGGGACCGACTCTCCTACCATCATACCTAAGCCTTGTAGAATTTTGTTGAAAGTTGCTTCAGGAAGAGCTTTGGTAAAGACATCGGCCAACTGATCAGTGGTTCGAACAAAGTGTACTTCAACGTTTCCATCTTCCACGTGATCTTTGATGAAGTGATACCTCAGTGCTATGTGCTTGGTCTTCGAGTGTTGCACTGGGTTATGACAAATCCTAATTGCACTTTCAGAGTCACAATATAGTGGGATCTTTTTCATATTGAGTCCATAGTCTCGAAGTTGACTTTGGATCCAAATCACTTGAGAGGTACAGGAAGCAACGGCAATGTATTCTGCTTCAGCGGTAGACAAGGATACACACGTTTGTTTCTTGGACTGCCAGCTAACCAACTTCCCATCGAGGAATTGGCAACCGCCAGTGGTGCTTTTCCTGTCGAGGCCACATCCACCAAGGTCTGCATCTGAGTAGGCTTGAACGAAGAAGCCTGAGTTAGAGGGGTACCACAGACCTAAAGAGGTAGTTCTCTTGAGATATCGTAATATGTTCTTTACTGCAAGCATGTGAGGCTCCCTAGGATTTGCCTGAAACCTAGCACAGTAACAAACAGAAAACATTATGTCCGGCCTGCTAGCAGTAAGATACATCAGAGAGCCTATCATTTGACGATAAAGCGTAAGATCAACAGCCGGTTTATCCAGGGATGGAGTGAGTTTAGTGCCGAACGCCATTGGAACTTTGATCTTCGAATCTCCCATCATGCCAAATTTCGCTAAGAGGGTCTTCGTATAAGCTTCCTGGTTGATAAAGATGCCTTCAGGTCCCTGTCTAATATTTAAACCAAGGAAAAAGTTAATGGGACCCATCGAGCTCATTTCAAATTTAGTCTCCATCGCTTTCTGAATTCAACTGTTAGGCTAGGATTCGTTGAGCCAAAGATAATATCATTGACATAAATTTGAACGATCATCAGGTGGTTACCTTCCTTTTTGCGAAAGAAGGTTGGGTCAACCGAACCTTGTTTGAATTTGGACATCTTTAAAAATTTAGTCAGCGTTTCATACCAAGCTCTCGGTGCTTGTTTCAGACCATACATGGCTTTATCCAGAATGTAACAATGAGCTGGATACTTTTCATTCATGAATCCAGGAGGTTGCTCCACATACACCGTTTCTTCGAGTTCGCCATTGAGAAATGCACACTTGACATCCATTTAAAAGACCTCAAAGTTTTTGTGAGCAGCATAGGCGAGAAATATTCTTACAGATTCCAGCCTAGCTACAGGAGCAAAAGTCTCTTCATAGTCAATGCCTTCATCCTGACAATATCCTTTTACGACCAGACGTGCTTTGTTTCTTATAACGTTCCCTTCCTTGTCAAGTTTGTTCCTAAAGACCCATTTGAGACCAACAACCGAGGCATATGGAGGAGTTGGAATAAGACGCCAAACTTTGTTCCTTTCAAATTCATTCAGTTCGTCTTGCATAGCTTGAACCCAATCGGAGTGATCAAGAGCAGTGTTAATTGTCTTTGGTTCAATTTTAGATACGAATGAGTTAAACATGCAGAATTCGACTTTTGAGAACAAGGAAGCTTGTTTTGCCTTGAGTTGTGATCGAGTCAGAACTGTTTCTGAGAAATTACCAACAACTTGAGAGACAGGATGATTTCTAGTCCATTTGGTGCGAGGAGGGAAGTTTGGATCAAAAGATGGATCTAATTCAGCATTTATCAATTCTTCTGGTTCGGACAGACTGTCGAAATCGTATGACATTTCAGCATGCTCCTCCTCGACAAATGATCTTACAGGAATGTCTTGTGAATCTTGAGCTACAGTGGTTTCTGGTGGTGTTGAGCTTCCGGGCGTTGATGCACCTTCGGTTGGTGAGGCACTTTCGGTTGGTGAGGTGCTGTCGGTTGGTGAGGTGTTGTCGGTTGAAGGTTGAGACCTTAGCTCCCCCTCAACTTGTAAACTTGGCTAGGATAATGGAGGATCCTCCCCCTCGACTAATGGTGGACACTCCCCCTCGACTGACGCATTGTGTTGGGGAGGGTCTTTTGAACCTGATTCTTCTTCATTCATTCTTCTTGCAGCATCGTCAACAAGTTGTTTCAAGTGATCTACCCTGTTGTCTGCTGCACTGGCTTCAAAAAGAGTGGCCTTCTCTGGTTCATCAAAAATCTCCATGAAGTTCTCGAATAGATTAGCGATCGAGGCTGTGACGTGGCCAGTTTGAGGAAAGATTTCTCCTGATGTGTCTTCGTTGGCCTTTAGCTTTTTAACATAGCTATCATCAAAAGTCACGTAGTAAGTTTCTTCTATTTTCCCTGAACGCTTGTTTAACACCCTGTATGCTTTGGAAGTAAAAGAATAGCCCAGAAATATCCCTTCGTCAGCTTTGACATCAAACTTGTTGCGGTGTTCTTTAGAATTGAAAATGAAACACCTGGAACCAAACACATGAAAAAACTTCACATTTGGCTTCCTGTTGTTGATGATCTCATAAGGAGTGAGAGTGAAGCGCTTGTTAAGATACGACCTGTTCTATGTAAAACAAGCAGCAGAAATAGCATCAGCCCAAAAATATAAAGGTAAGGAAGCAAAACTTAGCATGGTTCGGGTAGCTTCACATAAGGATCGGTTTCGTCTTTCGACGATCCCATTCTGTTGAGGTGTGTAGGGAGCTGAGAAGTTGTGACTGATTCCCTTTTCTTCCAGGAATTCTTCAAATTCTTTATTTTTGAACTCCAACCCATTGTCGCTTCTGATGTTGCGAACGACCTTCTTCAGCTGTACTTCAATCTGCTTGATGAACACTTTTAGCTTGTGAGTCGCTTCAGATTTAAGCTTCAGAAAGAACACCCATGTAAAACGTGAAAAGTCATCAACAATAACAAGAATATACTTGCTACCACCAATGCTTTCTATAGAAGATGGACCACATAAATCAATATGAAGTAATTCTAGTGGTTCAACAACTTTAGTGTTTATTATAGATGGATGACTTTGACGACTCTGCTTCCCCATTTCACATGCAGCACATAGATGATCTCTATCATACTTGAGCAATGGAAGACCTCTAACGTGACCTCCAGTGACAAGTTTGTTGATATCTTTGAAGTTGAGATGAGAGAGTCTTCGGTGCCATAGCCAGCTTTCGTCAGATTATGCTTTGGATAACAGGCAGATGGTTGGGTTTCCTTTGATTGGTTTGAGATTTAGGGGAAACATTTCACCTTTGCGCTCTGATTTGAGAATAACTTCGTTCGTCTTCTTCTCAATAATTTCTGAACCTTCATCATCGAACGAGACCTTGAGACCAGTACCTCCAACAAGCTGAGATACACTGATGAGATTATGTTGTAGTCCCTCTACATATGCAACTTTCCTGATTGAGAAATCACCGTTTGTAATCATCCCGTAGGCTTTGATGGTGCCTAAGGAGTTGTTCCCAAATTTGACATTTCCACCATTTGAAAGAGATCTGAATTCCCTTAGCTCTTCCTTCCTTCCTGTCATGTGACGCGAGCAGCCACTATCAATGTACCATTCTTCGTCAAACTGCTCGTCACTGATAACCTGCAAAAATTAAGCAGATTTAGGAACCCAGAGCTTCTTGGGTCCACGTGAGCTTTTTACAGGAATTGGAATAGTAAGAGAGATGTCAACTAAATATGTTCTTTTTATTAGTGTTGTTTCATCTTTCCTTTTGATGGTGAAAACTTTGATTTTATTTGGATTTGATGTTTTTGGTATTGATTCTAGTTCAATATCTGAAACCTTCTGTTTTCCTTTTTGTTCAGCTGATGACTGAGATTTTTGAGAAGGAACAGAGTGGACTTTAGGACGAGAAGAGACAGAGGATTTTGAAGAGTTAGAAGAGTTAGAATGAGATAGCTCAGAACGGTATGACTTCTTGGTTGAAGATTCTAGGTGACTTTTTTGCTTTTGATTAACAGTAGGACCAACCCTAGAATTTTGATCTCTTTTGATTTCCGAATCAAACCTGTGCTTTCGGTTGAAATCATTCTCTGAACCGAATCTATGCTTTCGGTTGTTGTTATGCTCTGAGCCGAACCTCTGCTTTCGGTTGTTGTTTTGCTCAGAACCGCGCCTCTGCTTTCGGTTATCATTGTGCTCTGAACCGAACCTCTGCTTTCGGTTGTTATTGCTCTCTGTCGATCCAACAGGATTTTTCTCTGGTTTTAAATTCCTGTCTTGCTGTGAGAAATAGGCATTTTGCGATTGCCAAAATTGTTTTCTTGCTGAGAGATTCTTCCTGTATCTCTGATTCCTTTCTCGTTTTTGATTTCTCATCTGCTTTGGTTGATGATGGATGTTAGCTTTATGTTTTTGGTTTTCGTTGGTTGATCCACTCTGAACTGATGTAGTTTCACTTGGGGATGTGACTTCTTTTGCAGGAAATTCTTTCTCTTGAGGGACATCTTTTGTTCCACTGGTACTTGCCACGTTGAAGCCATCAGGTTTATTCAAAGGTTCTGGTACGTATCTGCCTTTGCTTTTCCATGAAGTCCTTTCAGACAGACCTACCGTTTCATCAGCATTGTCAATGGGAGCTGACCAGAAGAACTCGTCACAACCATCAGCATTGTCTTCGTTCACAATAGCTGTTAGTTCAGCAGTCTGATGTTCGGTTACACCTGTGACTTTGTACACCTGATTCGGAGTGGTTCTAACTTTTTGGTATACGACTGCCTTCTCTACAAGAATCGGGGACTTTTGTTGGGACAACCGAGCGAACTCCACAAAATTTTCTGAAATGAGATTTTTGTGGTTCTCGGGTTCATTCTTGACAAATTCTGAACAATCAACTGTGTCCTCTACAGAAATTTCACTCATATTATCGTCCTCATTAAGCTCAGATGCATTTTCAACATCAATTTTATTTTCCGAGCTTAAGTTGACATTCAATGAGTCAAATTTTTGTATGGTTTCGGTTCTTATCTTCAGTTTATCATTTTCATCCAAAAGGTTTTTGAGCATGTTCTTGTGGTCCTTGGATTTTATGAAAGATTCTATTTTGTCTAGTCCATACAAATATGTTGGATTAACATCCTCAGACGAAATAATACTCTCACAATTATATGCATCAGCATCAATTTCATCTTCCTTAAACTCAAGAAAGGGTAAAATCATGCGATGAATCTTTTGCCCTATTTCACAATTCAAATGAAGCTGAGTGATATTTGTATAAAGACGTTTGGCAATCAAACAGAAAACATTTCGCTGTTTCAAAAGCTTTAAATTGTCTCTTTGCAAATAAATGTTTTCATCTTTTATTTTGATTAACTCCGACTCCTTCAGTTCGATCCACATCCGCCGTTCCTCACTCTTCGATGACACCCTGCTTAATTAGTCAGTTAGGTTAGAATTGGTGACCCGAGTTTGAGTTAAACTACTATCTAGATGAGAGATTCTTGAATTAACATTTTTTAATTCCTTTTCATATGAGCATTGTGGGACTTTAAATGAGACAAAAACTGATTGTACCTTCTTGATCAGTTCATCAAGTTCGTTGAACTGCACGCTGAGTGGTTTGGCAGTAAAACACAGATTCTGTTGTTCCTTGTCATCATTTCCCCCATCGGTGTTGTATCCCCTCATCCGAGAAACGTCGGACACCATCAGGCATCTTCCTCCACTGCTCTCTTCTTTCGCTACATAAGCCTTTCCATGTGAAGGCTTTCTCACTTCATCATCTTCGGAGTCGGTTGACCATACCTCCACACCACCGAACTCATCATCAGCTACCGAACCCTGCACAATTAAAGCATTCATGGAAGGGTTAGCAGCAGATTTCTTCTTCCTTAACTCATCAAGCTTTTTCATCAACGCAGCTTCTTCATCATTTTCCTGATCCTTTTCTGCCATCTTTTTGAGGATGCAATCTTTTGCATAGTGGTTCTTTCCTCCACAATAATAGCAGTTTACTCCAGAATCTCCTTCAGCCTTCGGTTCCTTCTTTGATTCTTCAGCTTTCGGTTCATCTTTGACCTTTTCAGAGCTATAGCTCCCTTGCCAGTTTCGGTTCCTGTTGGTGGGGAATCTCTTCTTGATGAATCTCTTGGGGTTTGACACCATCATAGCATAGTCCTCAGACGTGAGATCATAATCATCCAAGTTGAGATCTTCGTCCTCTATCACCGCTTTGCTTTTCGACAGGAGGGCCAACGAACCTAGACTTGAAACCACGGTTTTCTCCTGTAATACGATCTTTTCTTGAGATTTTAGGATGCCCACCAGTTTCGCCAAAGAATAGGATTTGAATTGCTCGTGCGCTTTAACTGTGGACACGATTCTTCTCCACTCAGATCTGAGTCCGTTCAAAAACGTAACCTTCTGTTCAATAAGCTTCCTTTCGATGTCATGTTTGATCATCTTGCTAAGAAGATGATTGAAGCGATCGAACGTTTGAGTCACCGTTTCTTCTGCTCCTTGCTTGAACTCACCAAACTCAGAAAAGAGTAAGGTTTGAATGGAGTGTTCAAGATCTTCGTCTGTAGAGTACAATTCACGTAGCCTGTCCCATATCTCTTTTGCAGTCGTGCATGAACTTACCAGCCTAAAAGTATCGGATTGAAGAGAAAATCTAATCAATCTTAGCGCTTTGATATTGCACTGAAATTTAACTTTTTCGTCTTGCGCTACATCTTTAACATCTTTCAGAAGATCGTTATACTCCTTTTGAGTTTTAATAATCCTTGAAGTTGCTGAATGAGAAAACGGTCCAGAGATGATTGCTTCCCAGATGAGGTATCCATTATCCTCAGATCCTATGACATAATCTTCAAAGTGATTCGCCCAGACTTCATAATCATGGGTGTACAGGATGGGAATCTTCGTTGTTGATCCAATGCTGTTTGAAATATTGATGGGATTGGATTGCGACTCGTCCATAATTGATCGAATTACCTATTCAAAGATCAGACTTGTAATATATCAAATTAGGGCAAAAACAATAAATATTGAGATACGTCAATTATGAGATGACGGCTCAATAAATATCAATGAATGCGGAATAACCCTAATCGAAGCTTTTTCACAGAAAAGAAGTGTATCGAGTACACAGCCTCCTGCTCTGATACCAATTGATAAGTTTAAAAACAAACTTGAAGATCGATTAGATCTATGAAACAGGTAGAGAAATAACCAGATAAACAATAAGAATAAGCAAATGGATCAAAAGGTGTTGAATGATTAATAAACAATCCTCAGATGAGCTCGATAAAGAAGATCAACTGTAGAGGATTTTCGGGTTTACAATGATCAATTAGAATGACGACCGCTGCCTTATACGCATACATGCATGCATATATTTATAATAAAACCCTAACACTTTATCTAAGAAAAAGAAGGCTAATCTAGATAAACACGGATGGACAAGCACAATCTGGCTGTAAAACAAAAGGGCCCAAGACGCAACACAATAATCTTCAACATATATATATATATATATATATATATATATATATATATATATATATATATATATATATATATACACACAACACGTATTTTATAAAATACTTCATATCTATGTGTATGATGAAAGTGACTATACACTCACTTGATCAGAAGATGATCGGACAGCACTACGACTTGTAGAAGTAGTATTCTAGGGTAGATCTGGAAGATCTTCACAAAAAACGGGCTTCTCGCGAGCAGAGCTTCAGCTCGGGAATCTCACTTCTCGGGATCCTTGGGGCTTCGAAACTTGCTTCGGGGCTCGGGAATGATACCAGGGCTTAGGGATATAATTGGCATGCAAATCGAGGCAAAAACTAGAGAGAAGAAAGAAAATGAGCAAAAAATGGTTGATCTCGGTTTCTATTTATAGGTTGTTGGGTCTGGGATTACGTTGGGCATAATTTCCAAGTACGTTGGGCGTACTCAGTACGTTGGGCGTAATCTTGGTTACGTTGGGCGTACGCTTCGGATAAGCTTTGGTATGTGTGCCACGATCTTCAAAAATTCATAACTTTCGCATTCGAGCTCCGTTTTCGACGTTCTTTATATCCACGCGTAGGTGAGATTATGATCTACAACTTCCATTTAGACTTCGTTGGCTAATTTTGACTTAAGTTTTTATTATTTATTTTTAGTAGGCTGGGACAGGAAAACTCCGTTATAAATTCATAACTTCTTCATCCGACGTCCAATTTTGTCTGTCTTTTTACCGTTGGTCTACTATCAACAAGATCTTCGATTCCCGTTTAGATTGTTTCGGCTAAAAACCGCTCGATATCAAATCGAGTATTCGGGCTGCATACCGCTAAGTCGAAACTTAGAAAAATCATAACTTTCTCATACGAAGTCAGGTTCGGATGTTCTTTTTATGCACACTCATGGTTTAACGGTTTTACAACTTTTGTTTAGATCGCTAAGGCTAAATATCAATCTAACGTAAATTCACTTTTTACGTCATTCAACGTCATGCCGGTTCTGTCGCGAAACTTCGACAGGTCATAACTTCTTCGTTATAACTCGGATTTCGGCGTTCTTTATATGTACGAAATCCTTGTAACATATACTAAAACTTAGTTAAGATTACTCCTTCTAAATAATCTTCTATCAAAAGTCATTTTTTACGCTTAACGTCTCTAAATTGACTAGCCCGGATCTACGGGCGTTACAATTATCTCCCCCTTAGGATGATTACGTACCAAAATCATCAACGAAATAGGATTCGTATACTGACTCCATACGTTAACTCTCCATCCTAAGTAATAACTGTGATGCCCAATCTTTCATCTACTCTTCATACTATGTTGGACTTTCAATCTTAACCTTCAAGTTACAAAATAAATCCTTATTGTGGACTCCTTCTTCTTCTCAGGATAAATACATTCCTTTATCTATTGTAATAGACCGATGGGTCGTGTCTCGATGACTTCTCATCGTAGTCGGACTCAATTTGATATGACCGCTAGGGTCAGAATATCAATCATCTTTTTAGTCATTACCGAAACAATGGTAACGACATACTTGAATAAAAACGAGCTCAATTACAAGCTTCTTGGTAACCTTGTGACTTTCCCTGATCCAAGCGTGAGTCCTGTGCTTCCAGTAGTATAGATCTCTACTATTATTCACACCTACTCATACTCATCCCAAGTAATATCTTGCAGTCCCTAAGTCCTAAAATCACAAAACAATTTAACACATACGAATGTGTCGAATTAATCATAAAAATTTTCCTAGACTCTACTAGGACTTCTTCCATGCGTATCTTCTATCATCAATTCTAATTCAACTCGGTTGGTGATGGAAATTCCATGCGATGGGACAACTTCAAGAATTACGCCTAGCGTTCCATCATTCTGCCAATCGCAGGTGTACTTCAGACGTACCGTACTCCTTTAAATGTGCTGTTATTTTATCAAACATAAACTAAAGGCAAGATACCACCTTCGATATCTTCCGATAGGTGTCACTCAATACATCAGATAAAAAAACCAGGGTTTATATTAATTCTTGAAACTATTACACAAAAGTTCAAGTTCACCATATACTATACCTATAATAGGCTACACCATAAGTTACATCATAATTTGACCTTTGGATATGAAATATTTATTACTGATTTCTCACGTTATTGTCTGCTTCGTCGAGGATCATGTGGAATGCCCTAGGCTTAGGTGGTGCCTCTAGCCTTGCTGCCCTATTTTTCTTTGGGCAGTCTCTAGACATGTGTGCCTTGCCTCCGCATCCGTAGCATACCTTATCATTATGTGTACAATGCGAAGAATAGTGGCCGATCCTTCCACATTTTTAACAAGTTACTTTTTCGTTGCATGCTCCAAAGTGATCCTTCCTGCACTTTTCACACTAGTTGGCTCCATATCCCTGGTCATCCAGGTTAGATTTTGCAAACTTTCCCTTATTATCAGGTCTTGAGGATCCTTCAAGCTTCCTCTTCTCGCTAACTTCAGCTTTCTCCAGACCCTTTTCCTTTATTTGGGTCTCAACATTCTTGGCTACCCAGATTACGGCTTTCAAATTGGTTGCTTGCTTGACCATCGGACCAAAGTTTGCTAGTAACCCGAGGGCAAACTTGTTGACCTTGGAAAGTTCCGTTGGAAGGAGGTATGGAACAAGCTTCATCTTCTCCGTAAAACTAGTAGCGTACTTAGCGACGCTCAATCTTCCCTTCTTCAGATTCAAGAACTCATTGTTGATTTCCAGAAGATCCTGTTCAGAGCAGTATTGCATCTTTAGTTCCACGAAAAAATCTTCCCAAGATATCTTGCTAGTTGTTCCCTTGGGCATCGAACCAGCTAGTAGCTTCCACCAATTTAGCACTCCAGATTTTAACAGAGGAATTGCGAGAATGGTTTTCTGTTTGTTGCTACATTCGCAACTCTCAAACATTTTCTCCATCTCGAAGAGCCAACCCATAACTTGTACTGGTGTTGGGTTTCCCAAAAGACATGGGGGTTTGGATGCCATGAAGTCCTTGTACATTCATCCTTTTCCATCGTTTCCTCTACCCCGGTTATTCTGCCTTATAATCGGTGGGTCGTCTTGACCAATGATCCCAATAAAGTTTCCTCCTTCAGACTGCCCTCCATTTACTTCGGGCTCTTCAACTTAAATTGACAATTCTTCTCGATTCTACCTAATCCGATGCCTGGTTTCTTCCATCTGACGATCCAGAATCGTTTGAATCATCAATTGTATTCCAGCCATTGTTATCGGCTCAGGTGTTGTTGTTACAACCGGTGCTTGCTCAACCACAGGTGGTTGATTCCTGTTTTCGCTCATGTTTCCAGCTCCACTTCTTGTTCTTTCCATTCTTGATCTTATACACCGAATAATGTGATTTTAGATCTTCATTCATGGTAGATATTCAAATCATCCTTATCACTCCGAAATGTTTACATGCTAGTTCTAATATCGTAGTCGTACGCTTAGAATCCTAAACACATAAGGTTTCCAGATCCGGTCGACAACAGACCATAGATCCGAACAAACAATATCATATATGGCAAACATATAGCATTTAGCAGATAAAAGCATTTTAGACATCCTTCCTAAAATAAACTACTACTTGTGTCAATTTAGGTGTACTACCTAACATATTTTAGACACACTCCTCACGATCATTACTTAGCAGTCTAAGTTTAAGTCTAGAAATCCTACAAATTTCTAGTTCGCTTAAACTAATGCTCTGATACCAACTGTGACATCCCCAATTTCACGGCCAGATAAGACCGATTTGTTTATGCTTTGTTTTTAAAATCATAGTAATCGTTTAAAGAAAATTGTTACGAACACTACAAGAAAAAGTCGAAATAACTACGGAAATTTACTACGAAAGTAAAATCCGTAGTTATTTTGCTACAGATTATGCTACAGAATGGCTTGTTGTAGCTATTTTACTATGGAATTTGCTATAGAATTGCATTCTGTAGCAAATATCTAAATAACTACGGCATTTAGCTACGGTATGAAAAACTGTAGGTACTTTACTATGGACTATGCTACAGAATCGTTAGACGTAGGTATATTTGCTACAGAATTAGCTACAGAATTATGTTCTGTAGCTAATATTCAGATAACTACAGAATTTTACTACGGAATCGGAATTCGTAGTTATCATGCTACGGAATTTCCTACAGAATTATAAGTCGTTGGTATTTTGCTACAGATCATATACGTTGTAACTATTATATGTACTATAAAATAAAAACCACATTAATATTATGCAATACAGTTTTTCAATATTCAATTTTTATGTGTTTAGATGCTTTTCAAGTCAAGTTGAAACACTAGAGACCGACACATTATATTTAAGACTGAAATTACTATATATATGACAACAAGAAGTGAAAGATTAAAAACGGTGGAAATTATTTGGTCTCGAAGACTGAAAATCAGAAAACCAAATCGAACCCATCGAAATCGATTTAAACTATACCATATATCAAATTCAGTATTTGAATATTGTTTTTTGGTTGTAGTTTTTGTCTCATAAACTTTAGATCAAACCGATCGGTTTAAACTTTTCAGTTCGAAAATTTGAATTGCGTTAATTAAATATAAAGCTATATCTTATATTTTTATATTAAAGCGAACCGAAACTGATTACCACCCTAAGCTAGATTGAAGTCATTTTTTTGTTCTAGGTCCAAAAAAATTTAACATCCAAGTTGCATTTGAGTCATTGAGTCAACCAAAAGTAAAAAGAAAAAAAGAAAAATCCAAATATCCAAGTTTCTTTTGACTTTCATATCAATGAATTATTCATATAGAATCCGTCTCACTTCAATTTTATTTCACACTCCGACTCAGACCACCCCGATGCTACTCGCCAGTGGCGGAGTTAATACATTAAAGAAAACATTAGGGGCGGTCGGATGCCTAGCCACCCCTAACGTTTTCTAATTTTACTGTAATAATTAGATAACACATCAAAACATTAAAGAATTGGTTTTTAATTAACATATTTGTATTCAAATAACATGGCCACACTCGGATTCTAAATTGAAAAAGATCCGATTCCGAAATTGAAAAAGACAGTTACATCTTTGGTATGTTTTTTAATTACTATTGTGTATTTAATATTTTGTAATTTGCCATTGATTATATATTATTAAAAATGGTATTTTTTTCTTATAATTATAATGATAAAGTCAATAACGAGTATAATTCAATTAATGAAACATTATTTGTCTATAATTTATATAAATGTTTAATATTTCCATTAAAAAAAAAAAAAAAACTGTTTAGTATTGATTTGTTAACGGAATCAAACAAATTGAATTTGACCTAAAAGAAAGCTAAAAAACAATTATTTAACTCTAAATAAAAAATCCCCTTTTCATTTCTTATTTTCACATTCCCGCTTCCCTTCTCCCACTTCCTGTGAGATTTCCGATCCGACGATAGTTTGTATCGTTGATGTTTCCCTTCTCCATCGAAGATATACAGTTGACCGATCTCGTCATCCCTCTTCTCTATTTCAGTATTTGCCAACGATTTCCTCTAAAACAAAGACACAGGTAATTTTCGTTCTGACTTCTTTTATGCAAAAGATTGAAGAAAAAAACACTTACAGATAGAAACTTTTTGAGGTGTTTCCCTGAACCGATATCTATAATCGCTGCAAAACCTTTGTTTAACTCAATTCTCAGGGATGAAACAATTTCCAAAACGGGTTTCTGTGGAATCAAAACTTTAGGAATTTTTGTGGAGATCTGTATAAAACACCAACTCATGAATGAGGGTATCAAATTAGTGAGACAGTAAGATAAAACACTTACATGTTGATAAAGGCCAAGACATTTAACCAATTTAAGAATCAGACCGTTACAAACAAGAGTCATCAAATGATATTCCAGCACTTCAAAAATAAACCAGATGATTGAAACTCCAACATACGATTCCACCAGATACCTTCTTATCCTTCTTTAGGAGCACATTAGCGGCTTAGCAGCATTACAGATTATAAAACTTAGATGATGAACAGATAAGAGTAAGACCTCCATTGGTCGTTTCAGCAATGATATTAAGCATGTTTCACATTTGGTGGTATTATATTCAGGGCCGACCCTAGAGGGAGGGCAAGCTGGGCGACCGCCCCGGGCCTCGCCAAATCTTGGGGACCCTAAAAATTACGTTTAATATATATATGTTTAGATAATATAAAAAAGAATATGCAGAAAACGACCAAAAATGCTTGTAGTTGAGATGGGTGAGACGCAAGATGCAAGCAGGAGGGTTATATGTTCGAATCTTGTCACTGCATTTTTTTGGCATTTTTTAATTCTCTTAAATACAAGCAACTTCTTCGTAAATGAATCATCTTTTTTCCGCATCTTTTGATGGAAGCGATTTTTTTTTGTGTCTGGTCATGGAAGCGGGAAAATCAAGTCTCTCAATTCTCCCAAAAGATTCTATTTCCCAAAGCAACCTCTCATAATCGACTTCATAAACAGTAAGCAATAGACACTTGTAATTTGTAAACCCCTTTCTAATATCTGAATGTGTATCGTATCTCTGAATCTGTGTAATATATACTACTTCCGATTTTGAATCCTCCAGTTTTTGGTTTTAAATCTTTAATTTCAAAGGTCTGATCTAGACTTGAGTTTGAAACATATTCCGTTGTCAAGTTCTATGTTTTGATTGTGAACTTCCAATTTGGGACTCGATGAACTCTAAAATATATGATTTATGATTTTGCATCCACAATTTTAGAGAGGAACAGTAAATTGAACGGTTGATTGTGAAAAGCCTTAAACGAAGTGTAGGTATCAAGAAAATGTGGTAAAGTTAATGTTATTAACAACCATACTTTCACTGCCCACCAAGTGTTTGATGATATTCTGAGTTCATTGGAACTATTGGTTTTACATGCTTTGTTCTCTTTTGATTATATTCTAGCTTTCTTTGTTAGTTAATTGGATGTGGATACATAATTCCTTTGTTTTCAGATACTTTAATGCAAAAAACCTTAATCTTATCTTTCGGCTAGCATTCTCTTGAAATTATGTAATTGATGGTGATTCACTTGACAGTTAGTTGAACATTACATCATGCTATATAATTCAGTAATTCACATACTCTTTTAATAAAGATTATTATTGAAAATCGATATAGGATCAATAGATATACTATTTTATTATGTGTTACATGTGCTTGTTAAAGATTAATTGTGTGATTTGTAGTGTTCATTCAGAATTATTTATTTCTGTATTTTTTGTTGGATCCCATTGTCACATGTTTTTTTGTTGTCAATTTCCTGAGTATAGTCTTGATGATACGTGGAACTTGGTTTCTTTTTTTTCATTATTACACTTGTTTGCTGTTAAAAAAATTATTAAGGGCCTCATATCTTTTATTTTGCCCCGGGCCTAAAATCGGGTTGGACCGGCCCTGATTATATTATGACATACAAGTAAAAAATTATTCTTTTTCAACCCAAGAAGAAACACCCTTTTGCTTTTGTAATATTAATTATTAACACTTAAGAAAAGATAATTCGAATGTGAGCAATCTTTACGAAGCAAACAGGTAACATATTAACTGGAAACATATTATTATTTTCTTTTTACGCATGCAACTCAACATATCAGCACATTACCCACAACAGCAACATATTAGGCCCATAAAATCATGTCTGATTGGTTAGTTGTATGTAAAGTTAAACCACGTGGATGGATTGATGTACAAAATACTACTAATAATAAAAATGATGATGCTTTTCAAGATGATGAAGCGAAACCAAATGAAATCATTAGCCCTATGGAAGAAGCATCCACAAGTTCACGTGATGAAACAGTCGAGTATGGTGACATCTCAAGCAATGCTTCTAGTGATGATAATGATGATGACAATGAGGGTGAGTTTGGGTACAATTCATCAACAAACGAAGAAGAAGACGGAAATGATGATATGTATGATGATGATAATGAGTAAGGCTTCATTAACGATTTGTTTGAAACTTTAGAGATTTGTTTTTTTTGGTTTTAGTTGCTTTACAAATGGGAACGATATTGGTATTAATTTGTTTGTTACACCATCACAATTTAATTATTTTAGTTTATTATAACATTGTAATCTATATGCATATATAGGACAAACCAATTTATACTCTGTGTTGCTTTTTCCTAGCAAGGGTATTTTAGTCTTTCTAATTTTTTTGTAGTCCTTTTGGTGGAAACTTTGGTTAATGATGTGGGGAAATACTAATATGTTAAGGGGTAAATACGGAATTTCCTTAAATAAAATTGGACATATTGAAAATCAAAAAAAGATATCGTATGATGTTATGCCCAGCAACCTGATCCAATTAAGATTGATCAGGCCAATCCTGACACAGCTTGGGTCGGTCCAAACTAACCAGTCCAATAACATTTCCAACTTTGTTCTTGTTCAGGTCCAGGTTTTGTGTTATTTTTCAATTTACTTTATGTTTGATTTTGTAAAAATAGTTGGTTTTTGTGCTTTATACGGATGAATATGGACAGATTAGGACAATAACAAATCATTTTGGTGGGATACAGGGTGGTATTTCTAATGGAGATGTCATATACATGAGAATAGCCTTCAAAAAAACATCTACAATTGGAGTAAGTATTATTAAATTTTGAGAAAAATAGTTGATTGATTTCTTTGACTACAATTGGAGTAACTATTGTTTGAAATTTTCCATGAGATTTGGCATATGGATATAATTTCGAGCATATATGAATAAGTGGATAATAATAAGTAATGTCAACAACATCTATAACAAGGAAGGGTATTTTGTGTATTTTCAAAGGAAAAAGGTTTCATACTGCAATAATTTCAGTTACGGGAGTGAGTTTCAGCTACAAAATCATTTTGTTACCCATTCCATATATATAAAATCATTACCATGTAAATCATACGGATATATATTTACATATATCTTATCATTGATTGAAATTTTTTAATCCTTGTTTCAAATCCCGCCAAACCAAATCTCCCTGTATCTAATCCTTAAAAACCAATTCCCATTAATTACGCATAACTTCCCCACGTCAAGAGTAATCCTGGTGGTGGACGTCTTTGTTCGTCCTGCTTTCCTATCGACTTCTAGGGCTGTTCGTTGCTTCTTACTATTGTGCTCCCACAGATTCTGGTAAATTTTCTTTTATTTCTTCCATCTTCTTCTTAATCTTTATCTTTTATAAGTATCAAAGATAGTAAAATTAATCATGTAATTTAGTTGTGTTTCTACAATTTCTACATAAATCTGTTCGATCTTCTCTAGTTTCTACATCGAGATCCCACCGAATAAAAAAATTGATTGTTGAAGAATTTTTTTTACCGATCAGAATAACACCAGTTCGTGATTGGATTGCTACTAGACAACCGTATATGGCTTTACAGAAAAGTAGGAAGACACTAAAAGGAAAGATACCCACAAATGTTTCACTTATCGGTCGTTTATATGTTGTTGTCTGCCATACTTCTTGATTTTATCAGACTTTTTTTTATCAGTTTCAATATAACTTGTTTGTTTATGTGTAAACCTGGCCTCCTTATAATATTTCATTTCAAATTTGTTATTACAGAAGAGATGTCTCCGTTCCCATTGAAAGGACATCCAACAAGGCCACACAAGAACATGTATAGGTTGTTACAAAGGTACACGAATGAAGCATCCACCCCTGCATCCACACCGACTATGAGGCTGACAACATCTACCTCCCCACTGTTTGGTACTCAATCAGCCCCAATAACCACCCATTCATCCACACCAACACCATCATTTTCCCCTACATCGACAACGACAGCATCTACTACCCCCATAATGTTTAATACCTTATCAGCCCCTTCATCCGCATCAACCCCACTGTTTAGTACCCTGTCATCCCCTTCATCCACATCAGCCCCACTGTTTAGTACCCTATCAACCCCTTCATCCACATCAGCCACATCATCATCCCCTTCATCTACACAAGCCCCATCATCCGCCCCTTCCTCCACAGCAGCCACATCGACACCGATTGCTACTGAACAAGAAGATGCACAACTAGAACAACGCATGAATATTACAGTTCGGGCAAATACGTAAGTGAAAATACTAATTGATTTTCATATTTTTTTTATTTAAGTTTGATTAGTTCATATTATTATGCATTTTTTTGTTTTGTAGATTATTACCTTCAGGTAAATGTTCGTCCATAATTACGAAATCATTCCTAGATAAAGTGGACGAAAATGGATATAAGTGGGTAAATTTAAGTGAAGAGACAAAAATTTTCTATTGGGAAGAGTTTCAGGTAGATTATTTATTATTATGTTTTTTTGTAATTATTAGTCACACCAATCACATATTATAACTTAATTGTTATTATGAATTATAGAAAAAATGCCAGTGGGATGTTGCTGTTAGTGACTCAGTCGTCAAGGCTGCTTGGGAACAAAAGGCCAAAGAAAGATATCAACAGTACATCTATGACATAAGCACAAGAAACCCAACTCGTGAAAAGCCATGTCACATAGAAATACAAGTATGGAATGCTTGGAATGCAATATGGAATTCAGAGGACTTCAAGAAAAAATCAGAGCAAAATAAAAAAAATAGGCGTAAAGGTGTAGTTGGTGGAAAAGCCCCACCTACCCATAATGGTGGATCGGCTTCACATCAACAAATTGCTGCTGATATGGTATGTGTATTTTAACTACTAATATTATTTTTAACATCTTATTTTCATTTCATCTAATGGAGGTGTGTTTTAATTATTTTGGCATATTACATTCATGTTTACTTATGATCATTTTTTGAAAAGTGTTATAGCAATCTATAATATTTGTATAATATAACCACCGCCTTTCCTTATTATTGGTTAATGTAAATTATTAAAGTCTAGTATGATAATTTATTTCTTTCATTTCATGTTGTGTTTGACATATACTTGGTGTTAATGTAGGAGGAATATACAGGAAAAGCTCCATCATGCTATGAACTATTCATGTTTACTCATACTAAGGATCATGACGGAAAAACATTTCAAGTTGACAAAGCTAAAGAAGTTCATGTAAGTTTATTTCTAATTTACTTGATAAAAGGAATTTTTTTTAAAAAAATCTTGTATAAATAAATATATTAATGCAACAATATCATTATAGGATTTGTTTGTGTCTCGACGTGCGGATTTGGCATTGCTAGGAGAGGAAGTTCCTGAAAGCGAACTGTTTTATGCAGCTGTTGGAGGACATGATCGTAAGAAAAGAGTTTATGGGCTTGGATCATATGGCAGGTCCATTTTTCGTGAAAACTTCTCTCAAACATGCACTTCACCAGATACAAGTTTTGAGAAAGATCATCTCGAGAGGAAGATCCAGAAATTAGAGGAAACCATAAACCAACAAAGGATGGAGTTGGATGATGTGAGAAACATGGTTAATGATATGAATAATCAGTGATACACTCTTTATTGATTGCATTTTAGGATTTCTAGTTGAGTTTGAGTATTACACTAATTTGATTGGTGCTTTGGACATAGGGGTATTTCATTTGACAATAAACTATTTTTTTATTAAGTATTTTTGTAATTTCTTTTATTGTTATTGCAATTTCAGAATCTTGATTTTGTTATAAATTCGCTTCAGAAGAAAAAATTGAATCATTTTTTTATGTTTTTTAAATAATCATGTCACCATTTTTTGTTATTGATATTGTTACAGAGTTACTATGGCTATTTTTACGTTGTTATTATGTAGTTGAATTATTATGGATTTTTCTATGGAATCTATTCCGTCATAAATTTTTTTTTTGCAATGAAAATATGTTGTTGTAAATTTACTATGGAATATTTGCAACAAAAATATATTGTAGTAAATTTGCTATGGAAGTAAATTGTAGTATATTTACTACCAACTATCTGTTACAGAATTAGATCGTAGTAGATTCACTATGGAATATTTGCTACGACATTGCACGTAGTAGATTTGCTATGGAAATTAGCTACGGGTATGGTTTGTAGTTAATTTGTGACAGATTAACTATGGATTGGGTGGTAGGTAATTTGCTACGGATATGCTACGGACAACAATTGTAGCTAATTTGCTACGTCACTACTACGGATACAGTTTATAGGTATTTTGCTACGGAAATAAGTTTGTTGCAAAATCCGTTGCGAAGGTCCTACGGATTCCGTAAAAAAAGTTTAGTAACGAGGATTTTTGCAACAGATGGGTTCCGTAGCAAATTCCGTCTCTAACCACACGTAACTACGGAATATCATGGTTTAGCTACGAAATATTTCCGTAGTTATTTCGGATTTTTCTTGTAGTGGAAATTTGTCCCCAAAACAAAATATGATAAGAATTTATCAAAGCATTTCTTAAAGAAAAGTATTTTCATTATATAACAAAATCTCGGGATGTCATGTTCCGATACAGACACATAAGCATAAACAGAACTTACATTTATTTACATTAATAATTTACATCTCCTTTAATCTCTTAGTGCAATATGTCTTCGTATTAATACCTGTGATACAAAGAAAACTGAGTGGGTCAGGCTTGGGAGCCTGGTGAGCATATAGGGTTTTCAACCCACAATAATATAATTATTATATTCACTCATCAAACAATCAACCCAATTACCCATCCCCATTATCTTCTTTATTTCTTAAGGTTTTACCCTAAGAATCGACTATCCTTCCTTCATTCGTTCCTAAGGAATTGGCACAAAGTCCATTGTTGCCTGAGGTTAATCTACATAGTACTAAATCCATAGCTACCAAGGTTCATAGTACTAAATCCATAGCTACCAAGGTTCATAGTTCTAAATCCATAGCTACCATGGTTCATCTACACTGTACTAAATCCATAGCTACTATCTTTTTATTATGAGGCACTAAATCTATAGCTGCCAGGGTTTTTAGAGTACACCGGTGAACATCAAGTCCACAACACCTACAAGTTACGAGCTTGCTAGTGTTCCACTGGATTGTCTAGAATAGTCTATGGTTGTCATCCCTACTCTGCTGAATGACGGAGGCCATCGTTTGGGTAAAGGTTTCACTCATTTTTCACCTGTCACCCTCATCTCATGATCTATATCATCTTTCGTCTCATCCTCAAACTTATTTTCATCACACACCAACTATTTCATCTACCCGTGTTCTACCCAACATATTTGTAGATATAAATTACATATATATAATTTAATTATTTAAAAACTTGTATAAAACATTTGTTTGACATCCATCTCAAGTAAAAAAAGCAACGTATAAACACATAACACATATTTCATAGCAAATACTTCATATCTATGTGGTAGAAGAAAGTAACTATACACTCACGCATATAAACAACAACAACAATATATATATATATATATATATATATATATATATATATATATATATATATATATATATATATATATATATATATATATATATATATATATATATATATATACAAACACACACACATAACACGTATTTTATAAAATACTTCATATCTATGTGTATGATGAAAGTGACTATACACTCACTTGATCAGAAGATGATCGGACAGCACTACGACTTGTAGAAGTAGTATTCTAGGGTAGATCTGGAAGATCTTCACAAAAAACGGGCTTCTCGCGAGCAGAGCTTCAGCTCGGGAATCTCACTTCTCGGGATCCTCGGGGATTCGGAACTTGCTTCGGGGCTCAGGAATGATATCGGGGCTTAGGGATATAATTGGCACGCAAATCGAGGTAAAAACTAGAGAGAAGAAATAAAATGACCAAAGAAAATGGTTGATCTCGGTTTCTATTTATAGGCTGTTGGGTCTGGGATTACGCTGGGTGTAATTTCCAAGTACGTTGGGCGTAATCTTGGTTACGCGGGGCGTACGCTTCGGATAAGCTTTGGTATGTGTGCCACGATCTTCAAAAATTCATAACTTTCGCATTCGAGCTCCGTTTTCGACGTTCATTATATCCACGCGTAGGTGAGATTATGATCTACAGCTTTCGTTTAGACGTTGGCTAGTTTTGACTTTATTTTTTATTATTTATTTTTAGTAGGTCGGGACAGGAAAACTCCGTTATAAATTCATAACTTCTTCATCCGATGTCTGTTTTTGTCTGTCTTTTTACCGTTGGACTACTATCAACAAGATCTTCAATTCTCGGTTAGATTGTTTCGGCTAAAAACCGCTCGATATCAAATCGAGTATTCGGGCTGCATACCGCTAAGTCAAAACTTAGAAAAATCATAACTTCCTCATACGAAGTCAGATTCGGACGTTCTTTTTATGCGCACTCATGGTTTAATGGACTCTACAACTTTTGTTTAGATCACTAAGGCTAAATATCGATCTAACGTAAATTCACTTTTTACGTCATTCAACGTCGTGCCGGTTCTGTCGCGAAACTTCGACAGGTCATAACTTCTTCGTTATAACTCGGATTTCGGCGTTCTTTATATGTACAAAATCCTTGTAACATATACTACAACTTAGTTAAGATTACTCATTCTAAATAATCTTCTATAAAAAGTCATTTTTGATGCTTAATGTCTCTAAATTGACTAGCCCGGATCTACGGGCGTTACAGTAGCCCTTCTGGCTCACTGATTTGGAATCGGCGGGATTGGCCCGCTTGGCTGTTGGCTGGGACTGTGTCGGTTGCTTATCCCTCCCTTGAGACCCCGCCTCCTCCCTTGCCTGAGTCTCCAGCTCTATATCCCTCTTCCGAGCATTTTCCTGAAGCTCAGAAAATATCCGGTACGAGGAGTTCGCCACGACCTCCTGTATATTCCTCCTCAAAATACTCAGATATCGACTTATACGTGCCTGCTCGGAAGACACGTGCTCCGGGCAGAACATCGCCCTCTCGTGGTACATCCTGGTGATCACGGTAACAGACTCAGTACCCTGCTTGAGGGTCAGAAACTCCTGTGCCAAACGTTGCCTCTCCACCAGGGGAACGTAGTCATCACGGAACATAGCGGTGAACCTCTCCCAGGTCACCGCAGCAAGCTCAGCAGACGAAAAGTGTGCCGTCACAAACTTCCACCAGTCCTTCGCTCCCAAGCAAAGCTAGTTCAGCGTGAACCTGACCCTCAAGTGCTCTGGACACGAACATGTGTAGAAACACCCCTCGATGTCTGAAATCCACCTCATCGCTACAATAGGATCCTGCGTCCCATCGAACTCTGGTGGCTTTGTGTTGCTGAACTCCCGGTACAGCAACGAGTCACCCCCCTGCGGCCTGGCCAGCGGCGACGGCTGCGGTGGCCGCAGCAACAGCAACACCAGAAAGAGCAGCGTATCGCTTGTCAAAAGTCTCAATCAGAGTGGTCTTGATAGACCCGAACATCTCCGGTATATCTACTCTGATGGCAGCAGCCACCTCCTCATGGATCATCCTACGGATCACCTCATCGTTAGCACTGTTGCTCTCTGGTGTAAGGTGTGTCCTGACCATGATGTCTCTGAAATACAACATAAGAAAAATATAAGGGGCTCGCTTGAGTATACTCACACTCGATAACTCTACCCTACTTGATCTCTGGTGCCCCAAGGATTCTTACTTGGACTGTGCACCGCTCCGGTGTCTTTAGTAGTACAGGCCCAATACTACTATACACACCGCATCAGTATACACCCCAAGTCCTCATCCTAGGATCCCAAATTTCAAGTACTCTACTCTCACTATGCATAGTCTACTCTCCAGCAGATCTCTCATAAGCCCCTTGCTGCTATCTACTCACTCTCAAGTATCTCCTAGCAGCAACCCCTAGGCTAAGGCATCACAAATCAGGTCACTCTAGTCCTAATAGGAATACCTAGCCTGCTCTAGCATGCAAAACATATCATATCATCTCATAAACATATAACATAAGGGTATTCTGGGAAATCACCGTTCGGGCGCTGGTTGATCGTACACACGGCTCCGTTCTCCTCTTTCTAAAATCTTTTACTCTTTTAGAAAAATTTGTTTTACTTTTGAAAAATATCTCTCAAATCCTCAGTTTGAGTTCAGATACGCCCGAAGGTGTACCCGAATCCCTCAAACCAAGGCTCTCATACCAACTTGAAATGCCATAAAATTTCAAACAAATTTTCACATTTTAAAAACACTTTATTTCACAAAATGATAAAACTCATTGTTTCATATATTAGAACATAAGTCAAAATCCCAAGATCATAACATATATATAAAACTATGTGTGTGTGTGTACTGATCATGCTGGAGCCTTCCAGCGATCCTCACTAGTACCTGAAAAACATAACACAAAACACTGTAAGCACGAAGCTTAGTGAGTTCCCCAAAATACCAAACATAACACATACTAGCCACTCGAGGCTATAGCTTTGTGGGCCCTTGGGCCCTAACTATGTGGACCTTCTGGTCCTAACTCTATGAACCATTGGTTCTACTCTACAAACTCTAATATACACACATCATAAATCACATAGAAATAATGCAGTGCAACACATCACATAAGTAGCATATAGTAACTTTGTCATATAACTCTAATTACCACTCATGGTAAAGTATAGTGAGAAAACTCACCTCGGATGTCTCGGTAATATCTCGCTCGTGTAAACACTGATCTAGCCTCTGCCTAAACACATAAACAATCATCTCAATCAATAATGGCTCTCCAAGCTAGACTAGATTCTCACATGTCCTCTAAGAAGGCTAAAAGACCATTTTACCCTTCAAACAGTCCACAAGTCCAATTGTTGACCAAACCCTAAAAGTCAACAAAAGTCAACGGTCAAACCTTTGACCAGACTCGTCGAGTGCAAAAAATGTGACTTGGCGAGTCCATGCTTGTCCTCCTCATCCCTGGTGCTCACTTGACTCACTGGGTCAACCCCCACTCTTCAAAATCATCTTAGGTCGTGAATTGCAGGACAACCCATCCCAACTCATCGAGTTAGGCTCTTGACTCGGCGAGTTCAGTTGTGAACTCAGGTCCTCTAAATCCCCTCTGACTCACCGAGTCATTTCCCCAACTCAGCAAGTCACCAATTGTGTGATTCATGGGGAAAACTAATCCTACTCGTTGAGTCTATTCTTGGACTCGATGAGTTCATGCCATGCTCAAACTCATCCTCAGGTCAGATCTGTTCCTCTAATCCATAGATCTGACCTTCCCAAGCATGATAATTACGTAAAGTTCATATCTTGGTGCTCATGCAAGGTCCAAAGAATCTATTTGAAGAAATAAACTCAAATATGACATCCTAAGCTCATGTCTCCCAATATTAATCATAAAGATCAAATGGTTAAGGTCTCTGGACGTCTTTGGATTCAGATCCAAAGCCTTAATACAAGAAGGGACTAAATGCTCACCAATCAAGCCTCTAAAGGGTCTAGAAAACCCTAACTCCAAAGGTTAACACCAAAACTGAAGACGGATCGAATCTATACCTCAAATGTGAAGTCCCTAGGCTCTAAAATCTACAGAATAGCTCCCTTTTCAGCTCCCTCTTGCCTTGGTCACCTTCTTCTTGCAAGATTACCAACACAAGGATCAAAAATGGCCTCTCCTTCCTCACAAACGCGCTAGCTCTCTTAGGGTTTCTCTCTAGGGTCTGGTAGTCGCAACTGAAGGCTATAAGGGCCTTTAAATAGGTCCCAAACGTGAGAAATTAGGGTTTCACTTAACAGTGTGGACTCGCCGAGTCCACGAGTCGACTCATCGAGTCGGGTCATCATTCCGAATAAGAACTCGCGATCCTACTTGGCGAGTCTAAGCATCAACTCGCCGAGTTCCTCCCCAAACTCGAAATAAATGAATAAAATAATATACCTAGGAATCCGGATGTTACACATAGCTTTCCTATAGGGAGTGAGGATTGAGTGTATGTGTATGCTAGTATGTATGATTAGGGTTGTTGTGATGATCCTTGAGACAAATACGGGTAGATGTGGAAGGAAGTATGGGCGTGTATTACTGAAAACATAGGACCCGTACACGTAACAGGGAAGTGATAACCCCTAGGGATTTGTTGTGAATTAGTTCCCCTGTTATGATATGTATGTTATCTGATATCTTCCTGTTTTATTTTTAGTATGGTAATGACACGACGTTTCGAGGACAGGATTAGGGAGATCCTTCAAGAGGAGGTTGTTGCTCACTTCCGAGCACAGTTACCAAAGATGTTTGGGTCTATTAAGACCACCATGTTGAAGTATTTTGATGAGCGTTAAGTTGCTTTGTATGAGGTTGTTGTTTTTGCAGCCACCACAGTCATTGTTGCTGTTGGGGTTAATGTTTGGAGAGTATTCCAGTATCGAGACTTTGACAATATGAATCCCCCGACATTGATGGAGTTTAGAACCCGATCATAGCCATGAGGTGGCTACCTGAAACTGAGGGGTGTTTCTTCACTTGCTCTTGCCCAGCTGACCAGAAGGTCAAATGCACTTTGAACCTTCTAAGGTCCGAAGCAAAGGATTAGTGGAGACTTGTTACTAGCTCGTATTCTTCTAAGCAGAGAGTTGTTGTGTCTTGGAAGCAATTCTCAGAGATGTTCCGTTCCAGATATGTTTTCTTGGTGGAGCGTGAGATAGGGAGCTGAGTTGGTGATGGAGATCACCAAGATATTCACGGAGAGGGCCATGTTTTGTCCTGAGTTTGCTACTTCTGAGCAGGCTCAGATGACATGTTACTTGAGCATGCTCAAGACGGATATCGGGTTGTTTGTATCTACTCATTTTTATGGTTCTTTGTTGGAGTTACAGGAGACCGCCAAGCGGTGTGAGATTAAGATGGAGTTGCAGACTAGGGAGCAGAGATCGGCCTCGGTGTAGTTGCAACCTGCTTCAAAGTGGTTCAAGGCCACTGATATTAGATTTGGGATTCAGAGGGACCATACTTGTGGGAAGTGCGGAAAGGTTCATGAGGGGGCCTATGAATCAGGTAATGGGTGCCACAAATTTGACAAGGAGGGGGACTCTGCAAGGGATTGTCGCCGATCGGCCCCGGTTCCGAGTTCCAGGATTTGCTATTACTGTGATCAGGTTGGCCATGTGAAGGTCAATTATCCATTGCTCGCCGACATGCCCGTACAGGCCCCAGCACCAGCTACTTTGAGGATCATCGATGGGCGTCATCGGAGGGCAGAGCCCCGAGGACTCGAGATTACGCTTTTCAGTTTATTGCCGAAAAGGCCAAAGCAGCTCTAGATTTTGTGACTGGTATGTATCTATTCATTATTATGTTGATTATGTTTTGTGTTATGCTTATATACATGCCTCCGATAGGTACGTTCCTAGTAAAATCTTTGCCTGCTCTTGTGTTGTTTGAATCGGGTGTGATTCAGTCTTTTGTATCTCAATCATTTAGTAGGGGGTTTGATATGCCTATTGGGGAGTTAGAGTGTCCATTACAAATTTCTATCGCTAACGAACACGGGATTTCTGCATATGCAGTATATCAGGGTTGTTTTCTAGAGATCTTTTTGGTGCCTTGTCCAATTGATTTGATCCTTATCTCCATGGGTTATATGTGCGTGATAGTGGGTATGGACTGGCTGACCATGTTTGGTGCCATGATTGATTGTGAGGTCCAGTGAGTGGTAGTTCAAACCCCAAGTAAGGAGAACTAGTTGTTTATGGAGAGGGCACAAGGTTTGGTTCACGGTTTTGTTCGGTAGCCAGGGCTCGTCAGGATATTCAACATTGGTGTGCAGGTTATCTAGCTTATATGGTTGATACTCGAGTTGGGGATCAGGTTTCATTTTTAGAGGTTCCAGTGGTCGGTGAGTTTGTTGATGTATTCCCAGAGGAGTTACTCGGTGTGCCTCTCAAGAGGCAGGTCGAGTTTAGGATTGACCTTGTGCTAGGTGTGGCCTTGATTGTTAATACGATGTACTGCTTGGCACCGTCTGAGATGCAGGAGTTGTCATCTCGGCTGCAGGAGCTGTTAGGCAAGCAATTCATCAGACCGAGTAGTTCTCCATGGGGAGCGTCGATATTGTTCGTCAAGAAGAATGATGGTTCACACCAAATGTGCATTGATTATCGGGAGTTGAACAAGTTGACGGTGAAGAACCGTTATCCCCTTCCACAGATTGATAACCTCTTTGATCAATTACAAGGTGCATCTTGGTTCTCCAAGATAGATCTGAGGTATGGGTATCATTAGGAGAGTGAGAGAGGAGGACATGGAAAAGACCACGTTCCAGACTCGTTATGGGTATTACGAGTTCGTGGCGATGCCATTTGGGCTCACTAATGCGCCTACTGTGTTTATGGATTTGATGAATCGGGTATGTAGGTTGATGCTCGTTTGACAGTCGTTGTTTTATTGATGATATCTTGGTG
The DNA here is from genome assembly GCF_052625555.1 of Lactuca saligna. Lineage (NCBI taxonomy): Eukaryota > Viridiplantae > Streptophyta > Magnoliopsida > Asterales > Asteraceae > Lactuca > Lactuca saligna. The sequence continues at coordinate 140,752,636 of NC_136419.1, read as the reverse complement.
TATTCCAAGACCAGAGAGCAGCATGTGGAGCATCTTCAAGAGATTCTGAGGGTTTTGAGGCGAGAACAGCTTTATGCCAAGTTCTCAAAGTGTGGGTTTTAGTTGCGAGAGGTCCAGTTCCTTGGACACCTCGTTAACCAGTATAGGATTTTGGTCAATCTGACCAAGATTGAGGTTGTAATGCAGTGGTATATTCTGAAATCTCCCTCTGATATCAGGAGTTTCTTGAGTTTGGCGGAATATTATCGGAGGTTTATTCAGGATTTCTCCAAGATTGTGGTACCTCTCACACGTCTAACGAGGAAGGTAATGGATTTTTGGTGGGGCCCTAAGCAGCAGTTGGCGTTTGAGACTCTTCGATAGAGGTTATGTGAGGCCCCATTATTAACCCTTTTGTACGGAGTTGAGGCTTTTGTGGTGTTCTGTGATGCATCCATCACTAGTATGGGGGTTGTCCTTATGAAGAGTGGATGAGTGATCGCTTATGCTTCATGGCAGCTGAAGCTGCATGAGATGCGATATCCCACACATGATCTGAAGTTAGGGGAAGTGGTGTTTGCCCTCAAGATTTGGAGATAATATCTTTATGGGGTCTGTTGTACTGTCTACACGAATCACAAGAGTTTAAGATATCTGATGGACCAACCGACCCTGAACATGAGGCAGCGCATGCATGTGGTTGGACGTAGTGAAGGATTATTATTGCGAGATCCTTTACCATCCGGGTAAAGTAAATATGGTGGCAGATGCCTTGAGCCTCAAGTCGACTGGATCTTCAGTCCGGAAGACATGTATGAAGATATCTGTTGATTCTACGCTTTTAGGATTGATCAGGGAATCTCAAATCGAGGGAGTTTAGAAGTAGGAGAGGATCCGGGGAGATATTGATAGATTTATCAAGCATAGTCGAGGGTTGTTGACCCAGTGTGGTCGGGTTTGGGTTCCAGTTTCCGGTGGGATCAAGCAGATTGTGTTGGAGGAGGCTCATAAGTCTCGTTTTTATATTCATCTGGGGGCCACCAAGATGTATCCGGATTTGAGATTGAGCTACTGGTGCTCGTGTATAAATAGGGGGATAGCATGGTATGCTGAGAGATGCTTGACCTGCAGGATGGTCACGGATGAGCATCAGAGGCCGCATGGCAAGCTATAGCCTCTGGAGGTTGCCATATGGAAATAAGATCAAATTTTGATGGATTTTATCACCAAATTGTTAAAGACAGCAAAGGGTTTTGTTGTTATCTGGGTCATCGTGGATCGATTAACCAAGAGTGCTCACTTTTTGGCTATCCGAGAGAGTGCTTCGGCTGAGAAGTTGGTCGATGTGTATGTTCGCGAGATTTTAGCTTGTCATGGGGTTCCGGTCTCTATTGTTTCAGACTGTGATGTTCGACTCACTTCTCGATTCTTGCAGAAGTTCCACGAGGTTACATTTCAGCATTACTTATCATCCGCAGACTGACGGCCAGAGTGAGCACACGATACAGACCCTTGAGGATATGTTTCATGCTCGTTTTATTGATTTCAGTGGGTGTTGGGATTCCTACATAATTGTGCGTAGTTCTCCTACAATAATAGTTATCACTCCAACATTGGTGCTCTGCCATTTGAGCTCTTGTATGGGCTGAGGTATCATACCCCGGTTTCTTGGGGAGAGGTTGTTCATATGGTTACGGGAAGGACCGAAGTAGTCCTTCATACCACAGAGCTTATCCAGCAAATCAGGCAGACTTCTGACAACTAGAGCCGGCAGAAAGGTTATACCGACTGGCACTGATCTAAGTTGGAGTTTCAGGTCGATGATAAGATATCAATGAAGGTCTAACCTTAGAATGGTGTGATATACTTCGGGAAGATGTGGAAGTTGGTTTCCCGTTATATTGGGCCCTTTCGGATGATTGTTAGGGTTGGCAAGGTTGCATATAGGTTGGATCTACCTAAGGAGCTCAGTCAGATTCACAGCACTTTCCATGTTTCGCAACTGAGAAAGTGCGTATTGGATGAGGATGCAGTGGTGTCCTTAGATGATATTCAGGTCGATGAGCGTCTGAACTATGTGGAGAGGACAGTGGCTATTTTGGAGAGAAATATGAAAGTCCTACGCAACAAGGAAATACCTTTGGTAAAGATACAGTGGTAGCATCGGAGAGGCTCCGGGTGGACTTAGGAGCTGGCGGCTGAGATGCAGGAGCATTAACCTGAGTTATTCGCCGCAGCAGACTTCGAGGATGAAGGCTACTTCAAGCGGGGGAGAATTGTAACATCTCGATGATTAAGTTAATTATAACTTCAGCCCTATAATTTGATTATATTGTATTTTGGTCCCAAGTTCAAGAAATGTATGCATAAATGGCTTTAATGGCATTATTGTAAATTTTAGGTCTTCGGAGTACCCCATGCATATGTGGTGTAAGTTGTGCGTACTAGGGCATACCTTAATGAACGCATGGAGTACTTACCAAATAAGGAAACCCTAATTTTTAGGTTTTAGCTCATATATAAGCATCCTCATGGCCTCATTATCCTTCATCTCATCAGCCTCCAGCCTTTCGTTCGTGTTTGAAGCTCTAGTTCACCTTGTGAAACCATTTCAAGCCTTAAAGAGTGTGTTTGTGTGTTTAAGAGAAGAAGGAAGGAATCCAAGCTCATCTTGGAGGAGTGGAGCACTTTGGATCTGGGATTTATTCTTCATTTGCAAGTCTTATAAGGTATAAGTTTGCATCTTTGTCTTTGAATCATGTTGTAACACCGAAATTTTTAAAACAAATTTTTTACGTTTAAAATCGTTTATCTCTTTAACACTTTTCATAAAAATTTCCCTTTTTGTTAAATTACAATACATGACTCTTTTGTTCAATCAATTAATAGACCATGATCTTCAAAACCAATGCTTCTTCTGGTATATACAATCGAGTCGGTGCTGTCCCATGATCCTGAGAAAACTTGAAACATATAACACAAAACACTGTAAGCACGAAGCTTAGTGAGTTCCCCAAAATACCACACATAATACATACTAGCCACTCGAGGCTATAACTCCGTGGGCCCTTGGGCCGTAACTCTGTGGACCCTCTGGTCCTAGCTCTGTGAACCTTCCGGTTCTAACTCTGATATACTCTGATATACACACGGCATAAATCACATAGAAATAATGCAGTGCAACACATCACCTAAATAGCATACAATAACTCTGTCACCTAACTCTAATTACCACTCAAGGTAAAGTATAGTGAGAAGACTCACCTCAAACGAAGTCGGATGAACTCTCGTGCTCAACGTCCCGACCTCGCCTCCTCCTATTATTCAAATAACATCCCCGATCAACACTCTTTCATTGTCTCAGCTCTAAAGATTGGGTAGAAGACCATTCTACCCTTCCTTGAACTCTCTTAAGTCAGTCTTGACCAAAACCTTAAAGTCAATGGTCAAACTTTGACCCGACTCGTCGAGTGCACATGGGTGACTCGGAGAGTCCACACGTGTCCACGGAATCCTCCTTCTAGCCTCGCTTGACACGTCGAGCCAACCACTTGCTCGACGAGTTACACCTGGTATGAATCGCGGGGCAACCCTGACTCGACTCGTTGAGTCCTCTCATGAACTCGGCGAGTTGCTCCCATGACAACACTCATCTGTCCTTCTGAGGTCAGATCCGCTCCTCTAATCCATAGATCTGACTTCCCTATGACCAATAACCACAAAAAGGTCGAATCTTGGTACACATGCAAGGCTCTCTATGCTTATTTTGGTGAAATCCTTCATATCATGACAACCCTATCTCATAACTCAAAGGAAAAGGCATAAAGCAGAATAGAAGGGACTCACTGGACCTCTTAAGGTCCAGATCTAGGAATTATTTCACCATGGGACCTCTCATACTCTAGATTTAAGCTAAATAAAACATGAAGAAACCCTAGATTTATGAAATCAAACGAAGATGGACATGAATCCTTACCTCTCACAGCAGCTCTGAACGAAATGATGGAAGATTTGAGTCGCACAAGACAGCCCAACTCGGAATCCTTCGTTCCCTTTGCTAAGACACTACAAAGGATGATGAATTAGCCCTCCTCTTGCACCACAAGCTTCCTCTCTGCTCTCTATGGTTTCTCAGGGTGTAGTGGCCGCAAATGAAGGCCATAAGGACCTTTAAATAGGTCCCAAACCCGAGAAATTAGGGTTTCTTTGCCCAGAACCTACTCGGCGAGTCCATCCTCTGACTCGTCGAGTCCACTCATTAAATCCGCGTGAGAAACCCGACTCGACTCAGTGAGTTGGATCCTCAAGTCGTCGAGTCTCTCCTTTAATCAAAAGATTAAACTGCACAATAATAACCCTAAAAATTCGGATGTTACACATGTAGATCTAGAAGTGGGTGTTTTAGTGATGCTTTTTGGTCCCAAATGTCTTATCTTGAGCATGGCATGTTCTTAACAATTTGAGTTGTCCTTTCAGGCCCCGGGAGGGGTCTTAAGCCATAAATATGAAGTCACAATGTCCATGCAACTTGTAGAAGGTCTTAGTGGATTAAGTCCTTAAGTTAAGCTCTTTATGGGCATCCAAAGTAATAAAGTTGGAAACTTTATGACGCTAGAGTGTATTTTACCCATGGATCTGAAGTTTGGTCGTAAGAGCATAAGCCATTAAGCTCTTAATGGATTTTTGGACCTTTCAAGGGTACGCTCCTTGTACTCGGAGTACACCCTGCGTAAGAGGTCAACCACCCTGATGGTGGTCAACTACGAGGCTTCATGTACGCCCAACGTACCTCACGAGTACACCTCGCGTACGCACCCTAAGTTGACTCGGTCGAGTTGTCTCGGTTGAGTTGACTCGACTGGGTTGACTCAGTTGACCTAGTTGGTTTGACCAAGTTTGACCTTGAGGGTATTTTGGGATTTTGATGGAATTGGTTAATTGGTGGGAATAGGTGTCGGTTAGAAAGCTGAGATTTAGAGTCAAGACCTCATTAGTTTCTCTTCAGTTTGCGAGGTGAGTTTTCCTCACTGTAGTTTCAGGTCGATGGCACCAAGGTCGGCCCATTGGATTGTTATTGTAGGTTGGTATGTTGTAGTGATCTATTAGATCGGTATCTTGGTATCTACGATGTATGTTATGCTTAGCGATCTATAAGATCTGTTTGATTGTCTGTTGACTGGCTATATATGTTTATTTGTTATGTATATGTCGACATGTTATGGGCGGTTGGGTTGAGGCGGACCAATGGAAACTGAAGGCCAAGAAACACAGGGCGGCCCGGCTAGACTGAAGGCCCGGAGAACGGTCCAGATAGTCTGAAGGCTCAGTGAGGCGGTCTGGTCATGCTAAAGGTTATGTGAGCGGTGCAGATACTATTTAGGCCTGCGAGGCGGTTAATGATCTTCTCATCTAGAATGTCCAGACGAATAACATATTAGAACACATCATTAATGATCTTCTCATATAAAATGTCACGTTATCAAAACATGAAGAAACCGGTTATATGGACTGAATATGTACAAAAACAACAATTACTTATTTTGTCAAAAAAAAAAACAACATTAAAAACTAAATGTGTACAAATTGAAAACTCAATCCAGAGTAGTCGGTCATAAGAACCGAATGAATATATACAAAACAATAAGATCAAATGTTTATTTTACAAGAAAAAAAAAACAATAAAAATTAAACATACAAAAATTATTATCTTTTGTCATGTTGTAAATTTTTCCACTTTTGTGATGTAAATTATGCATAAAATGTCGTACACACTATAATTGTTTATGATTTGACGTGAATTTTGTTTTGTTTTGTTTTCTTCTCTTCTCGTGTTCATAACTTTCCAAATCTTTAAATTATGCATAAAATGTTGTACCATCTAGAATTGTGAACGAGTTTTTGGTGAATTTTATTTTATTGGTTGAATTTTTAGGTGAATTTTATTTTATTAGTTGAATTTTGGACTGTGGCATTTTAGAATTTTATTTTGTTAGATGTTGTAATGCTCTCTAAAATTTACGAGGTTAGTGGGTTACATTTTAAACTTATTGTAAAGACAAAACTTCAAAAATATCCTTGTAGTCTTTGAAAATATCACGTTTAGTCCTTAAGTTCAAAAAACTTCACAGATCGTCCCTGTGGTTTCAAAACTTTTAACATTTGGTAATTCCGGCTCACTCCGTTACCATTTAGCCGTTAAGTCGAGGGCATTTTTGTCATTTCATTACACAGGGACCATTTAGCCGTTAAGTCATGGGCATTTTTGTCAAAACTTTTAACATTTGGTCCTTCCGGTTCTCTCTCTCTCTCTCTCTCTCTCTCTCTCTCTCTCTCTCTCTCTCTCTCTCTCTCTCTCTCTCTTGTTTATGCCAGATAACCAAAAGCATCAACTTCATCTTCATTTTATATCTGGTAACCAAAATCAAAACTTGGAAACTAAAAACCCAAGATTTGAAGGTGCTTAGATGGCTTGTACTTTGATTGGTATTCACATGGAATACCACTGCCACTCCATCACCAAGCTATATGTAATTTCAAGCCATGGACCATCGTATGACCACTCCATCACTTCCTCTAATTTCGATCGAAAATTGATTTTTGGAACCATTTTGGAATACGATCGAAAATTGATTTCCGAAACAACGTCTCTTCGATCTACAACTTGATGAAGACGATGGTTGAGCCGCTCGTCTCTCTCCTTCTCCAGCGATGTTGTTCCACCTCTCTGATGGCGACGACATTTAGGTTTATTCTTGCTTGATTATTAAAATCTAAAACTGAAAATCAAAAGTCGAAAAGGAACTGATTTGGGTTTGTTCTTGCTTGATTTCTTTGTGGAAATCGAAAGACGTTAGAGTATTTGTGGAATCACGAAATCAGAGTTCTAAAAGAATATTGTAGGCGGCAGACGTTAGAGTCGAGTTTGGAGTTCGTTTTGATCGAAATTAGAGGATTTCACTTCAATTTTGATTCTGTTTCACGAAATCGGCTTTCAAAATCAAGTTGATATATTATTAACCTCCAATTACCAGGAGGAATTGGAGTGTTCAAACCACCATCATAGACTCATAATGGGGGAAACTTTGAGATCAGTTTGCAAATCTTTTTTTGATTTTGCCTCCGAAATCTTCCTTCAGGTTGCAGTAGGGCCAATTTTCGCTATTGTTTGGGCAGAATTAAGAGAACTACTTGTTGGTGGGCATATCTGCTTCCAATAAGTTATGGTGGTTGAATCATGGCTTCGTGGTGAGAGGAGGGACGGTGGTGAGACCTGTCTTAGGGCTACTGATGGTTTGGGTATTGAATTTGGGTATTAAAACGAGAGAGAGAGAGAGAGAGAGAGAGAGAGAGGTGGGACCCTTGCATATTAAATTTTTTTATTTATTTAAAAAAAAGTAATAGAAAACCTCATAAATGGTCCCTATGTAATGAAATGACAAAAATGCCTCTAACTTAACGGCTAAATGGTAACGGAGTGAGCCGGAAGGACCAAATGTTATAAGTTTTGAAACCACAGGGACGATCTGTGAGGTTTTTTGAACTTAGGGACTAAACTTGATATTTTCGAAAACCACAGAGACCATTTTTGAATTTTTGTCTATTGTAAATAAATAAATATCCTTTCTGCTTTTTTATTAAATTCATTGGACCTGCATTGAATTGTTATTACAAAAAAGATCGATTGAAAGATAAAAAGGTTTAATCAAGGGAAAGGCAACAAATTATATGAAAACCATTTTTATGACTTAAGTATTATATTTCACCAAAACGTTTCTAGCTCATCGGTATCAGGTTTTGTCTTTCATCTTGAAGGTCGAGTGTTCAAATCCGGTTGTTGACATAGACAGAATTAAGTGTTAACTTAGGAGTATATTAGATTTTAAAAAAATTAAAAAATAATAATAAACTAAAATAAAAATAACTAACTGGTATTAAAAAGTTTTACCTAAGCCACTAGATTTTGACAAAATGTTATATCATGAACACTTTAACATGTTCTATAATAGCAAATCACAGTGATCAAGACAGGCGGAAATAATAGGGAAATGTGTGGTTTTCATTAAAGAACTGAAATGAAGTGATTAAACTAAATTATAGTGGCTTTTAGGTATTTTGCCCAATAAATTAACATAAAAATGATGATGCTTCAAATCCTAGCTTTAAGTAACAAACATGGTGATACATAATATTTGAACAGCTAACTTAACCAAATATAGCACATAAAAAACAAATAAAACCCCTTTACACTCCATTTTCAACAATCTCCTTCATTTCACCCAAAGAAAACACCAATGCTTCATTTTCAAACTCTTATTTCTTTATTTTCTGCCTCAACTGCAAATACCCGTTGTGTTCATGCATTTTATCTTTACTTGATACTTTTTATTGATTTCATAACTCAATAATACTACCGCCAAAACATTATGTGCCTATTGTTAGGCCAAAAAAGAAAAGAATAAGAGTTGCTAAAAGGAGTGTCAAACTTTGTAAACAAGTAGCAACTTAAGAATGTTTCACTTCAATCAAATCAAAAATTATTCAATCAATCATTTCTCTCTCTAACATTTTTCTTGTTCTTCATATTGTTCATATTTTTCTTTACTTATTTTAGTTGAACACTTTGTTGGGTATATTCTTCGAGGTTTGACTGGTTTATCCAGACTTGACTGGACTTAAGATCATTTGTAACCATTATCAAATCTCAAGTAGTGTCTCTTTGATGATACAGTTACCATTCCTCTCAATGAGATTCAAGTCAATGCCAAATTGAACTTCGTTAACGAGTCGATAGAGATTATGGATCAAGAAGTGAAAAGGCTTAAGAAAAGTTGCATCCCCATAGTAAAGGTACGATGGAACTCTAAACGAGAACTATAATACACTTGGGAATGGGAAGATGAAATGAAGAGCAAATACACTTATTTGTTCGAAGGAATCCCGACTACAATTTGAATTTCATGACAAAATTCCTTAAACGAGGGAAGAATGTGACAACTGAGAAAAACTTCGTCAATGACCACTGTTAGAAAATAACATAGATAAATAATGTAATAGAGTATCAATGTAATATCTCGGTTTATAAATAAATATGATTGAATATACTCTTGCACATAAAAATAAATCGACTCATAGGCTCGAAAATGAGTGTCCAAAAAGTTGTGTTGTCGTCTACACCGGTTGACATATTCGGAAAGTACAGGACAACGTGATTCCAGAGATATAAGTTTGGTAAAAATCTAACTTCAATTGGAGAAGTTATGATTTTTTTTTAAAGTAAAATCAACCACGTAATTAAATTATTAACGTCAAAATGGAATTGAGAGATCAGTCGAGTTTTGGCTAGTGTCGCCGAAAGGAGAGTCGAATTTTAAGCTCTAATGATATGTTATAATTATAATGGTATGATGAATGTTGTAAATTGTAATGGTATGAATGCATGCTTTGCCGGTTACCAAAAGTAATACCACAATTTCATTAACTTGCAAAACATGCAATACAACTTAAAGCCATCATATAGATACTAACATGATAAACATATTCGATCACTTAACCCACACTTTGTACACAAGAAACGACACAAACAAAAACCAACTAATAGCTAGATATAACTTCAATTTCAAATATTGTTGTTCAAGTTTCATACTAATAGACAAGCACACTTCTTAATGTTCAGACAAGCACACTTCTGTTCAACCACCACCCAACCAATGAAATTACAATCACAACCCTGTAAAGTTCAAATTTGTAAACATTTAACATGTTAATAACTAGATAAAGTTGAAGAAAGTTGGAGATTAGGTTAGATTTAACAAGAAATTGAAATTAACCGGGTTAGAACAAGCGTAGTAAAGTTTTTTAAAGTTGCTCTTGCTCCACGAAGTACGAATCACAACTTCAGCCCCACAATTGCATCTAATGGTCATTTTGATTTCTACGTTGAGAAAGATAAACTAAGAAGGGGAAGAAGAATATTGGGGGAGGTAGAGTTGTAAACGAACTGAATGTTCGATGAGTTATTCGTGAACCGTTCGGTGGGAAGTTCGTTTATGTTCATTTTATTTAATAAATGAACAAACATGAACACAAATTTTAGTTCAGTTATATTCATGAATGTTCGTTTATGGTGTTCATTTATGTTCGTTCATTTAAGTTCATTTTATGTTCATATATTTTTTATTTTTTTTATTACATTACTATATTATATGTTTGTTTATGTTCATATATGTCCAATTATGTTTATTTATCAACGTTTGTTTATATTCGTTCATTTATATTCGTTTAACATGTTCACGAACATAAATGAATGAATATAAACAATGTAATTTTTTAAACGAATGAACATGAACAGAAAAACGTGTTCATTTGGTTCGTTTACAACCCTAAGGGGAAGTGAGCGAAAGAAAGGGAGGGGCAACGGTTATAATTGGGCAACACTTGAAATGATGAAAATACTCATGCATGTTAAGCACGTGGGGAACCCAAATGGAGAAAACAAACTGATAATATCGATAAGGATAGGGCGGGCAGGATTTAACCGTGTGAGGGACCATCTAGGTTAATTTTTAAAAATAAAGACCGAACGTGCAAATGGACACCTGCACCGGGGATGATTCATGTAATTTACTCAAAAATGAAACATAGTCAAAAATTACATAAATGGTTCATATAGTTTATCCATGGTCACAAACTCAGTTTCTGTTAAACCTGAAAAAATTAATTTACCCTCACAATAACGGATGAAAAGTAACGGTGTGTGCAAAATGGACCATTCATACAAGTTTTGGAAACCATTAGAGACAATGTTCGTCAAAAATATTAGCAAGGATTGAGTATGTGACCTTTGGTAAACTATAGGGACCATTTATGTAACTTTATGCAAAATTTATGAGGGTTAGTGGGTTATGTTTTAAATTTTTGGACGTGTATTGAATTCTTATTACAAAAAGATCGATTGAAAAACAAAAAGGCAACTGTGAATCAAGGGAAAAGAAGATAAAATGAAGACAATTAGATTAGTTGTGAATCAAGAGAAAAAAGAAGAGAAAATGAAAGACAATTAAATTAGGACAAATTACATGAAAATCTATGTTTTGAAATTTTTACAGTCTAGCTATTATATTTCGGTTTCCTCAATTAAAACCAATGAAGAAGGTTAAAGGGCTGATAATATAAAACTTTATCAAAGTTAATGATTTTAGAGAAAATTTACTAAACTTTGATAGTATTAAAACACTTTAACATGCTCTGTTATAACAAATCACATCGGTCAACATTAAAAAAAAATGTCAAAATTGAGTGCCTTTCATCGACAAAACTAAAACAGAGATTAAACCAAAATATAGTGACTTTTATGTAATTTGTCCAATAAATTAACATAAAAATGTTGATGCTTCAAATCCTAGAATAAAAATGGTGATACACAATAACTTAACCAAATAAAGCACATAATAAACAAATAAAACCCCTTTACACTCCATTGTCAACAATCTCATTCATTTCATCCACCGAAAACACAAATGCTTCATTTTCAAATTCTTCTTTCTCCATTTTCTGCCTCAACTGAAAATACAAATAACACAATTCGAACATTTAACATCACAAAAATAGAATCCAAAAATCAAAGCAGTAAACAAACAACACCTTCTCTAAGATAGCACACTGATGATCCACACCATAGTTACGCATGTGTTTCAACATCTCCAATTGCTACAACATATTTACACATTACCCATTTTAAAATTTCAAAATAATAATAATAATAATAATAATAATAATAAATTATATTGTTGGATCTTACATGTGAATGTAATGTTTGTTGCATTTGCAATCTTTCGGAATATTCATCTGGACCAAGCTCGGCTTCTTCACATGCCATTTCTTCCCTGTTATTAAATCGGTTTACATATCAATAAATCGTATCAAATGTGTTTCTTTTTGGGATAATGACATAAAAACCCTTAAGTTTGTAAGTTTTTGTCGGTTTTACCCTTTTGTGGATTTTAGGTTCATTAAAATTTGCAAACTTAAAAAAAATGATTTAATAGAAAAAACTTTAAATTATGTATGTGTATAATGGTATCAGAAATATAATGACAAAGGAATGGAATTGACAATTGACAATTGACATAGCAATGTAATAAACAAGGTAATGGAATGAGTTATTACATTACATTATTACATGATCATCTTTGGTTGACATGTAGAAATGGAATGATGTTTTGATATGAATATTTTATGTTGTTAAAAGAATGTGTAGCTTAACTCTACATATACATTGTTTAATAATAGTTAAGATTAATCTCATAAAAGACCTTATATTTTGTGTTTTTTCCGGATTAAACTTCAACTTTATTTTTTTATGAAAAAGACCTTGCACTTTTTCATTTTTTTCGATCTGATCCTTTTAGTCATTTTATTCCGAGAAAACTTGTAAAATGTGAGGGTTTTTTACTTTTTTTTGGAAAAAAAAAAACTAAAAATATCGAGGGTTTTTTCGGAAACGGTTAGAAGGTCAAGAGCTTTTTCTGTATTAAAAAAAAAAAAAAAAAAAGACAAAGTTGAGGGTTTTTTCGGAAAATTTGAAATTGAAAAGATACAATGGTTTTTTAGGAAAAAAAAATAAAGTTTGAGGTTTAATCCAGAAAAAACACAAAATATAAGGTTTTTTAATAATTATTGAATTTTTTTATTTACAAAATAATAATAGGATTAATCTCAAAAAAAACCTTATATTGCGTGTTTTTTTTAATTAAACCTCAAATTTACTTTTTGCCTAAAAAACCTTGTATTTTTTCATTTTTTCCAAAAAAGCCCTCAACTTTGTATTTTTTACAAAAAAAACCCTCAACCTTCTAAATGCTTCCAAATAAATCCCCAACTTTTTTAGTTTTTCTCAAAAACCCTCACATTTTATAAATTTTTTTGGAAAAAATGACTAAAAGGGCCAGATCAGAAAAACTGAAAAAATACAAGGTCCTTTTCAGGCAAAAAATAAATTTGAGGTTAACCTGGAAAAAAACACATATTTTCCACTTTCCGGTCATTAAACCCAAATAAGTCTATAGTAAATAGTAGGAGAGAGAGAGAGAGAGAGAGAGAGAGAGAGAGAGAGAGAGAGAGAGAGAGAGAGAGATTACTTTGCTACAAATGCATAAAAGCGAACCATTAAATCCCGATCATTTTCATAGTCCATGTTTATTTTCCCCAAGCAAGCAAGCCCATAAGCTGGATCTGAAATAATACAATTTTTTTATTTATTTATTTATTTTTAAAAGTCTATAAAAAATTATACACTTTATTTTAAAAAAAAAAAAAAAAAAACATGTATTTACCAACTCCCATTTCCTTTAGTATTTCCTCCTGTATAGCAGTGGTCACAGCTACAGCTTCCTGTATTTATTACCATCATGTTCATGTTCATGTGTTGTCTATTTCAATTTTCAATTATTCAAAAACCATTTATTTCACATTTATCAAATTCACAATTTTACAGATAAATCCCTGGAAAATCCTTTTGAGTCCCTCAACTTACTAGAACATTCAAAAACCATGGTTTTTTTTCAAAAAATTTTGACTTGTAATGGTGGTTGAGGTTATATAGGACTTCATTCAACATTGTAACTAGGAACCAATTACCTCTTGAAATGGAAGAAGTTAAATGCTGATTTTTCATTTTTCCAACAACTTTACACTTTCTTTTATATCAATTTATGTAACGTTGGTTTCACCTTTTTACCAATTTATGCAACATTGTAACCAAAAACCATGTTTCAAACAACACTGGTTTCATGATTTCATCTTTTTGACTATTCCTCATTACAAGAGTTGTGGGTGGTTTTAACGCCATTTACAGAGGTGACTGAAAAATACTGAAGATTAATCACTTTACAAAGGGAACTACATCACACTAACTAAGAACTTAATCAAATCAAAATTAGTCCACTAAGAAAACCTTAAAAAGAATCCGAAAATCAAGAATAAACGAGAGAGATAGATACCTGGTTATCGTTGACAGCATCTGCAATTCGTTTCTTGACATCTGAAATGATTCGTTGAATCTCGAATTGGAATCGATTCATAGGAGAATATACGCATAAATTAACAATAATACTGTGTGTGTATGTGTGCAAATAGAGATCGAAAGAGAGAAATTGATACCATTTTGAGATGTGAGAGTGGAGAATCGATCGAAGAGATGAAGCAACTGTTCTCTTGATAGCATTTCGAACTGTAGTGATTGTTTTCTAACCCTAGCATGCCTATTAAATTTTGGGTACTGTATTACCCACACAAAACGACATCGTTTTTGAAAGGCGTGACAGGTCCACTAATGGTTCTTATTTCATCGTAAAAAGTTTAAAAAAAAAAAATTACTTTACAGTTTGTATCGCAGAACATAAAGATCATGTTTTTCGATCAATTTCCAAATACCCATTGAAAAAAATAAAGGAAATAAAAGATGTTAGATTTTCATTTTTCTTACATTCTTTCTTGAAAAAGAATCAAGAAACAGATTTAATAAACATAAACATAGAATCACAACACTTGAAGCTAACCCTAAATAAGCAATTTGAAGAACCCTAGAACTGAAAATTTAGAAATCTTCATCCATTTTGAAAACATGAGAGTCTCCATTTCCGTTCAAATTCGACATCACGGAAGCTTTCTGATACTCACCCACCCTTTTCTCGAAGAAATTGGTCTTCCCCTGTAACGAAATCAGTTCCATCCAATCAAACGGGTTCTGGGCATTGTACAATTTCCCATATCCCAATGCACCCAATAACCTATCAGCAACGAATTCGATGTATTCACTCATCAGATCCCCGTTCATCCCTACAAGAGCACAAGGTAAGGCATCGCAGACGAACTCTCTTTCAATCTCCACCGCATCGGAGACGATTCCCTTGACTCGTTCCTCACTCAGCTTCGTCTTCAGTAACCCATAAAGCAAACAAGCGAAATCACAGTGCAATCCCTCATCTCGCGAGATTAATTCGTTCGAGAAGGTTAATCCAGGCATCAACCCACGTTTCTTCAACCAAAAAATCGCGCAGAAGCTTCCGGAAAAGAAAATCCCTTCAACGCAAGCGAAAGCGATAATACGCTCTGCAAACGTCTCCGAGCCATCGATCCATTTAAGAGCCCAATTCGCTTTCTTCTCGACACACGGAATAGTCTCGATTGCTCGGAAGAGTCTGCTTTTCTCATTAGAGTCCTTTATGTAGGATTCCAAAAGCAAACTGTACATCTCGGAGTGGATATTCTCGATGGCGATCTGGAATCCGTAGAAAGCACGCGCCTCCGCAACTTGAACCTCTTTCATGAATCGTCCGGCTAGGTTTTCCAAAACGATGCCATCGGAGGCGGCGAAGAAGGCAAGGACGTGGGTGATAAAGTGCCTCTCGCCGTCTGTTAACGAGTCCCAGTGACGTTGATCTTCAGACAAATCGACCTCTTCGGCTGTCCAAAACGAAGCTTCGGCTTTCTTGTACATTTCCCAAATTTGAGGGTACTGAATTGGGAACATACAGAAGCGATCTGGGTTTGGAGCAAGAAGAGGCTCTTCAGGGATAGAAGGCATTCTGGTAGGTTTCGAAGAGATCTGATTGGCGAAAATGGATTGAAAGATGAGGGGTGGAAGATTAGGGATTGTTTGGTATGATGAAATTAAGGAGAGGAGTGACCATGTTTTTATAATGAAATTGTTGAATAGTGAGAGCGGGTGATTTGAATTTTGAGGGTAAAGCTTGCGGGAGAATCTTTACACTTTTTTTTTAATTTTTGGCACTTTCAAATTTCAATTTCAATATATAAATAAAATGGTATCAAGTTTACTGGTAACTCATACAACAAAATATATATTTGTATTTTTTTTGGAGTAATCTAATCAAATTATTTTAAAACAACCCTCATTTTTTTATTTTCTTTTATATGTTTGGAGATTTGCCGATAATGTTATAACAGGGGACAAAAAAAATTCAGTAAAAAAAAAAAAAAACTCATTTGTTTCTAACTTGTTTGTAAAACTCATGCTATAAGATTTGGAAGAATGGGTGCGGTTAACGTCTCCCCTTGACTGTGGTTTGTCTGCACACGGCAGAGAACGACCGCAACTCTCTCATCCGCTTTTCATTTTCCCAAGATTTGAACAATCAAAGCTTTTAAAATTTAAATTTTTGTTATTACTTATCATTAGAGAATATTTGTAATCATTGTTAGTATGGGGATTAGAGTGTAAATGACTCGATTATATATCTACATGTTGTAATACATGATTAACATAACTCGTAATACAATTCTATTTACCAATATTAACTTGGTATTAGAGTCGATCAAAACAAACCTAACTCTACTGTAAAAAATAAATAAATAAATAAAAACCTCCATCGCACAAGAAACGGGCATCAAACAAAGATTGCCCCGTCTCTTTAGTTAGCACATCACGTAATCCTACCCTACCTCTTTTTTTTTTCTTTTTTTCTTTCCTCCATGGATCTTATTACAACGTTTTCTACAATTGAAAAGACTACTCATAACTCCCACAAGTTTGGGTTTACCTTGTCTTCTATAAACTATGGCTATTGGAAAACCATGCTTCAACTTTGGCTACAAATGGCATGTTTGGCTATGTTGACGGTATAATTCCATGTCCACTTGTTACCATCTCAATCCAAACCTCAGCCACTGGGAAAGAAACTGATGTTTCATCTGTTACACAAACCATACAACCCAACCCTCAGTACCTAGCATGGGTCGCCAATGATGCTCATGTACGCATGTTGATTCTCTTGACTGTCTCTGAAGCCTCATTTCAACACGTATAGGGGGCTACTTCCCTGAATATGTGGTTGTCCCTCGAGCGTGCCTAAGCTCCGCACACGTCGACTAGGGAATACACTCTAAAGACCCAACTTCTGAAACTTGAGATGAAAGCAGATGAATCCTCCACTGCCTATCTTAACCGGGCTCAAGCCTAGGTTAATGCTCTTGCTAACATCGGTGAACCTGTAAAAGAAAAGGACCTAGTCATGCTTATTATGTCCGAACTTAGGGAAGAGTATAATGGTCTCAAATCAACCATCTTTACTCGATAAACTCCTACAACTTTCTCCGAATTACATGGTCTTCTGTCTGATCACGATTATATGGTCCGAAAATCAACACCTGAGGTCTCACCCGTTCAAGCCTTCACGACTACAACAATAAGTCGCAACATAACAACCCCACATGTCTCTCTTACTTCCTCACCAAATCAATTGCAGGCTTTACAACAATTTCTTTCTCATCTTAGCGTTCAACTTCATCCAACCAACAACCAAAGTGATCAAGCATTTCACACTAACAAGTCTTTTAGTCCTCGTGGACGAGGTTAAAATAACAGAAGAGGACAATGCAACTTTAATCGCACTCAAGGAGATTTCAACAACAAAAATCAAGGGGGGGGGGGGGGTAATCGTAGTCATCTTTCTTGGGTCTTTAACAAAAAACACCATGTGTGGTACATGTAATAGGTGCGGAATAGGACATGTAACAGATCAATGAACTTTCACCAATCAAGGTGCTTTACTTTATGCAATCAATGTAGAGCTCATAGAACTCACATGCATAGTCAATTTACCGGAATGACATAGAAACAAGAATATGTCAACACGATAGGTTATAAACCTCAAGTCGTGTGCTAGTGACGAACAACTAGGTTTATTATTGATTTGTTCTTGAAACTTTTCAAGATCATTAAGACTCCCACTGACCTCTTGCATATAAGATTATCTTGTCAATAACATTCCTTGATAAACAAATATTCAAGATTAGTGTGGGTTCCTATCAAGACAAAACCACAACACGCGATTGGTTTTAGTTGGTCTTTATCTTATCCAATACATCACAACTTACCAATTTCAAACGTGTAGGAGTAAGAAACATTTTTGCTCCATATTTGACGATGTGTTATAAACCTACTTACGACATGTCACTCAATACATAATCTTGGAGTATGATTCTAAGACTTGATTTTGGAGCGAAGTGTGATTTACCTTTTGATTTAACAATTTCAACAATTGTCGATACCTCTTCTTAGCCATACTAATGCACTAAGGTATCCTTAGAGGATCAATTGTGATACGGTTTCATAGTCACCAAGTTAATCATAACACAAGATATTGGAGTACTCACCCTTCTTTTTCAGATTGGAGAAACTTTTATCTTTCTACCTAATTGATTCTTCCTATTCGTTATGCTTTACATTGAAACCTTTTCAATGATTCAGAATTACACTTAATCTTGTAAGCACGAACATATTTACTAAAATTTTCAGTAAAACATGATGAAAAATCGTATCGTTCTTTGTGATGGACTTGACTAGTGTATAACAATGTGGAATAAATCTCCTAATCCTTCACTTGACTCATATCCATGTGTGAACAAGGAATTAGTCACGATTTCCCAAAGATGAAGGTTCTCATTCATCATACGACACAAGTCGCATGATTCCAAGTTTTTGTCCAATTGAAACTTGGGAGATGAAAATCATGTTGTAATTGGTAAATTTCTGACACTACCACAAAATATCATAATTAAGAATCACATCCATTTCAGTATTGCTAACAATAGAAACATACAAACATAAATTTTCACAAAAGTCATTACAAGGATATATATATATATATATATATATATATATATATATATATATATATATATATATATATAGGCTTAGGTTATTTTGTTTAAAGTATCTATTATGTTATTGTATGCATAATTGTGGGACAATCAATTATTTAATTTCTAAAAGAAAATGATTAATATTAAATTGATATACAATAAATGAAAATGGCTCCTCATTTAAAGATAACGAATGAATAAGGGTATAAGTGTATATTGTACTCTCCATTAAAATAGGAAACTGAATATATTGATGAAAACTACCTGCATAATCCCTATAAAATCGCATGCATCCGGATTCCACTATCCTTTGTATCGGAACACAAAATCAAACTATATTTTCTCGACTCAACCCAAAAAGTGGTAGATTCTCTTGTATGTGTTATATAAAGTGATCGATTCTTGAAGATTATTCACAGAAATTGTGTTATGATCTTTTGAAGTAAAAGAAATCGCAGTGCAATGAGGAGTACAAGGACGAATTCTTTCAAATCGAAATTTAAGAACACACAAGAAACAGTGTTGAATCTAGATGAAGACGATGATGATTTCATCGCTCCACCTATAGGTAATCTTTTTTTTTTAAGTTTTTTTAGGTAATCATTTGAATACACAACATTCTTTTGGAATGTTCTACCAATGAAGTATTTGCATGTGGTTTTTTAGTTGGTTTAAGTAAAATAGAACGAAATAGTTTAAAATTGGAGTATTTTTTTATTAGGGTTTTATGAAATTGGGGATTTAAAACCCAATAAAATTGTTGGATTTTAACAAATATGCAATAGATGTTTTGCAAAAAAGGGTTTGTGATTGTTTATTATGTTATGTGTTTTAAAAGCGAAAAAATACTATTTTTTTTGGTAATATGTTGTCGGGTTTTGTTAGAATTATGTTATGATGATATTTTGTTAGAATACTTTGTGGTTTTGTAAATTTCATATGAAATGCATTATTCCAAAATATGAACATATTTAAAATCTTATCTTTTAGGGTTGGTAGTGTTGGATATCAACATTGTGTCTATGGGTTTTGGTTCACTTCTGAACATTGACATGGACACTGCTTCGGGGTTACTTAACTACTATCTATTAGATCACTATGATCCAGATAGTAGTCGTCTAGTTCTAGAGAACATGGTCATAACAATTATGAAAGACACAGTGCATGACATGTTGGGTTTACCAAATATAGGGGAAGAATTGTTGAGCATGATTAACGAGAAAGATAATTAAGTTCTGCAGGAATGGAAAAGTCAATATGATAAAAAGGGTTTAATGGTGAAGAATACTCGAAAAGGATCAAAAACACAAAGCAAGACAACCTTATGTTTAGGCTGAATTTTTTGACACTTTTCATTGACACATTTGTGGAATCAACTTTGAGTGGTACCAATCAAATAAATGTTGTGAGTAAGTTGGTGATGGTAAAAGATTTCTCTAAAATAGATTGGTGCAAGTATATTCTAGATTGTTTGGTCAGGAGAAAGCAATTGTGGATAAGGGATGATAAGACATGCTATTACAGTGGACCTATACTCATTTTAACAGTAATATTGTTATCTCGATTAGATATTTACTCTAATGTAAATAGAATATGTTTAATGAACTAATTAATGTAGTTTTTTTAGGTAGCTGGTGTATGTATATAGCATGAAGCTTTCGGGATTGAAGATAGTTAAGAGGTTACCGTTGGTTAGAAATGTTACGAGTGTTATTCTTGAAAAGATAGAGAAGTTGGAGATTAGTGTTGGGGGTTTGGTAGGCAGCTACCAGAAAACTTTGAAGATATTGATGATGATGAAGAAATGGTTGATGAAGATGAAATGTCGGATGAGCTAATGAGAGAGTATGTGGATGAGGAGGTAAGACAGTAATTCTATTAGAATTTCATGTAAATTAGATTTAAATTGTATTATGTGTCTTAATGTTATTGAGTTAATATGTATGTTGAAAAATAATTATGTCAAAATTTTGTTAATGATTTGTTAAAATAAAACTTACAGGTATATGTGGCTGTTATAGAGCATAGCTATGGAATAATATTATCCGAGAAGAAGAATATTGAAAAAGCTCTAAAAAAGACATTACCAAACAGTTTGATGTTGAAGGAGTGGTACGAAAAAAATCAAGAATTGTTCAACGAAGTGAAGAAGGAAGAGAATGGAGGAATGAATAGTAATGAAGCTGGTTTTAATGGTCATAGGAACGAAGGAGAGGCAGATGGTGGTAATGAAGAAGGATTCTCTCCAGTTAGAGGATTGGTAGTTCATGGGGATATGCATGATGATGGTGGAGGTTTCAATACACCTAATATGGAAAAGGTAGATAATACAAACAATCTAACCTGTTCACAATTCTTGGAGCAGCCTGAAGTGTTGGCGACAACAATTAAAATGACAGATGATGATGTGTTGGAAAGTTATAAAAAAGAAAAAAAAAATGAAATCTTGGAAATAGTTGAAGTATGTGAGGAAGATGATGGCAATGGAAAAATGGGAAAGAGAGAGAAAAAGAACCCTGTATATGGAAAATCACCTTTTGTTGAAAGGATTGTTAAAATCGGGGGCAAGGTGAAGAAGGATGAAATGACATTATACAATTCAGTTTTTGTATCCAAAATAGATTATGGGTAATTTAAATAATATTATCTAGTGGTTTGCTTTTAAAATGTGGTGTTATAAAACTGATCATTTTATAATTGATGAGCAGGGAAGAGATATGGAACATTGGGAGCGATCATGTGTTGCATCAAGGATTCGTATATCATTTTAAAAGCAACACATTTATTCATGCGATAATCATTGATTTTTGGACATATTACTCAACAAAATGGAGGAACTAAGGGATGTAGGATGAGTTTCTACAATTTTATTCGACACAAATTTTTTGGTAAGAATTCAATCTAAAATTAGTTAAAGTCCATTAGTATGTGTTGTATTGATTTATTTATTTATCTTTACATGTAGAAGAAATACTGGATGCATCATTGTCAGCTGATAGAACACAAAGATTGTTTGATTCATTGTTGAAACTACACCTTAAAAGTCTATCAAAACAGGAAAGCTTAAGGATATTGGACTGGTATTCGAATTCATTTTTGTCTTTTATCATTTACAACCCTAACATACAAAAGTAGCTTATTGTTATAAAATATGTCTCTATGTTTTATACCAGGTTTTCTTCCTAATAGTTAAAAAGAGCAAATATTATCTAATATGATTTGATCTAAGGGTTCTAACGTACTACATCATTGATCATGTGAACAAAATTGGTGTTATTGAGGACATATATGGAAGAAAACCCATTCATGCGGTATGATTAAGAATTATTTTTTGTAAGGTTTTAAAAACATGAATTTTGTAATGATAATAAATAAATGTAATATATTGATTGTATTCTGTCGCAGAAAAAATTGCTAGGGTACTATTTAAAAACAGAGCATTACCAAAAATCAACAACTTTCAACAAGATTAAAGCTTGTGTTATGAAAATCATCTGGAAAGTAGAGAAAGAGGGATCAGATTGTGGAGTATATCTTATGAGGCATATGGAGTCATACATGAGGGATAATGAAGGGCGTTGGGAGTGATATACTTGCTTTAAATAATCTAATAATCAAATACATGTGAACTGCTATTGTAGAGGTGTGCTTGGGTTACAATACTTAATGTCAAAATAATAATCAAAAGCTTCTTAACCATATAATGCGTGCATGCACTATATATATATATATATAAGTAAACCCTAAAGCTAAACATGGTTGGACAGGCCCAAACCACGAATATAATGGCGTAACCCCTTAAGGACCAAACTACTAAGGCACAATGGCACAACCCCTTAAGCTCGACAATCTCCCCCTTTGTGCTAATTGAGGCGAGAGATCACTTCGGTTGAGTGGGAGCAGACGACTTTACGGTCTTGAACAGCTTTGGTATTATTGCAAGTAGAGTTTTTCGAAAATGAATATACCACCAAAGTGTGTCCGTAAATAACTTCTTATCTGCATCACTATTCTGGTCACACCGATATATGATTTCAAGAATGTGTTCCAAGCACGTGGTGGAGAACAAGTGTTTATCATCCCGAGCGAACAAACATCTTTGACCTTCGCCCCTTGTGAACAAAACAATATAAAATTATGGATCAATTTTACCTTTAATCATCACCGTCATGTCACTTGCCTTCCTGATTGGCTTAATAACACGCTTCTTTTTTATTGCAGCGATGACCTCCTGATCCATTTTCGCCACTTCAAGAATATCATACCAGCATCCGCTTGATATGATCAATAATAGGCCTATATTCTTGTTGATTGGTCAGCAAAATGTTGTTCAAAAGAATCCATTCATGGAGATTTAAGTTCGGCAGTTCATCAAGGGAAATCTCATGAACCGAGCCGCTTGTGCCTCGTGTCACCTTGAACTTGACATTTATAAACTTCCCTGCTGAAGTGGGTTTTAATACCTTCCCACTTGTAATCTTCTGATTGCTCCAAGTGAGTTATTGCGGTTGAGAGAAAGAAAGATAAAATTTGAGCAAGTCTTGATCAACTTTTGTATCATAAGAGGGGATAGGAACAGTTGAATCAAAACAATGAAATACGAATGCTTTTCGGGTGATGGGTATATCGAACTAAGCATCCTTTGAGTTTTCCGGACTGAAAGAAAGGACCGACTCAAGCCAATGTGTGCTCGGAGATTCGATAGCCTCTTTTACAAGACTTCCCATTAAACACAAAGGAAATAAGGACCTCTTTCATTCCAGGGCCTCATTCGCTTCTTGTTCCGTCTTCTCTCTTTCAATATCTTCATCAACCTTTTTAAGCTTCTCAATGAGCTCTTGATTACTATGTTTGAGTTTTGGATTTTTAGGTTGAGTAGCTTCACCTTAAATTACATCTTCAATAATTACATCATCTCCATCAACAACTTTATTCTTTTGTTTGTCCTTCAAACTGACCGAAGCTACATTAACCTTCGGTTCAGCTGTGACTTTCTGTTGAACAACTTTATCTCCCCCTTGTTTTGGAGGGACACCAGTCTCCGAAACACCCTCAATCCGACTAAGGATATCCAGAGTTGGTCATAATTTCTCAGCTAGGTGACGACGAGTAGTTATTGTAAGAACTGAATCATGATCATCCAAAAGGTGTAAAAGAATATAGTGGACAATACCAATATTGCTCTGAATGACAACTGGCTCGGATTTGAGCTCATCATTTTCTTTTTGAAGGTGGGTGAGTTGGTGAGCTTGCGTTTGGACCCGAGATGTGCTAAGAGACAACTCATCTAGATATTTGTTTTCCAGGGAGATATCATTATGCAGTTTGTCAAAATGAGAAGAAATGGTGGACAAAAGTTTAGCCTGATCAGCCTTCATAGAATCACGCACCACCTCAAACTTTCGTTGCTCGCCCTGAAGAGACTATGAAAGAGAGTCAATTGCAAAACTGACCTTCTTAGCATTGGTTTCAATAGACCCTTTGAGAGAATCTTGAAAAATCTGAGCATCATCAATAATTTGAACGACATTGTTAGATGCAGATTTGCAAGACAGGGTTGAGGCATCCACCACCTTAGTCGCTTGTTTGATCGAATCATCATGTTGCTTGATAGATGTTTGAATAAGAGCTTTGACAGCAACATCTGTATAAGCAGATGAGGAAGAATAGGCTGAAGCGAGCTATTTGTTAAGTTTGGCATTAAGGTCCTTATAGTGCCACTTTGTGAGGGGAGCATCATTATCCTCATCGCTCAAAACCTGATATAGACTGAAATATACCGAGTCAAATTCCATATTGGCTCCACCAAGAACTATATCTTATTCGGTTGAGTGAGGTGGGGATAAAGGTTTTAAGTGATAGGGATGGTGAGACCTTTGGTAGTTGCCCTCGTATCAGATGCATTGACAATAAACCGAGGTTCAGTTGTAGTGGTTGTGGTGGTTTCTTGTGTGATGATTGGAGATGGAAGAGAAACAGTTGTTGGTATGGAAGAAGGTTGAGACGCAACCGGTGATGGAAGTGGTGCAATGGAAACAGGCACAATGGTATGAGATGGAGAAGGAGGAGGAGTTGTAACAGGTTCGGTTACACGTACCTCAGGAGTTGGGGACCGAGGTGGTGAATTCCCTCTTGGTGAGCTTTCGAGATGAACGGGTTCAGCTTCAGTGGACTTCAGTTGATCGTGATCTGATGGAACATAATCTGAATCACTAGAAGCGGCAGCCTTCGGTTTCTTGGCCATCTTTATAAGCTTTTGCTTATTTTGGGCAGGAGAAGGTTCATTGTCTTGTTTTCGCTTTTTAGGCGTGGCCACTGGAGATGATTGAACCTTGCATTCCTTTTTCTTCGGTTATGGTTTCTTTCCCCTCTTTTTCGGTTTGTCAACAACCTCCAAGGCAATTTGCATTTATGGAGTAAGTTGTCTTGGCCCTGTTGGAGTCAGCTTCCTTTAATCAACCATAACATGGATTTCACTTGAAACACATCTAGACATCGATTCAGGAATTGAACCGATGAACATAAACTTTGTCGGATTAGAGATGATGATTTTAGTGGTGTGGAAAGTGACAATTGAAGACATCAGAGCATCCGCCATAACATGAAACTGAAAATGCTTAATGGATCTGTGAGTAACCAGCGTCCAGAAGCGTCCACATGAAATTTCAGAGTGTTTGGACGAAGAATTGAGGCTCTGCACCAGTTGAGACAAAATGAGGGAGCCATAATCCAGATTGATTCCGTGATTAAGACATAAAGAGTGGTCATAAAGGCCTTGCTGGCACCATCAGACCCAGCAACCCTTTCAACTAAACCCTTGCTGGCACCATCAGACCCAGCAACCCTTTCAGATAAAGAATGGTCATAAGCGGTTTTGAGAAAATGTATATCATTCCAAAGTTCGTGTGTTTTCCAAGAAAATCCCTTATTTTCTTATAAACGTATGAAATGCA
Source organism: Lactuca saligna (assembly GCF_052625555.1). NCBI lineage: Eukaryota > Viridiplantae > Streptophyta > Magnoliopsida > Asterales > Asteraceae > Lactuca > Lactuca saligna. Next base: position 140,727,041 of record NC_136419.1, on the reverse strand, counting down.
TAGGGCTGTTCATGTTATGAGTTATAAATAGTTGTACCAAGAAAATCCCTTATTTTCCTATTAGTTGATTGTTTTAGATACAGGAAAATCCCTTATTTTCCTAAATTAATAGGTAGTCTCTAATGTCCAAGACCAAAAATTGCAAGCAACTGAAATGCTTAAAAGGTTGAGGCATAGTTTTATACAATAAAGCTATAAGAAGATTGCACTTGTTAGATGAAGAATAGTTTTAATATCTACTCATTCATAAAAGCAGAATACCATAATAATTGTCCATCCGGTGAGTTTTATAACCATACTAAACAAAATATGCATGTGGCGACGGTCTTCAGGCGTCAAAACGTTATGACAAACTGTCACCCAAAGGACTGTAGCTAACAGACAGGGCGCGGGATCATGAATTCCCGTATAGATCTATACACATTTGACACGCTCTCCAAATGAGAGACTCTGGTTATAATAGACAGGACTTTAGGTAGTACCTTTTAACAAAAAGGTATCATTGAAGATGTAATCATCTCACAGAGTCTCAACTAAGTTTGTATTAAAATAATATTTTTGTATGCAATGTTTATCCTCTTTTCCAATGTTTGACAAAGCATAAATCATAAGTTCTTTAAATGCATAAAATGCTTTAACAAGGATAGCTACCTGGATACTATGCATTTTGTATAAATCTAATGCATGCAAAGTATAACAAGAGTTTTCACGTTTCCACTCGGGATCAACCGTGTCTTTACTTGTATTCTCCCCTGAAATGTATTAAAAGTACATTATAAAGTATTTGAAAGTGTATAAAAGGGGGTATGAACTCACTTGATTGAAGTGGTAGCTTGAAGAAGTTAAGATAAAGAACCGAGCAGAACTTCAACTAGAGAAAGCTGAATTCTCAGGATCCATGGGAGCGTAAGACTTCCTTCTAATCTCGAGTATAAAAACCGGGGTGTCGGGATGGCTTCGAGTGGAAAAACGCAGAGCAAAAGCGCAAGAAAAGAGAAGAATTGAACAAGAAACTCGGAACCCTAGCCTCCCTTTTATAGGAGGTTGAACCGCCTCCGTACGTTGGGCGTACACTCTTGCGTGGGGCGTAGCGTACGTCATCCGCCTGACGGATGATGGGATGTCTGCTGCTGAAGGTACTACGCCCTTATCGCCTAGTACGTTGGGCGTACGAGGGCACGTTGGGCGTAACCCGTGTCGCTTTGTGCACCTCGAACATGTAAAATGCATAACGTTCTCATACGAGCTCCATTTTTGATGTTCTTTATATGCACTCGTAGGTGATAATGTACTCTACAACTTTCATTTAGACTCCGTAGTCTAATTTTGACTTTATTATAATTATATTGTTTTTAGAAGGACGGGACACGAAAGGTCCGTTAAAATTCCGTAACTTCTTTATCCGATGTCTGTTTTTGACATACTTTTTACCGTTGTACTACCATTTTTGAGGCCTTTGATTCTCATTTATATTGTTTCGGTCAAAAATTCCTCAATCTCTATTTCGAGTTTTTAGCCGTCTACTACTACATCCGAAACTTTGAAAAATCATAACTTCCTCATACGAAGTCAGATTTGAGCGTTCTTGTTATGTATGTTCGATGTTTAATGATATCTATGACTTTCATTTAGATACCTTAGACTAAAAAGTGTTTTATCGAAATTTCTCGTTTTATGCTTAACAACGCTTTACCGATAGTGTTACAAATCTTTGATTGGTCATAACTCCTTCGTTATAACTCGGATTTCAGTGTTCTTTATATTTTTGGAAACCTTATCACGATATCTACCACATAGTGTACTCAAACGGAGCTTTTTGAACATTTCATTTTCGATGATATTCTTATTACTTCACAAAGAGATTACAAAACTCGACTTTTAGACATTACATTGACCTGAAATAACAAGTTGTTACATCATCTCCCCGTTAGAGGGAATTTCGTCCTGAAATTAATTACAAAATAAGTGCCAATGGACTAGGGAAGAGATGCGGGTACTTTTGTTGCATCTGATCTTCTCGCTCCCAAGTGAATTCAGGTCCTCGTTTAGCATTCCAGCGAACCTTCACTATTGGTATGCGACTCTGTTTAGTTCGTTTGATTTCCCTATCCATGATCTCGACGGGTTCTTCCACAAAGTTAAGATTTTCGTTAAGTTCAATTTCGTCATGTGGAATCACAAGAGTTTCATTGGACGAACACTTTTTCAGGTTCGATACGTGGAACACTGGATGTACTTTGTTAAGCTCGATTGGAAGTTGAAGTCTGTAAGCCACTGGACCAATCCTTGAAGTAATTTCGAAGGGTCCAATGTACCTTGGATTTAGTTTTCCACGCTTCCCAAAGTGTATCATGCCCTTCCAGGGTGAGATCTTCAGTAGAACACGGTCACCAACCTAGAATTACAAGGGTTTTCGTCTTTTGTCGGCATAACTCTTTTGCGTATCCCTAGAGGTTTTCAGACGCTCTCGAATTTGGAAGATCTTTTCAGTTGTTTCCTTAATGATCTACGGACCATTGAGAGTGCTATCGGGGACTAGACCTTTTGCCAACTGCGTGTCGCCCACTTTCGCCTAGCACATAGGTGATCTGCACTTACGGCTGTAAAGGGCTTCAAATGGACCAGTCTTGATACTAGTATGATAACTGTTGCTGGAAGAGAACTCGAATAATGGTAAGTGAACATCCCACACTTTACCAAAGTCTATCACACATGCTCACAACATGTCTTCTAGAGTTTGGATCGTTCTCTCACTCTGTCCGCCAGTTTGTGGGTGATAGGTTGTACTCATATCCAACCTTGTTCCCATGGATTTTTGCAATGATTGCCAGAATATGGAAGTGAATCTACTATTTCTGTCCGAGATGATAGACATCAGCACTCCATGAAGTCGCACGATCTCTCGGATGTAGGTTCTCGTTAGCTTTTCCATCTTATCAGTTTCCTTGATCGGTATGAAATGAGCAGACTTGGTTAGTCTGTCGACGATCACCCATATGGTATCGTGACCACCCTGAGTCTTGGGTAGTTTTGTTATGAAGTCCATGGAAATCTATTCCCATTTCCACTAAGGTATTTCGGGTTGATGGAGTAGACCTGAGGGCTTCTGGTGTTCTACTTTTATCTTGGCGCAAGTCAAGCACTTGCTCACATAGGTAGCAATTTCTGCATTCATGTTTGGCCACCAACAGAGTTGTTTAAGATCCAGATACATCTTATCTGAACCTGGGTGTACGGATTATAGAGCCTTGTGTGCTTCGTTCATAATTATCTATCTGAACCCACCAAACGTTGGTGTCCAAATTCAGTTCATGAGGTAGCGCACTCTGCATTCTTGATCTCTAGATTCTTGTCCATCCCTCTAAGGGTTTTACCTGTCACGTTTTTGGGTTTCAAGACTTCTATTTGAGCTTCCTTGATTTGTGTTGACAGATGTGAATGGATCGACATGTTTAATGACTTCACTCTTTGACCAGAGTACTCCTTACGACTAAGGGCATCAGCCACTACATTCGCCTTTCCCGGATGATAACGAATCTCACATTCGTAGTCATTGAGCAATTCGACCCAATGTCGTTGTCTCATGTTTAACTCCTTCTGGTCGAATATGTGTTGAAGGCTCTTGTGGTCTGTGAAGATGGTGCACTTGGTATCGTATAGGTAGTGCCTCCAGATTTTTATAGCGAAGACCACAACTCCAAGTTCTAAGTCATGAGTGGTGTGGTTGACTTCATGTGTTTTCAGTTGTCATGAGGCATATGCAATAACCTTTCCTCACTGCATTAGCATACATCCCAACCCTTGATTTGAAGCATCACAATACACCACAAAATCTTCGATCCCCTCTGGAAGAGAAAGAATGGGTGCACTGCATAGGGCCTGTTTCAGAGTCTGAAATGCAACATCTTGCTTTTCTACCTAATTGTAGGTCACAACTTTCTGAGTTAGGGAGGTAAGAGCCTTTGTGACGCTGGAGAAGTTCTGAATGAACCTTCGATAATAACCAGTAAGGCCCAGAAATTAGCGAATCTCTGTTGGTGTAGTTGGTGTAGACCAATTTTCGATAGCCTTGATTTTAGATGGGTCCACGTGGATTCCTTCTTCGTTGACCACGTGACCTAGGAAGTCCACCTTCCTAATCCAAAACTCGCATTTTGAGAACTTCTCATAAAGTTTCTCAGCTTGCAATGTCTCTAAGACTTGTCTCAGATGTTGACCATGCTCTTCTTTACTCTTTGAATAAATGAGTATGTCATCTATGAATACTATCACAAATTTATCCAAGAATGGATGACATACCCGATTCATTAATTCCATGAACACGACAGGGGCATTGGTTAGTCCGAACGACATCATTACAAACTCGTAATGCTCGTATCTTGTTCATAAGGCCGTCTTGGGAATATCACTCTACAAGACTCGCAGGTGGTGATATCTCGATCTCAGATCGATCTTGGAGAAGTAGTTGGCTCCTTGGAGTTGGTCGAATAAGTCGTCGCTTCGTGGTAGGGGATATTGGTTCTTGATGGTAAGTTTGTTGAGCTCTTGGTAGTCGATGCACATTCTAAATGATCCATCCTTGTTTTTCACAAACATCACTGGTGCTCCCCAAGGCGAGAAGCTCAGCCTGATGAATCCTTTGCTGAGTAGCTCATTTAGTTAGTTGGATAGCTCCTGCATCTCCGCTAGAGCTAATCGATAGGGCGCTTTGGCTACCGGGGTAGCTCCGGGAATTAGATCGATTTTGAATTTGACTTGTCTTGCAGGTGGTATTCCTGGAAGATCTTCGGTAAAAACATCGGGAAAATTGCATACGTCAGGCACACTCTTGATGTCCTGGACTTCGCGTTTCACATCCACGACATGTTCTAAAAACGCGTGGCATTCTTTGCGTAGGTACCTATGATCTTGGATACACGAGATAATACAAAGAGTGGTATTGGGTTTGTCGCTATAGATAATGAGGGTTTCGCCGGTTGGCAGATTAAGGCGAATGACCTTATCGTAACATAAAATGTCCACATGATGAGAACTCAGTCAGTCTATGCCTATGATGACATCAAAACTGTTAATTGAGACTGGCATGAGGTTGATTGGAAAGGATTATCGTTTAGAATTAGGGTACAGTTTAAGTATATCTCCTTAGTGCCTTCTATTTTACCGTTGACCATTTATACTATAAACGGTTCACTTAATGATTGGGGTGTTTGTTTCAGCAAACCTTTAAAATTATGACTCACAAAACTCCTCTCCGCTACGCTATCAAACAAAATGCATGCATACGAGTTATCGAGAAGAAACATACCCGTAACAACAGTGGGGTCTGCAATGGCTTCATCCTGTCCCATTACGAACACTCGGCCCCTTCCACCGGTATTCCTGTTGTTTGACTTCGGGCAGTCCCTGCGGTAGTGCCCCATGGCTCCGCACTCAAAGCAGGCGCGGCTTACTCCGAAATTAGCAATGGGAGCGGCTTGTTGATCTGGCTCCTTACAGAAGCGGACCGTATGCCCCTTCTTATTACACATGGTGCATTGGAAGTCACGACAAGGATCGTGGTGGTGGAAGTTGCATTGGTTGCACTTCGGAAGTTTCCCACTGTATGAACTTGTGGGTGCAGTGGTGGTAGGAACAATAACAACGTGAGTCGCTACCACTTGTTTTTTCTTGGGGTTACACTATAGGGTTTGTCCCTCCTTTGATGGATCGGAAGAAGCTGCTACAGTACTCTGTTTGACCCCGTGGTCGATGAGTCATTGAGCCAGGCGCTTAGCGCTGTTGAAAATGATAGGTTTGGAGGCCAAGACATGACCTTGAATCTGGGGTGACAACCCCCAAATGTACCTTTCAACCTTTTTAGGTTTTGGGCTGACCATGGCAGGGCACAAGGCAACAAGGCCGCTGAACCTAGACGTGTAGGCGACTAGGTCAGACCCAGTCATCTTCAGATTCCAGAGCGCCTGCTCTAGCTTTTGTATCTCGCCCCTTGGGCGGTATTCCTCCAGTAGTAGGACCTTCAAGTCCTCCCAACTTATGGCGTTGGCGACGGTGAGAGTCACGGACTTCACATGGCTTTTCCACCAGGTGAGGGCTCGATTAGTGAGGGTGCAAGCGGTGAACTTGACTTTGCTCGCTTCTTGGCAAGAGCAGATCTCAAAGACCGTTTTGGTCTTTTCGAACCATTTCATCAGTGCAATGACTCCCCCAGTGCCATTAAAAGTTTTTGGCTTTGCGTTGGAGAACTCCTTGTAAGTACATTCCCTTACGTGACGATGACTAGTGCCATGGTTGGAATGATTCGTGCTGCATCTTGCCCCTCCATTTCTGTTGGAGTTTATTTGTGAGAGGGTGGCGGTTACTGCTGCTGTGATAGTAGCCTGGACCATGGCTGGATCATAAGCTGGTGGTGGAGGTGGTGTTGGTATCGTGCCCGGTCTGGGTCTTAGGTTTGGATGAGGAGGCATCGCGCTGCCAAGAAATAAAAATGAAAGATTATTAGTTTTGGTGGTTGAGGGTTGAATGATAATGAGTTAACTATCTTTAGTAGTTCAAGAATTTGGTTTAACCTATACATGGTGTAGCACCTGGTTCTTGGTATGTATTATGTTATTAAATCTTTATTTATTTTGCATATTTGGACTTGGACTCGGCGAGTTGAAGGACCAACTCGCCGAGTAGAAGCAGGATGAGGCGCAGAGTTTAAGTCATGGACCCGCCAAGTCGGGTCCCGGACTCGACGAGTAGCTACTGTTTGGACTAAAACCCTAATCCATGGGGTTTGCACCCTATTTAAGCAGCCTTATGCAGCCTCCATTCCCCCTTTATGCTCCCAAACACTTCTCATAGAAAACCCTATCCGTTCTTGAGAAAATCTAAGGCTTTTGAGTGATTCTTGTGAGTTTTGACCTCAATGAAGAAGGAAGAGCATAGAAGGATCAAGAGGAGATTGAAGGATTCAAGTTTGGTTCATCATTTGCAGTCTACAGAAGGTATAAAGTCTGAACATTGCTCATTCATTTGTTAGATCCCTCTTTGAGGTGATTTAGGGCCTTTATAAGCCATTTTTGGTGACCAACCATGTTTGCAAAAATGGTTGGGGGTTTGAGCTTCTGGATCATGTCATTATTGGAGACACAAGATAGATTTGGGTTGCCTTTGCACCTAAGGAAGGCCCCACACAACAAAAGGACCATTTTAGAGCCTTTTAAGCTCAAAAGTCCCATGCATGCACGTAAAGTTTGTAACTTTACGTGCTAGATCGAGTTTAGGGGCATGGATCTATCTTTTAGGCAAGTGTTGTACATCAGAAATCGAAGTTTAAGGAGGGGATATCACCAACTCGACGAGTCCATTCTTGGACTCAGCGAGTCCAAGGGTTCTATCCCATATCAGCGAGGATCAAAAGGACCAGTTGAGTGTGGAAAGGTTTTAGGGAGTCCCGGGGAGTGACCCAACGTACTGGACTAAGCAAATTGTTCTGGAAATTCATGGTACTCGGCGAGTGCATGAACAGACTCGGCGAGTCCAAGGCAATCTCCTTAGAACTCGACGAGTTGTTCATCAACTCGGCGAGTTGAGGACATATCTGGTTCAGCAGATGAAGGCCAACTCGACGAGTTGTTCATCAACTTGGCGAGTTGGATGAGTTTTCATGGGTTGTTCAGATGAGAGAAGAACTCGTCGAGTTGACAACCCAACTCGACGAGTAGGTTTGCGGATGAGGACGAGTAGACAGTGAGGGACTCGGCGAGTTGTTCTCCCAACTCGACGAGTCGGGTAAACTGGAAGTTGACTTTGACTTTGACTTGACTTAGTTGGGGGTAAAATGGTCATTTTACCCTAAGTGTACAGAAATCAGTTTCTAACCGAGTATTTATGGGGTTTGTAGTCGGAGGATTTCCGGAGCAGCAGCGGACGGAGGTTTCCCGCACTGATTATCAGCAGCTACTTGTAAGAGGTGAGTTACCTTCCAGTAGGGGTGGGTCTAAGGCCGCAATGCCGGCCCACCAATGAGGAGTATTTAGAAGATGATTGTCTTTGTGATAATTATCTTGGTTTGGTATGTGCTTGGTTATGAGTTATATATGTTCGATATGTTATGTGCATGATAGGGATAGTGGTCCTTAGGACCAAAGGGTAGATCAGTACCCGAATATGCCTGACTGTATGCTTATATCTTGTTATTGTATGCTAGTGGTAAGGGGTGGAATAGTCCCCAGTTACCGGTTGAAAGATACCAATGATGATTACCGGTTGAAAGATACCGATGACGGTTACCAGTTGAAAGATACCGATGATGATTACCGGTTGAAAGATACCGATGGTATTGTATGGTATGTGGTATGATGGGAGAACTCACTAAGCTTTGTGCTTACGGTTTCAGTTTTTGGTTTCAGGTACCTCTTCGTCTAAGGGGAAAGAGCCGGCAGCGTAGCATGACATCACACACACATATGATTTTCCGCACGGTGTTTTCTGGGATTGTACTCTGATATGATATTTGTTTATGTTGTCGGTTTTCAAACATGATACTTGATTTTATGAGATGACGTGTTTATACAATATTTTCTAGTGAATGTTTTATGAGTTAATTAATTAAAAATGAAATTTTTCGACCTGAATTTTGGGATGTTACAAGTTGGTAACAGAGCCCTGGTTTGAGGGATTCGGACACAACCTCGGGGGTGTCTGGACTCAAACTGAGGGGCTAAAGGATTTTTACAATAAAATGGTTTCTAAAAATCTAAACCGAAGGATTTTAAGAAAGACAAGGTGTTTGATGCATGCGACTGTCCGGGCTCAAGTAAGTTTTCCCCAAGATACCCATACTTGTTTTGTTATGCTATATGGCTTTGATTCATAATTGCATGCTAGAATAGGACTAAGGATCTAGGAGGATGCCTTGTGTGCCTGATATTTGATTATGTGAATTGCATTCTAGTTAGGGCCAAGGATCTAAGAGGATGCCTTATATGTCGTTGTATGAGTTGTATGTTGGGGCTGTTTAGTCAGTAGTAGGATGGCCTGTATAGGTTATGCCTGATTTGGTTACTCAATGCACGAATGCTGCTTACTTTGTGGTATGGGGGTTCTGGCCATCTTCAGCTAACTAATGAACAGATATGTGATAGTATCCGCAAGCTAGTTAGGGGGAGGTGGTGGGGACTCCTAGTGCAGCTGATGGCAAAGGGTAGGTCAGAGAGTGCCCTAGGGAAGCCTAGGATGTGGTCAGTAGAAAGGGTATCGGTAAATGGGACTTGATGAAGTCGAAGCAATCCTTGAGGAAAGTACGGGTAGATGTGGAAGGTAGTATGGGCCTGTACTACTGAAAGTAGAGGACCCGTACTCGAATCAAGAAGGGCCTAGATGAAACCGGGAACCTTGGAGAGTGTGTTAGATCTCTCGAGTATATGTATGACCTTGACATTTATGCGTGTATTTTCAACATGGTGACCACACGACATGGAGCAGGAGGTTCCGGATCAGGATCGGGATCAGGCTCGGGTGCGGGATCCAAGCAGGTTGATGGCGGGTTGCGCGAGTTCATCGCGTCTGAGATCACGAGAGGCATCCTTGAGTCAACCCCTATCATTTTTGGGTCGATCAAGGAAGGGATTGTTGAGCTGATGGAGGATCGCCTCCGAGCATTCAGGAGTGATATGGCGTCTAGCCAGGTGGCTACGCGCACACTGTCTTTTGAGGAATTTCGATGGAGTGGTACGTCAGATTTCCATGGGGTGAAAGACCCCATTGCCGCTAGGAGATGGATCGCAGACATTGAGTCTGCGTAGCTGACGAGCTTCTGCCCAGACGGGTCGAAAGTGAGATACGCAGCAGGATGCTTGTGAGACAGGGCTAGAGATTGGTGGGAGTCTGTTGGTGACTCATTGGGAGCCTTGGCTGTTGAGGCTATGACATGGTCAAACTTTGTGACCAGATACAATGCGGAGTTTGCGCCAACCTTAGAGCTTCAGCGGCTGGCCAGGGAGTTCTTGGATATGAGGCAGACTACGGAGACTGTGGCGGGGATCACCGCCAAGTTTCAGGAGAAAGCATTGCTGGTGCCCCAATATGCGGGAGATGAGGATATGAGGAGGACCCATTACCACGACATGCTACGAGATGACATTCAGGAGCATGTTATTTTTTCAGCTTGCCCTACCTTGGATTCCATGATGATTGCCAGGGCTAAGGAGAAAGAGATTGATCTGGAGCACGTCCAGAAGAGGAAGGCAGTGGAGGGGCTGACGACTGGGGCTTCGGGGAAGAAGCCCAATGGATCTGATGGTAGGCCGAAAGGCCAGGAAGGACGGGACCGCTATGGGAAATGCGGTCGATCACACGAGGGAGCTTGTCGCACTAGGCCGAGTTCGGGCTGCTATAACTGTGGCAAGGTGGGGCATTTTGGCAGGGATTGTACTGACCCCGCCCCTGCAGTACAGATGACAGACCTGATTTGTTTCCATTGCAATCAGAGGGGCCATAAGAGGGCCAATTGCCCGAGATTGACAGGAGTGCCAGCAGCGGTGCCGGTCTCAGTGACGGCGCGAGTTACAAATGGCCAGAAGGTTAAGGCAGAGGCTCCAGTGGTACAGAGCCGAGCATTTTAGCTGACAGCTGAGGAGGCACGCGCTGCACCTGATGTGGTGATGGGTATGATTCTTTCCCTCTGATTTATTTTGGTTATGTTGTTGATATGTGCTATGTTTAGGATCGTTCCATGTGAACGACATCCCAGTTCAGGTGTTGTTTGATTTGGGCGCTACCCGATCGTTTGTTTCTCTTGCGCTCAGCAAGAGATTTTCCGAGTCTTCGGGCATGTTGGATTTCCCTCTAGAGATAGAGATTGCAGACGATCGATCGGTGCGAGCATCGATGGTATTTCGAGATTGTGTACTGAGATTATTCGAGGAGCGCTACCTGGTGGATCTGGTTCCCATACCTTTGCGAGGGAACAAGGTTATTATTGGTATGGATTGGCTAAGCCCCAATGGGGCAGTGATTGACTATGCGCAGCAGTTGGTGCGAATTAGGACCCCAAGTGGGGGAGAACTGGTGATTCAGGGCGAAAGGCCGCAGCGAGGACCAACTTTTTGTTCAGCAGCAAGAGCTAGACGTTACCTGCAGCAGGTTGCACAGGTTATGTTCCATATGTTATGGATACCTGGGAAACGGGTAGGGCGACGGTGGAAGATGTGCCCGTAGTATAAGAGTGCGCGGATGTATTCCCCGAGGAGTTTCCTGGGATACATCTGGAGCGACAGGTGGAGTTCAGGATCGACCTAGTCCCTGGTTCGGCTCCGATAGCCAAGGCACCGTATCGGTTGGCTCCTCCCGAGATGCAAGAGTTGTCTACACAGCTGCAGGAGCTGTTAGACAAGGGTTTCATTAGACCGAGCAGTTCACCCTGGGGAGCCTCGATTTTGTTTGTGAAGAAGAAGGACGGGTCGCATCGGATGTGTATAAATTATCAGGAGCCGAATAAGGTAACGGTGAAGAACCGCTACCCACTCCCGAGTATTGATGACCTCTTTGACCAGCTACAGGGAGCATCTTGGTTCTCCAAGATTGATTTGCATTCAGGGTATCATCAGATGAGGGTCAGAGAGGAGGATGTGCAGAAGACTACGTTTCGGAGGTGTTATGGCCACTATGAGTTTGTGGTGATGCCTTTCGGGCTCACCAATGCTCCTTCCGCGTTCATGGACCTCATGAACTGTGTGTGTAGACCGATATTAGACAGGTCTGTGATAGTATTTATTGATGATATCTTGGTTTATTCCAAGACGCGAGAGCAGCATGATGAGCATCTGCGGGAGGTTCTGTAGACTTTGAGGAGGGAGAACTTGTATGCTAAGTTCTCCAAGTGTGAATTCTGGTTGCGCGAGGTGCAGTTTCTTGGGCACCTTGTCAACCAAAATGGGATTTCGGTAGATCCAGCGAAAGTAGAGGCCGTGATGAGTTGGGAGGTCCCAAGGTGTCCATCTGAGATTCAGAGCTTTCTGGGATTGGCACGCTACTATCGGAGATTCATTCAGGACATCTCCAAGATAGCAGTTCCGCTCACCCAACTGACTACGAAGTCGATGGTGTACCGCTGGGGGCCTGAGCAGTAGGCCGCGTTCGAGGCACTAAGACAAAGATTGTGCGATGCGCCAATCTTAACCCTGCCAGAGGGCATGGAGGGTTTTGTTGTGTATTGCGATGCATCCATCGTAGGTTTGGGTGTGGTATTCATGCAGAGAGGGCATGTCATCGCCTACGCATCGAGGTAGCTGAAGCCTCACGAGGCGAACTACCCAATGCATGATTTGGAGTTGGGGGCTGTTGTATTCGCCCTCAAGATTTGGCATCATTACCTCTATGGGGTTCGTTGTACGATTTACACGGACCACAAGAGTTTGAGGTATCTCATGGACCAGCCAAATCTGAATACGAGGCAATGTTGGTGGCTTGATGTGGTAAAGGATTATGATTGTGAGATCCTCTACCATCTGGGGAAGGCCAATGTCATGGCCGATGTGCTTAGCCGCAAGGCAACGCCAATTAAGGATATCTGTCTGAGGATGACAGTGGTGACTCCGCTTCTGGAGCGGATCCGGGAGGCTCAGCAGGAAGCTATGAAGGAGGAACATCGGAAGGGTGAGCAGATTGTGGGGTAGGTTTCCTCCTTCGACTTTGATAGCTGAGGGTTGTTGGCTCTTCACCGTAGGGTGTGGGTCCCTTATCATGGAGGCGTGTGCCAGGTCCGGATGGAGGAGGCACACAAATCCCGGTTCTCCATTCATCCCGGAGCGACGAATATGTATAGGGATCTTCGTCTGGACTATTGGTGGCCATGTATGAAGCGGGATGTGGCATGGTTCGTGGAGCGGTGTTTGACCTGCAGGAAGGTCAGGGCCGAACATCAGAAACCACATGACAAGATGCAGCCGTTGGATATTCCGCTATGGAAATGGGAAGACATCACGATGGATTTTATCAACAAGCTTCCCAGGACCGCGCGAGGAGTAGATTCGATCTAGGTCATCGTCGATCGATTAACCAAGAGCGCCCACTTTATCCCGATTCAGGAGAGCATTTCAGCTGAGAAATTGGCCGAAATCTATATCAGGGAGGTGGTGGCGCGGCACAGTGTTCCAGTCTTGGTGATATCAGATAGGGATGTGCGGTTAACTTCCAGGTTTTGGAAGAAATTCCACGATGAGTTGGGTACTCGTCTGCATTTTAGCACCGCCTTTCACTCGCAGACGGATGGTCAGAGCGAACGGACCATCTAGACTCTGGAGGACATGCTGCGGGCATGTGTTTTAGACTTCGGAGGTAGTTAGGATACCTACCTTCTGTTGGCAGAGTTCTCGTATAATAATAGCTATCATGCGAGTATCGACCGTCCTCCCTTCGAGATTTTGTATGGGAGGAGGTGTAGGACCTCGATATGTTGGGGCGAGGTTGGCCAGAGGGTCATGGGGAGCACCGAAGTAGTTCTCAATACGACAGAGAAGATTCAGTAGGTCCGGAGCAGACTTTAGATTGCTCAAAGTTGGCAGAAAAGTTATGCTGATAGACGTCGATCAAACCTGGAGTTTAGGTCGGGGATATGGTTCTCCTGAAGGTGTCGCCTAGGAAAGGCATCATCCGATTCAAGAAACGTGGAAAGTTGGGTCCTAGGCATCATCCGATTCAAGAAACGGGGAAAGACGAGTAGCTGCTGTTTGGTCTAAAACCCTAATCTAGGGGTTTGCACCCTATTTAAGCAGCCTTATGCAACCTCCATTCCCCCTTTATGCCCCCCAAACACTTCTCATAGCAAACCCTAGCCATTCTTGAGAAAATCTAAGGCTTTTGAGTGATTCTTGTGAGTTTTGACCTCAAGGAAGAAGGAAGAGCATATAAGGATCAAGAGGAGACTGAAGGATTCGAGTTTGGTTCATCATTTACAGTCTACAGAAGGTATAAAGTTTGAACCTTGCTCATTCATTTGTTAGATCCCTGTTTGAGGTGATATAGGGCTTTTATAAGCCATTTTTGGTGACCAACCATGTTTGCAAACATGGTTGGGGGTTTGAGCTTCTGGATCATGTCAATATTGTAGTCACAAGATAGATTTGGGTTGCCTTTGCACCCAAGGAAGGCCCCAAGCAACAAAAGGACCATTTTAGAGCCTTTTAAGCTCAAAAGTCCCATGCATGCACGCAAAGTTTGTAACTTTACGTGCTAGATCGAGTTTAAGGGCTTGGATCTATATTTTGGGCAAGTGTTGTACATTAGAAATCGAAGTTTAAGGAGGGGATGTGACCAACTCGACGAGTCCAAGGGTTCTGTCCCATATCAATGAGGATCTAAAGGACCAATTGAGTGTGGAAAGGTTTTAGGGAGTCCCGGGGAGTGACCCAATGTTCTGGACTAAGCAAATTATTCTGGAAATTCATGGTACTCGGCGAGTGCATGAACGGACTCGGCGAGTCCAAGGCAATCTCCTTAGAACTCGACGAGTTTTTCACCAACTCGGTGAGTTGTGGACAAATCTGGTTCAACAGATGAAGGCCAACTCAACGAGTTGTTCATCAACTCGGTGAGTCGGATGAGTTTTCATGGGCCGTTCGGATGAGAGAAGAACTCATCGAGTTGACGACCAACTCGACGAGTAGGTTCACGGATGAGGACGAGTAGATAATGAGGGACTCGGCGAGTTGTTCTCCCAACTCGACGAGTCGGGTAAACTGGAAGTTGACTTTGACTTTGACTTTGACTTGACTTAGTTGGGGGTAAAATGGTCATTTTACCCTAAGTGTACAGAAATCAGTTTCTAACCGAGTATTTATGGGGTTTGTAGCCGGAGGATTTCCGGAGCAGCAGCGGACGGAGGTTTCCCGCACTGATTATCAGCAGCTACTTGTAAGAGGTGAGTTACCTTCCAGTAGGGGTGGGTCTAAGGCCGCAATGCCGGCCCACCAATGAGGAGTATTTAGAAGATGATTGTCTTTGTGATAATTATCTTGGTTTGGTATGTGCTTGGTTATGAGTTATATATGTTCGATATGTTATGTGCATGATAGGGATAGTGGTCCTTAGGACCAAAGGGTAGATCAGTACCCGAATATGCCTGACTGTATGCTTATATCTTGTTATTGTATGCTAGTGGTAAGGGGTGGAATAGTCCCCAGTTACCGGTTGAAAGATACCAATGATGATTACCGGTTGAAAGATACCGATGACGGTTACCAGTTGAAAGATACCGATGATGATTACCGGTTGAAAGATACCGATGGTATTGTATGGTATGTGGTATGATGGGAGAACTCACTAAGCTTTGTGCTTACGGTTTCAGTTTTTGGTTTCAGGTACCTCTTCGTCTAAGGGGAAAGAGTCGGCAGCGTAGCATGGCATCACACACACATATGATTTTCCGCACGGTGTTTTCTGGGATTGTACTCTGATATGATATTTGTTTATGTTGTCGGTTTTCAAACATGATACTTGATTTTATGAGATGACGTGTTTATACAATATTTTCTAGTGAATGTTTTATGAGTTAATTAATTAAAAATGAAATTTTTCGACCTGAATTTTGGGATGTTACACAGGGCTTTGAGTTTGATTCACAAATGGAGTTTGAATAGCAATAGATAAACTCACAAACTCGAATGAAATGCACATAATTAGCACACGAAAGAGATATTCCCTATATATATATATATATATATATATATATATATATATATATATATATATATATATATATATATATTAAACATATGGTTGCGTTGCATCTGATATTAGAAAAAAACTTGACCTTTCTAAAGGTATCCGATTACATATAGTTAAAGAAAGTAAGAGTTTTAGCCGATTGTCCTATTCTATATCAAAATTTAGGAGTTAGGCGAGCACTACTTGCTGCGCGGATTACACATGGATCTTGAATCAACATCCGATTGCTTGGATCCCATGAGACGCCTGTCAAAGGCAGCTTGTTGCTCCCTTAAATCCCTCATTTCAGAGAGAGTTGCAGTCATTTGCTCCTGGAGGGAGTTGGTGTAGAGTTGAGCATTCCCTTGTAGCATGTCTAGGCGACGGATATCAGCTGCGTTATCTTCCATCCTTATGTCAACCTCGCGAATCCGGTTTGCTTGGACTCCGGATTGATAAGCCTGATTGGCATGTTTGCCTATTACAACTGGGAGTGCTCGATCAGCTGAACTTCCTCTGCTGACATCGTAGAAGTACCGACACATACCGTGAGGAGGACGCAGTCCTTGCTGCTGGATCCAATGGTGGATGTGGCTTCCTCAGATGGGAGTTGGTCCTTGAAATCCCATCCTGAAAGGAGGTCGGACGAATGAAGGTCGGACGACTGGCGGATTGATTACCTCAGGCTGTAAGGTTGAGCTATCCAAACCTTCCTACTCCTCGTCTTCCATGGGTTCCTCCTTGGGGTCATCTTCAATCCATCCCCCCATTACCTTGGTTGGGGTAGTAGGGGTCGCCGGGGTGATGAAATCCAGCCATTGAGTCTATACGAGAATAGGATTAAGAATTGACTATAAGCTAATAGCATGTAAAATTTACCCTTAAGTTTGACGGAAAAAGATACCTAAATATTCCCATAGTATTCTTAATGATATGCTCTTGGTAAGTTTTAAATTTGTTGTCAACTGCAGACACTCCCTGACATACGTTAGTCGGCTCTCGTACAAATATAGTTGATCAGGCTATATTCATCCCAGTTCCGATTACATGTCCCAAGGCACACCTTCACTGGACAATTTCTTTATAATACTTCTATATTGATCTATTTATGACACTATTATTAATATTAAATGAATGCATGCCTACTTTAAAAAAATTAAATAAATTTAATTTTAAAAGTATGACTTTGACTCAGAGTGTTTTTGCTAAGTTGTGTTTATAGTTGTATACCAAAAATGGTTTTGATATACTTAATTCACAATAAACATTGCTCTGATTCCAATTTGTCACACCCCGAAACTAGAACGGCGGAAACGTTCGAGGGCGGAGGACGTCATATTCAGTATCATAACAGTTCATAGTAAGGAAAGTACACACCACCATATATATATATATATATATATATATATATATATATATATATATATATATATTTAAAAGTTTCAAAATGTTTACATAATTGTATTTGTTACATGTTCAAAAGATAAATACATAAACATCTTTCAAAAGAAGTAATTAACGTCAGAGCGTTAATCCCCAAAAGTTGGTTTCCAAACCTGCTTAGCGGTTCCCAGAGAATACAAGTTATTTCAAAGAAAAAGTGTCAGCAATTAAGTTGGTGAGTTCATAAGCGGTTTTGAGAAAATGTATATCATTCAAAAGTTTGTGAGTTTTCCAAGAAAATCCCTTATTTTCTTATAAAAGTATGAAATGCATAGGACTGTTTTTGTTGTGAATTATAAATAGTTGTACCAGGAAAATCCATTATTTTCCTATTAGTTGATTGTTTTAGATACAGGAAAATCCCTTATTTTCCTAAAGTAATAGGCAGTCTCTAATGTCCAAGACTGAAAATCGCAAGCAACTAAAATGCTTAAAAGGTTGAGGCATAGTTGTATATAATAAAGCTATAAGAAGATCACACTTGTTAGATTAAGAATAGTTTTAATAACTACTCATTCATAAAAGCAGAATACCATAATAATTGTCCATCCGGTGAGTTTTATAACCATACTAAACATAATATGCATGTGGAGACGGTCTTCAGGCGTCAAAACGTTATGACAAACTGTCACCCAAAGGATTGTAGCTAACAGTCAGGGCGCGGGATCATGACTTCCCATATAGATCTATACACATTTGACACTCTCTCCAAACGGGAGACTCTGGTTATAATTGACAGGACTTTAGGTAGTACCTTTTAACAAAAAGGTAGCATTGAAGATGTAATCGTCTCACGGATTCTCAACTAAGTCTGTATTAAAATAATAGTTTTGTATGCAATTTTTATTCTCTTTCACAATGTTTGACAAAGCATAAATCATATGTTCTTTGAATGCATAAAATGGTTTAACAAGGATGGCTACCCTGGATACTATGCATTTTGTATAAATCTAATGCATGCAAAGTATAACAAGAGTTTTCACGTTTTCACTCGGGATCAACCATGTGTTTACTTGTATTCTCCCCTAAAATGTATTAAAAGTACATTATAAAGTATTTGAAAGTGTATAAAAGGGGGTATGAACTCACTTGATTGAAGTCGTAGCTTGAAGAAGTTAAGACAAAGAACCGAGTAGAACTTCGACTATAGAAAGCTGAATTTTCGGGATCCTCGGGAGTGTAAGACTTCCTTCTGATCTCGAGTATAAAAACCGGGATGTCAGGATGGCTTCAAGTGGAAAAACGCAGAGCAAAAGTGTGGGAAAAGAGAAGAATTGAACAAGAAACTCGGAACCCTAGCCTCCCTTTTATAGGAGGCTAAACCGTCTCCGTACGCTGGGCGTACGCTCTTACGCAGGGCGTAGCGTACTTCAACGCTTATGTCAGCCGTCTGACGGACGATGGGATGTCTGCTGCTGAAGGGACTACACCCTTATCGCTTGGTACGCTGGGCATACGAGGGTACGCTAGGCGTAACTCGTGTCGGTTTGTGCACCTCGAACTTGTAAAATCCGTAACTTTCGCATACGAGCTCCATTTTTGACGTTCTTTATATGCACACGTAGGTGAGAATGTATTCTACAACTTTCATTTAGACTCCATCATCTAATTTTGACTTTATTTTAATTATATTGTTTTTAACAGGCCGGGACACGAAAGGTCTATTAAAATTCCGTAACTTCTTTATCCGATGTCTGTTTTCGATAGACTTTTTACCGTTGTACTACCATTGTTGGGGTCTTAGATTCTCATTTAGATTGTTTCGGTCAAAAATCCCTCGATCTCTATTTTGAGTTTTTAGTTGTCTACTGCTACATCCGAAACTTCGAAAAATCATAGCTTCCTCATACGAAGTCAGATTTGGGCGTTCTTGTTATGTATGTTCGCGGTTTAATGATATCTGTGACTTTAATTTAGATACCTAAGACTAAAAAGTATTTTATCCAAATTTCTCGTTTTATGCTTAACAACGCTTTACCGATAGTGTTACGAATCTTTGATTGGTCATAACTCCTTCGTTATAACTCGGATTTTAGTGTTCTTTATGTTTTTGGAAACCTTATCACCATATCTACCACATAGTGTACTCAAACGGAGCTTTTTGAACATTTCATTTTCGATGATATTCTTATTACTTCACAAAGAGATTACAAGACTCGACTTTTAGACATTACATTAACCTGAAATAACGAGTTGTTATAGATAAAATAACAAACATAGAACATAATGTCGGGTCTACTAGTTGTTAGATACATCAATAGCCGGTTTCTCCAAAGATGGTGTTACCTTCGTTCCAAATGCCATATGTACTTCTACTTTGGAATCTCCCATCATGCCAAACATGGTTAGAAAGATCTTTGTGTAAGCTTCTTGATTGATAAATATGCCTTCGGGTCTCTGTCTAATATTCAAGCCAAGGAAAAAGTTAATTGGACCCGTTGAGCTCATTTCAAACTTAGTTTCCATCACATGATTGAATTCAACAGTTAAGCTAGGATTTGTTGAGCCGAAGATGATATCATCGACGTAAATTTGAATGATCATTAAGTGGTCACCTTATTTCTTGCGAAAGAATGTTGGTTCAACCAAACCTTGTTTAAACTTGGACATTTTTTGAAAGCAAGTAAGAGTTTCATACCATGCTCTAGGAGCTTTTTTCAGTCCATAGACTGCTTTTTCAAAAATATAACAATGATCTGGATACCTTTTGTTCACGAAACCTGGTGGCTACTCAACATATTTGTCACGTCTAGGTCTCCATTTAAGAATGCACACTTGACATCCATTTGAAATACTACAAAATTTTTGTGTGCAACATACGCCAGAAAGATTTGAACCGATTCCAATCTTGCTACTGGAGCGAAGTCTCTTCGTAGTCAATTCCTTCTTCCTGACAATACCCCTTTATAACCAATCGAGCCTTGTTGCGAATAACATTTACCTCTTTATCCATCTTGTTTCTGAAGACCCATTTTAACCCAACAACCGATGCATCTTTTGGTGTGGGAATCAGTCTCCAAACTCGGTTTCGCTCAAATTCATTAAGTTCATCTTGCATAGCTTGAACCCAGTCAGAATGGTCAAGTGCAATATTAACCAGTTTCGGTTCTATTTTTTAGACAAACGAATTAAACAAGCAAAATTCTACTTGAGAGAACAGAGCAGTTTGCTTCGCTTTTATTTGAGACTGACTATGAACACCCTCAGATGATTCACCAATTACCTGGGTTTTTGGATGATCCCTTGTCCATTTAGTGAGAGGAGGATAGTTTGGATCACAGGAAGGATCCAATTCTGCATTTATTTCTTCCTGTAATTCTGATTGAGAGTCTTCATCATTTGTTTGATTATTCTCCCCCTCAAATGGCGAGACTATTTTAGCATCCAGTTCTGAATGCTCACCCTCGGTTGGACTATCATGATTAGACGATGGATTCTCCCCCTCCAATGATGAATTTTTTTTATCTTCAGGGTTAGATTGCTCCCCCTCGAATGAGACATCATGGGTTTTTTTCGGTGATGATGTTTCCTCCTGGAATGTATGACTTTCTTCTGGAGGTTCGCTTGGACCGGGCTGTTCTGTTGGTTCCTTGTGTTCTCTTGACATTTCTTTTGTAACTTCATCAATAATTTTCTTCAAGTTGTTGATCTTGTTGTCAGCAGCCTTCGTCTCGGAGTAAATTGCTCTTTCTGGTTCATCAAAAAGTAACACGTATTCATCAAATAGATTGGAAATACAGACTGAAACTTGACCTGATTTTGGAAAGATTTCCTCCAATGGATCAATATTTGATTGAAGCTTCTTTACATAACTATCATCAAAGGTGACATAATAGGTCTCCTCAATTTTCTTTGAACGTTTATTTAGAACCCTATATTCCTTTGAGGTCAGAGAGTAACCAAGAAAGATTCCTTCATCAGCCTTTACGTCGAACTTGTTTCGGTTCTCTTTGGAATTGAAAATAAAGCATCTTGAACCAAACACATGGAAGAACTTGACATTCGGCTTGCGATTATTCAAGATTTCATATGGAGTGATAGAGAATCGCTTGTTTAGGAAGGATCGGTTCTGGGTATAACAGGCAATAGCGATTGCATCAGCCCAGAAGTACAAAAGTAAGGAAGCGAAGCTGAGCATGGTACGGGTTGCTTCACTTAGAGAGCAATTTCACCTTTTAACTATGTTGTTCTGTTGTGGAGTATAGGGAGTAAAGAAATTATGAGACACTTCCTTATCAACAAGAAATTATTCGAACTGTTGATTCTTGAACTCCAACCCATTTTCGCTTCTTATATTCCCGACCATCTTTCGCTGTTGCAGTTCCACTTGTTGTATAAATGCTTTGAGCTTTGGAGTCGCTTCGTTCTTCTGTTTAAGAAAGAAAACCCTAGTGAAATGTGAAAAGTCATCAACAATTACCAATATGTACTTGCTACCACCAACGCTTTCTATTGCTAAAGGACCACACAGGTCGATGTGAAGTAGTTCAAGTGGTTCGATGATCTTTGTGTTGATACGAGTTTGATGACTCTTTCGGCTTTGCTTTCCCATCTCGCATGCAACACGCAAATGTTCCTTATCATATTTGAGAAGGGGTAGACCTCTTACATGATCACCAATAACCAATTTGTTGATATCTTTGAAGTTAAGATGAGAGAGCCTTCGATGCTAAAGCCAATTTTTGTCAGAGTGTGCTTTCGTCAGAAGGCATACAACTGGCTTTCCTCAAACTGGATTGAGATTAAAAGATACATCTCTCCCTTTCACTTGGATTTTAATAGAACAGTCTTCGTCTTTTTTTCAATAATCTCATAACCTTCATCATAAAATGAAACCTTCAAACTAGTTCCCACCACAAGTTGTGAAACACTGATTAGATTATGTTGTAATCCCTCCACATATGCTACCTTCCTTATTAAGAATTCACCGTTTGTGATCATTCCATAAACTTTGATTGTTCCATATGAATTATTCCCATAGTTGACACATCCACCATCCTTAAGGGCTCGAAACTCCCTCAGCTCTTCCCTCTTTCTTGTCATTTGACGTGAGCAGCCACTATCAATGTACCATTCATCGTCAAACTGCTCGTCACTTATAACCTGCAAAAATTAAGCAGATTTAGGAACCTAAAGCTTCTTGGGTCCTTGTGACCCTTTAATAGGTTAGGGAATTGCAATAAAAAGATCAACTAAATAAGTTCTCTTTATTAAGGTGGTTTCATCTTTTCGTTTGATGGTAAAAACTTTGATTTTATTGCTTTCAGCTTTCGGTTTATTTGAATCAAGTTGTTTATTTTTATGTTGTTTCTTATTAGCCTTTTGATTCTTAGGGTTAGCAGTTGTCTTCTGTGCATGAACTTCAGAGTATGAGACTTGCTTTCCCTTTTCCTTTGATATCCTCGATTAGGTTCTGCTTCAGTTGTTGCTGAAACAAATGAGGTTTTGAGTCGAAACCAGTCTTTCGGGTCTTGTTACCGCTGGGCTTAGCATCGAAGCTATCTCTTTGGTTTGTTGATCTGCAAGACTGACATTGAGCGCATAGGGATTTGTTCTAATGAGGACCTACTTTTTCCTGTGGTTTTGATACTTTGTGAACATAATTAGCGTTTTGGGAATTCCAGAACTGCTTTCTCTCTTTGAGATTCTTTTGATACCTTTGGTTTCTTTGACGTGCATTCTCAGGAAGTTGTTTTTGAGACTTGTGAATGTTTGCTTTCGGTTTCGGTATCTCTTTACTTGCTTTGCTTTGAGATGATTCAACTGAACCATTTATTAGTTTGCTTTGATTTTCCTTAGTACCGCTTGTACTTGGCTTATCAAAGCTAGAAGGTTTGTTAAGTGGCTCAGCCACATACCTAACTTTGACTCTCCATGAGGTTTGCTTTGACAAACCTACTGTTTCATCTGCATTATCAATGGGAGCCGACTAGAAAAAGTTGTCACACCCATCAACATTGTCTTCATCAACCAACGAAGTTAACTCCACTGTTTTCTTTTTGGTCATTCCGGTGGTAGCATATACTTGATTCGGCACAATTTGCACCTTTTGATATACAACTACTTTTTCTCTATGGAATTTGGACTTATTTTTGGATACTCGAGCAACCTCAACTGAATTTTCAGTTATGAGTGGCTTTGCATGTTCGAGTTCGCTTTTGATAAACTCATAATAGTCAACCTCATCCTCTACAAAAATTTCACTCATATCGGTGTCCTCATCAAATTCAGAAGAATTTTCCACATTCAACTTGTGTTCTGAATTTAATTTGGTATTCAATGAGTCAAATATTTTCATAGTTTTGGTCTTTATGTTAAACTTGTCATTTTCGTCCAACAAATTCTTAATCATGTCCTTATGATTTTTTGGATTTTATAAAGGAGTCAATTTTGTCTAGACTTATCCTGTAAGCATCTGAAATCTCATCTGATGATACAATTGATTCATAGTTGTAACAATATACATCCACTTCATCTTCCTTAAATTCAAGAAACGGCAAGATCATTTTGTGAACCTTTTTGTCAATATCACAATTTAAGTGCAACTAAGTAGTATTAGTGTAAAGATGTTTAGCTGTTAAACAAAAATATTTCATTGTTTTAAAAGCTTTAAATTGTCTCTTTGTAAATAAATCAGCTCATCTCTCATCCTTACTGACTCTAACTCCATCTTCTCGATCCACATTCTTCGCTCCTCACTCTTGGATGTTGCCATGCTAAGTTGATCGGTTAGGTTAGCATTTGTGAGGCGAGTTTGCATTAGACTTCCACTTAAACTTGAAAACTTGAATTTTAGTTCGTTTAATTCCTTTTCATAGTTTTGTTACAAATATTTTAAGTGATTCGATAATAGATTGTACCTTCTTGATTAGTTGATCACAATCGCTGATCCTTTCGCTCACAGGCTTGGCCGCAAACTCTCTGCCATGTGTTGGTTTATGCACTTCTTCATCTTCAGAGTCTTTAGACCAGACTTCTACTCCACCAAATTCATCATCAACCACGTTCTCCTGCACAACCAAAACATTCATAACTTTGTTAGAGTTTTTCTTCTTCTTTATCTACTCCAGGTTGTGCAAATGATCTTCTTCATCATCTTCACCCTATTTCTTCTCTGACAGCTTTCTCAACATGCAATCTTTGGCAAAATGGTTTTTGCCATGGCAAAAGTTGCAATCATATCCAGAGTCTCCCACCAGCTTGCTCTCCTTCTTCACTTCTTCTTTGTGAGGATTGTTTTTGATATCCTCTTTAGCCTTTTCTGAGCTATAACTTCCCTGCCAGTTTCGGTTCTTGGCGGCATGGAACTTCTTACGAGCGAATCGTTGTGGGTTGGAGACCATCATTGCATACTCTTTTCTTGTCAGATCACACTCTGACATTTCTGACTCTTCTTCATCCACCGCCACATTCTTCGCTTTGGAGAGAAGGGCCAAGGATCCCATACCGGACACTACTTTCACTTCTTTAGTCACAACACTTTCGTGAGATTTGAGAATCCTCACCATCTTCGCCAGGGAATAAGACTTAAACTCCTCATGAGCCTTCACAGTTGATGCCACAACCATCCACTCGGTTCTTAAACCATTAAAAAATGTGACTTTTTGTTCAATCACTTCCCTTCTAATATTGTGTTTAATCATTTTACTCAAAAGAGGATTGAAACGATCGAATGTCTGAATCAAATTTTCATCAAACTTTTGTTGGAAAGCATCGAACTCAGAGAGCAGTAGAGTTTGGATGGAGCGTTCTAGATCCTCGTCGGTAGAATACAACTCCTTAAGTCTATCCCAGATCTCTTTTTCTGTGGTTCATGGACTTACCAAACGAAAAGTATCAGACTACAAAGCGAATCTGATCATTCTCATGGCTTTAACATTACACAATAACTTGTCCTTCTCATATTGAGGAATTTTTGTCCACGTAAGTTAAGAGTTTGTTGTACTCTGTTTGAGTCTTTATTGTCCTATTCGTTCTAGAATGAACAAATGGACCCAAAGTTATCGCTTCACATATTAGATAGCCATTGTCTTCAGATCCAACCACGTAATCTTCAAAATGATGCGTACAAACATCGTAATCTTAAGTGTATAGGATTGGAATCCTGGTTGTAGATCCAATGTTGTTGGAGATATTGATTGGATTGGTTTAAGAGTCATCGTGAGACATGATGATATCTGCAAGAACCAGAATTGTAAAGATTGAATTAGGGTTTTATAAAAAACAAGAAGTAACGTCAATGAACATGTGACGGGTCCTACAGATTCGATTAAAGTGGAAACCCTAAACAGATTCTTCCAACAGAAGAGATGCGTATGGATTACACAACCTCCTGCTCTGATACCAATCGATGAGAATTAATTCTATACGATCGATAGATTCATCAGATATCAAGAAAACGATAACAGCAAATGACAAGAAATAAAAGACACAGATGAATCAAACGTATGTCGAATGATTAATATGCTCCACCTCAGAAGAATTCAATGCGAATTACTATTGTAGAGGTGTGCTAGGGTTACAATACTTGATGTCAAAATAATAATCAAAAGCTAATTAACCATATAATTCATGCATGCACTATATATATAAGTAAACCCTAAAGCTAAACATGGTTGGACAGGCCCAAACCACGTGAAACATCCCAAAAATACAACCCAAAAATTTTGTTTTTAAATAATAATAAAAGTCATAACACTGAATGTCATATAATAAAACCATACGCCGGGTATCTCAAAAGCCATAATAAAAATGTCATATCAAGAACTGTATCAAATCATATCTAAGTATCTGAAACAAAACTCCAAGGAATAAAGATGAAGCTATGGTGTGTGCGATGCCATCAACCTGAGCCCTTCCCTTTACTTGCAGAAGTACCTAAAACCAAAACTGAAACTGTAAGCACGAAGCTTAGTGAGCTCCCCCAAACTACCACATACCATAAAACAACATATAAACACATACTGGGCCTTGCCCACTGCATCAGACTGAAGTCCAAAAACTGCATCGGACTGAAGTCCGGAACTAACCAGGGCCTTGCCCTCTGCATCGGACAGAAGTCCGAAAACTGCATCGGACCGAAGTCCGAAACTAACTGGGACCTAGTCCCCTGCATCGGACCGAATTCTGGAACTAACTGCATCGGACCGAAGTTCGGAAACTGTCTCAGCATAACATAGCATGGCATAAACATATCAACTAGCATGAACACATAAACTGCATACTGCATCGGGCCGTAGCCCGGAACACATAACACATTAATACTATCTGAGCCACGAAGGCATCAAACATACTAAATACTGCATCGGACCGAAGTCCGGAAACTACTCCTAGCTAAACGGGCCAGCATTGTGGCCTTAGACCCGTTCCTACTCGAAGGAAACTCACCTCGTAAATTGGCTGGTAAATGAACTGCTATGGAAACTGTCTGCTGCCGTTCCGGTATCTCCTCGGCTACAATTTCCATAACACACTGAATCAAACACTGATAAATATACTGAGTGTAAAATGACTATTTTACCTCTGGTCAAAGTCAACCCTATTGTCAAAGTCAACATACAGTTGACCTGACTCGTCGAGTTGGGTCACCAACTCGTCGAGTCCTCACCCTTACTTCTTTGCTTCTGTTCGCTACTACTCATCGAGTTTGGCATAGACTCGACGAGTTCCCCTTCTGTAACAACCCGAAATTTCCGTACCACTTCTTGTAACTCTTTCGTAGATCAATTCAAGCATCCAATCGTCGTTTCCAAATTCGATTCCGATTTTCTCATTTAATTAAGTCATTAACTTGTACATATCTAAAATGACTTAATGGGTGTCTTAATACATTTAGAAATCATTTTAACACCCATATTAGTGATCGGAATATTTCTAGAATTTACCGTATCAGGTTACGGCAACTCAATCGGGTACGACCAAAAGCCTCGCCTAACGCCGGTATCGGGTGCAATCCCACCGTGTCCAAAACTTAGACACTATATAAAGTGTTCTAAGCCTTCATTTGAAGCTTTTGGCTTCATCTCACTACTCTCTCTCTAACCTCTCTCCTCACTCTAAATTAAGGTCCAAAATCAAAGAATTAAGGCTCTAAATCATAGAGGTAACCTTCCTAGCTTGTTATTCAACCTCTTAGGCCTTCAAATCCAAGTTCAAAATGAGATTTAGGACCTGGAACATGATTTTACAGCCAAGGAATAAGCTTGGGCCGTAAACACACAATAAAGGGGTTTTTGAGCCATTTAACCCTTCCAAATCATTGTTGGGACTTAGATACGACCTTAAGGCTTGCACATCGGGACTTGAAACATTTAAAACATGAATTTTGTGGGAAAAAAGAGAGTTTACGGCCAAGGCTCCTTCTTGGGCCGTAAACTCCTCAAAAATGGGGACTAAACACCTTAAATCATGTTAGAATGCCTTGAAACTTAACCAATAGCCTTGGAATAAATCATAGAACCACCTAAAAATAGTTTGGAGGCCTTAAACATATTAAAACACCACATTTAGGAGTTTACAACCATAGCACATACTCTTAGGCCGTAAACTCATAAAAGTGTGTCAAATGATGCCCTTAAACCACCCCAAGGCTTGGAAAAATTACTAGAATCACATGTGATTGCTTTAAGTGCTTCAAATCAATTATCCTTAGCCATAGGTGAGTTTACGGTCGTAAAATCCAAGTTATAGATGTGAACTCCCTTTTAAATGGTATAAATCCAAAGAAAATTAATCCAAGGTATTTTAGAAGTTCATTCCAACATCCCCTTGTCTATTTAAGCCATTTTAACACTCAAAACCACACCAACATAAGTTTATGGCCGTAAACTCATGTATGTGTGTGTTTTGTGGCTGTAAACTCACTTAAATGTTTACTCTTGTGGCGTAAACTCAAGTCCCAAGTCCCTAGTACCAATACACGTCCGTAGATGTCACTCGGGTCACTCCAAACGCTTGTTTTGAGGTGTTTAACCTTGTCGGAGTGTAATGTTCCATATAATTAGTGAATGTATCCCTAATTGAATATATATGGACATTATTTCATTTTACATAGGGACATCGCGAGTAATCAAACCCCGAACCAACGTCTAGTGTTCGAAACCGTCGCATTCCCCAGTCTGGTGAGTTCATACCCCTACTCCTTTTCACTGTTTTCACTGTTTTTAGGGGGGAACACAAGCAAAGTACAAGGGAATACTTGTAATCAAAACGTGTTTTCAAACATGTGTTTCACATTTTATATACTTTTAACATTGATTACTACAACTGATAACCGTTTAACATGCAGATCACATAATATATATTTGTGAAATGGATTTTAAACTGTTATGTTTTACATATATTTCACAAATGGCTTTCCATATTTTATCAGTTAAAAGCATGACATTAGAACATTCGAACATAATACCTGTACATTGTTTTGTCCTCGGTAACACTCCACATATATACGCGAGTGGAGGACTATCATATTATTACTAGTAAATTTGTTAATCCTGTATGATTGGAGACACGTCCTCGGCGAACACTCCACAGAGATACGCGAGTGGAGGACTACACCCGTAACCATAATCTATGGGATTTAGAGAGCGTGACTTGATTGTATAGATCTATACGGGGCTAACTACCCCACACCTGGCGAAAGTCATAAGTATGTGGACTACTTATTGCCACAGGTTTAGTCCATTGTATGGTTATTGAACTCGCAATTAGGATAACAAAGATTTACTTCTGGTAATAATAAACAACTTTATACAATTCACAAGATAATCAGGATTCAGAATTCATCTTTTACATAAGGCAACCAACATTCAGGAAATTATGGGACTTTCCTGGTGAAACATTGAACATAACCACGTATTCGGAAAACATCTTTTACATATAGTAACTAACATTCAGGAAAGTATGGGACTTTCCTGGGAAACCTTGTACATAACCAGGTCTAACAAGAATACATCATTTACATATGGTAACCAACATTCAGGAAAGTACGGGACTTTCCTGGGGAAAACATTACATAACCAGAAAGGGTAACAAATCAGATAACCTTACTTTACATCTTTTACAATTGATAACATACAAATCAGGAAAGTATGGGACTTTTCTGGGAATACATTGGTACATAACCAGAACAGTATGTCAACCCAGATAACTTAACTATACATCTTTACGAGGGAAAACATGTTTTTTTTCAATGTACAACTTTACTTTACATGTAGACAAATGATAACCAACCTTTATTAAGAAAATATGGGATTTTCTTGGTGTGCGTAACATTTCAGAAACATAAAGGAAACTTGAATAATTTCACAAACTAAACCGCTTATGAACTCACCAGCGTTATGCTGATTTTCAAACCGCTTGTGTTCTCAGGTCAGCATTAGAACAGGTACCCGAAGATCCTTTTTGCTTGAAGACGGAGTACTCAGAAGACCCGCTTCATTTTGTTCATATTTATATGCTATGTATCACAACAGTACAAATTTTACTTTTGAAACAACTGTAAAACTTTTCTTATGTAATGTAATGGTTGTTTTACTTTACTTACTATGTGCATTGGATTTGATACTCAACGTGGAGTCAACCCCGAAAATGTTTCCGCCTTCGTTTTTTAGGGTGTGACACCTTCAATGCTATCACTCAGTCAATCTGCATCCGACTCGCCGAGTTGTATGAACAACTCTTCGAGTCTTCCTTCAACGCATGAACACTCTGGCTATAACTCACCGAGTTGTATGAGCAACTCGTCGAGTCTGATCTAGAGATATGAAGACTGACTTGGACTTGCGACTCGACTTGCTGAGTCCAAAGAATGACTCGCCGAGTCACACGCATGCAATTAGTATTCAAACAATTCTGCTCAAAACCAACGCATCCAACTGATAGATGTGGGCTCCTAAGGCCTAGTTTGCACGTAAAGGTTCCATTTTTAAGTGCACATATGCTCCTAAAGAGGTTTATAGGCTTAAAATGCATGAATAAGGTTAGATCTAGGGTTTATATGCAACAAGGTTCAATAAAGGTATTAGATCTGGGTTTTGGGACAGAAATATGATTAGATCTGAAAGCTATATCACTTACACAAGCTCCCTTACTAGATTAAGCTCATAAATGGGCAAAAAGGTAACCTAAATGAGATTCTTGAAGAAAAACAACCAAAGAACAGAAGAGTCCGATTAATACCTCAAATGACTCTGAAATGGATGCACGATCTTGTTCCCTTTCTTCTCCTTTGGATCTAGCCTTCCTCATCTCTTCCAATCTTCACTCTTTACACAAAAATGCCCCAAAATACTCAAACTAGGTTAAGGTATTGCTATAAAATGTTATGAGGGTGAGGGAGGCCAGATTGGGTGCATAAGGGGGATTATATAGGGTGCAAAATCCGTGGATCTAGGGTTTCTTCCAGACTGGCGTACTCACCGTGTCGCCCACTTACACGTGCTGGAAATCCCGTCTCTACTCGACGAGTCGGGCAATAGACTCGTCGAGTCCCTCTTGAATACTTAGAAAAATAAACATTAACTAACATACTAGAAATGGGGTCGTTACAACTCTCCCCCACTTGTCTCATACTTCGTCCTCGAAGTCTGCTGCTGCTGCATCTACGAACAACTTTGGATAGTGCTCCCTCATTTCCTCCTCTGCCTCCCACGTCCACTCAGATCCCTTCCGGTGCTGTCACTGCACCTTTACTAACCGAACCACCTTGTTCCTCAAGGCTTTCGTCTTCCGATCCATGATCGCTATGGGTTTGTCAATATAATTCAGGCTGCTATCAACCTGAATGTCCTCCAAGGGTACTACTGCTGTCTCATCCACCAAGCACTTCCTCAATTGAGAAATATGGAAAGTGTTGTGGATCTGACTGAGCTCTGCCGGAAGATCCAAACGATAAGCAACCCGTCCCACCCGAGCCAAAACCCTAAAAGGACCGATGAACCTTGGGCGCAACTTGGCCCTATTCCGAAACCTGATAACACCCCTCCAGGGTGATACCTTCAGGAGGACCATATCGCCCACCTGGAACTCAAAGTCTGAACGCCTCCTATCGGTGTAACTCTTCTGCCGACTCTGCGCAGTCTGCAGTCTGCTACGAACCTGTTAGATTAACTCCGTCGTCTTGAGCACCACTTCGGTGCTCCCAATGACCCACTGACCGACCACGCCCCAACAAATCGGGGTCCTGCACTTCGTCCCATATGGCATTTTGAAAGGAGGTCGATCATACTCGCATGGTAACTGTTGTTATACGAAAATTCTGCTAATGGAAGATACGTATCCCAACTGCCACCGAAGTCCAGAACACATGCCCGCAGCATGTCCTCGAGAGTCTGAATCGTTCTCTCGCTCTGCATGTCCATCTGAGGATGGAAAGCGATGCTAAAATGGAGACGAGTACCCATCTCGTCGTGAATCCGCTTCCAGAATCTGGAAGTAAAATGGAAATCTCGGTCTGACACCACTGAAACAGGCACTCCATGCCGTGCCACCACCTCTCGCACATATATACCGGCTAGCTTCTCAGCCGATATGCTCTCCTGGATTGGTATAAAATGAGCACTTTTCGTCAACCGATCCACTATAACCCAAATCGAATCCACTCCACATGTGGTCCTGGGAAGCTTAGTGATGAAATCCATAGTGATATCTATAGGGTTTTGAGCATTCAAACACTTCCTAAGTGTACATGCAACCCTAATAAACCTTGGATCAATGTTTGTCTAAGGTACATGCAAAATATTATTTTCCAAGGGTTATAACCTATCTAGCATGGCATGGGGTACTTTTAAACATAAAAGAACTAGATGAATTGCATACCTTTTGTTGATTGTTGATTCCTTGGAGTTTGAGATCCAAGCACCAATAATGTGAATGCCTCAAGTGGAAATCACAAATCACCACAAACTTGGAAAATATATGAGAGAGTATACTAACTCTTAGAATTCGGCCACCACTATTACACACACTAGGGTGGTTTTTCATGCAACATAAGCTTGTTTATATAGTGTGCATGGTTAGAGTGAAACCCTAATAACCCATGTCTTTTCCTCTTCCAAGGATCCATGGGTTAAAGCTCCATGGATCATCCATGGACTTCCATATAAGCTTAGCCCATTAACAAATGAGTATTATCCCACACCATGTAAATGTAATAGCCCATAATTTAATGAGTCTTCCTTTTAATCACTAAATTAATTCATAATTAATTCAAGATTAAAACCAATTAAATATCATGACTTTATATTAATGTATTATAACTTATCATATATTAATAAATCGTAGTATACAATTCTCATAAAATTATCCATAAATAGTTTGGGTGAAGTGCAACCCAAATGGACCATGCCGGGTCGGGTCAAGTATATACTAAAAAAGTTATGGACTTAGACACCTTATCCAACAGACTCCCACTTGGATAAGTCTAATAACTGTATTTGCCTATATTACTTCAGGAAACAACTGTCAATTGTAGCTCTCAAAAACTCTGTTGAACTATGAAGCGTCATTTTAGACAAGTGATCATATAGTCCTCTGTTCTCATGATATCAGCCGGACAAATACATGGAACAATGTCTTACTTATTGTCTGGCAGTTGTTTCTCGATTTCCGATTTGTTTGACAAAGAACTTAACTGAACACATCAATTTTGTTCTGACCGGCCCGGTACATGGGTCAACACAAAATCATCGAGGGGCCCAGATATCGCTTCTATTTCTACAAGGAACAGATAAACTTCGACTCATATGCTTGTTCTAATACTTGTTGAATTGTACACAAAGGCACGTTTTATGACATCAAGTTACTGATGTGTTTACGTGCAATCAATGCACAACCAACTCATAGGTAACAACTCATATCTCTAGGTTTGAAGACTTATATATACCGTCTCATGATCACTTGAGATAAATTCCATGAAGTAATACAAGTGAGCGTAGGTTTATTCCAAAGCTCATAACTTATGAGCACTCATGAACATTGTAGCAACCATTGCTATGTCTAAAAACCTTTAGCCATCTACAAACCCAATTCATGACAATCTTGATTCATACCTACTTCCGACGTATGAATGATTGTGGAGGTTTGAATAAATGAATTATTCTGGAAGTCAAAACATGCAAAACTGAAACAATAGTAAAGAATTGACAATGATAGCAACACTTTACTTATTAATAAATCACAAATTTTATTCATCATCAAACGTCGATTACATTTTACAAGTTTCAGAATAGGCTATCTAATCTGTAAAACTAATATCGTCCCTCAGCCCGATACGCCTCGCATGCTGCAAATGCTTAACCCTCGTCAGTCCCTTCGTAAGGGAATCTGCAGGGTTCTCATCTGACGATACCCTCTTTGCCACGAGGAGTCCTTCTTCTATCTTGTGTCTTATGAAGTGATATTTTATGTCCATGTGTTGGGATCTGCCATGATTTCTCGGTTCCTTGGCTAAGGCAACCGCACTATTGCTGTCACAGAAAATCTCCATAGGCTTCTTAATAGTTGGTACAACTCCAAGGTCTTCGATGAAGTTCTTTAGCCATATCGCCTCCTTCGCCGCTTCACTCGCTGCTATATACTCTGATTCACAAGTCGAATCAGCTACCGTCTCCTGCTTGGAACTCTTCCAAGAGACTGCCCCTCCATTTAGGGTAAAGACCTAGCCCGACTGAGAGCGGAAGTTATCCCTATCAGTCTGAAAACTAGCATCACTATACCCTAATACTCTCAAGTCATCACTCCCACCAAGGGTAAGGATCCAATCCTTAGTCCTCCACAGGTACTTGAGAATGTTCTTTACCGCGGTCCAATGAGCCTTGCCCGGGTTCCCCTGATATCTGATGACCATACTCAAAGCAAAGGCCACATCAGGGCGGGTACAAGTCATAGCATACATGATCGAGCCTACAACAGAAGCATACAGTAATCGACTCATTTCTACTATCTCAACCTCTGTACTCGGACTTTGAGTCTTACTCAGTTTGGCATTGTATTGGATCGGTAAATCTCCTCTCTTGGAATTTTGCATGTTGAACCTATTCAACACCTAATCCAAATAGGTACTCTGACTATGTCTAATTAGTCTTTTACTCCTTTCTCTCAATATCCTTATCCCTAGGATATAGGCAGCTTCCCCTAGGTCCTTCATAGCAAAGCACTTCCTAAGCCAGGACTTAACCTCCTGCAAGGTTGGGATGTCATTTCCTATAAGTAGTATGTCATCTACATACAGTACCAAGAAGCTAACTATACTCCCACTAGCTCTGACATATACGCAAGACTCATCTTCACTTCTCGAGAAGCCAAATTCTTTGACCTTCTCATCGAAACAAAGATTCCAGCTACGAGATGCTTGTTTTAATCCATAAATGGATTTCTCAAGCTTGCATACTCTATTAGGGTATTCTGCACTAACAAAACCCTCTGGCTGATTCATATACACATCCTCAGCCAACTTTCCATTAAGAACAGTGGTTTTGACATCCATTTGCCATATTTCATAATCATGAAATGCATTAATGGCTAGCATAACCCTAATAGACTTAATCTTTGCTACCGGTGAGAAGGTTTCATCATAATCAATACCATGAGTCTGAGTAAAACCCTTCACAACCAGTCGAGCCTTATAAGTGTGCACTTTTCCTTCCATGTCAGTCTTCTTCTTGAAGATCCATTTGAACCCGACTGTTTTACAGCCTGGTACATTGTCAACCAAGTTCCAAACTTGATTGTCATACATGGACTGTATCTCGCTGTCCATAGCCTCCTTCCATTTAGCAGACTTCGGGCCTGCCATAGCTTCCTTAACACTGCTAGGTTCATCCAAATTTACCAGTGTACTATCGCTGATAAATGTATCACCTTTCGTAGTAATATGAAAACCATAATAAAACGCAGGTGTGTTCTTAACCCGTGTGGAACGCCTCAGAGGTATAGACTCGTCAGCTGGCTCAACAGGAATTTCCTCCTCAGGTTGATTGCTAGTGTCTGAGGTTCCTTCACCAATTGATTCTTGAATTTCTTCGAGGTCAATTTGCCTCCCACTGTCTCCTTGGTTTATAATCTCTCTCTCACGAAAGACCCCTCTTCTTGCTACAAAGACCACATTCTCATTAGGTCTGTAGAAGAGGTAACCGAAGGATTTCTGTGCGTAGCCAATGAAAATACACCTTTCACTTCGGGGTTCAAGCTTATCATGAGTTTCTCGCCTCACAAAAGCCTCGCAACCCCAAATCTTGATGTGGTCCAAATTGGGAACCTTCCCAGTCCACATCTCACGAGGTGTTTTGGTAACCTTCTTTGTAGGGACTAGATTAAGGATATGGACGGCAGTCTCTAAGGCATACCCTTAAAAAGAGATTGGTAGCGAAGCTCGACTCATCATAGAGCGAACCATGCCTAACAAGGTTCAATTACGCCTCTCAGCTACACCATTTAGCTGTGGTGTCATAGGAGGGGTCAATTGTGAGACAATCCCACACTCCTTAAGATAGTCAAGGAACTCGGTACTAAGATACTCACCACCTCGATCGGATCGAAGCATCTTAATGTTCCTGCCCAATTGGTTTTCTACTTCCAGTTTAAATTACTTAAATCTTTCAAAGGTTTCTGACTTATGTTTGATTAAGTAAACATAACCATATCTACTAAAATCATCAACAAAAGTCACATAATACCGGTTAGCATCCATTGTGGCAGTTTTGAATGGTCCACATACATCAGTATGTATTAGGTCCAACAAACCATCACCCCGTTCACAAGTACCGATGCAGGGTGATTTTATCATCTTTCCAAGTAGACAAGATTCACAACTATCATCCGATTTAAGGTCAAATGATTCCAAGAATCCATCCTTTTGGAGTTGGCCTATGCGTTTCTTATTTACATGTCCAAGATGACAATGCCACAATGATGCTTTATCTAGGCTAGTAGAAGAATCAATATACAACACATTATTTCCTAAGTTGTCTACAATCGACACAGTTTCATACACACCATCACAAGGTAATGCTTTAAAATAAAACACATTATTAAAGAAAGCATCAATACCACCACATTCATTATCAAACGAAAAGGTAAAACCTTGTTTGTACAAACCATGAAAGGAAATAATATTCCTCGCCATTTCAGACGAGTACACACATTTATTCAAATCTAATTTTAACCTATTATTTAGCAACAAAGTATAAACTCCAATCATGGAAACAGGTGAAGCCTTCCTATTCCCCATGATCAAGTTTATCTTCCCATGCTCCACATCCTCACTTCTTCTTAGGCCCTTCAAATCAGAACATACGTGAATACCACATACTGTATCAAGCACCCAAGAGTTAGAATATGGTGATTTATTAGACAATATTGTGTAAATACATGCGTGGGTGGGTTTCACTTTCCCATACTTTAGATCCTGCAAGTATTTAGGGCAGTTTCGCTTCTAGTTCCCCTTGTCCTGGCAATAGTAGCAATCAGCATCCTTGGGAATGGCAGAAGGAGTGAAAGAACCTCTCTTGGTCCTTGATGAGGAGTCTTCAAGAGACTTTCCCTTGGTACCCTTCAAAGGGGACTTCCTATTTTTCCCTTTGCCTTGCCCGATAGCCAAAACAGGGGAAGATGTTGGAGTAGGAGTAGTAGATGTAACAACCAACTTGCCCTTAAGATTGGTTTCAGTGGTCTTCAAGAGTCCTTGAAGCTTGCTAAGAGTAACTTTCTCCTTGTTCATATGATATGTCATATGAAATTGGTCATAGCAAGAAGGTAAGGAGTGCAAAATGATGTCAATTGCCAACTCCTCAGGGAAGTTCACGTTTAGCTTGAGCAGACGGTCCACATACCTTTGCATCTTTTGCATGTGGCCCGTGACGGATTCACCGTCCTTCATGCGGGTTGTTATCATAGGGGAGATTATTTCATACCGCTCCTGACGAGCACTCTGATGGTAACTTTCCATCAGGTCTTGGTGCATCTCAAAAGGGTAGAAGTCCTCATAGGACTTTTGGAGTTCGGCTGTCATCGTGGCCATCATGATGCATGCCACCTTAGTAGCATCTTTCTCATGTGTCCTGAATTCAGCGATCTCCTTAGGAGTAGCAGTGGGCTCATCAAGCTCCTTTAACTCCTTATCGAGGATGTATTCTTTGTCCTCATAACGAGTAACCATCCTGATGTTCCTAATCCTGTCCATGAAGTTGGAACCATCAAAGATGACTCTCCCACAAAGATTCATGAGAGAGAAAGAGCTAGTTGGGTTAGAGCCCGAAGCATTAGTGTTGGAAGACATCTGAAAGAAGAAAACAAGTTTAGCTTAGATATATAGAGTCCTTAATAAGACACCCAAATGTAATATTAAGGCTAGGAAGGAATCACAATATATTATACTTAGAAGAGGGATGTCGTAATCTAAGTAATAACATATTTGAAAGGTAGGTAAATGACGATTCACCGATTTCCACCATGAAAAACGAAATGAATTATTAGGTTTTAATTGGATTTGAAATTCCTAGATTCTTTTGAGATTCATTGAAATTTTCAATGGCATGTTTCAATCTCGATTGTGCCCTTCAAGTTTTGTGACTGGGACGCCGAGGATCACAAAACAAGGTGTGAATAACCATGCTAAGTCACTTGGTACCCTTAATATTATCACCTAATCAATGTGCCGGTTAACCACACACACTCCATTGATCTATGAAAAACATTAAGTCAACCTTCGTGATCCTTACTAGTCCAAGTTAGTGTGCCAGTTAACCACACATGCTCCACCAACGACTTAGTAAGGTACAAAGTGTGAATTCCATGGACTAGCACCATGTTCACATTTTTCCTAAAGTAACTAAGATTGGGAATTAAAAGAAATGTTTAGTTACTTATTAATAATCATTATACTTTTAATGAGAATTTAAAGTCATTGTCCTACCCGTTCGGCTAACGACCCTCCACCGATCAAGGAAGCGGTGGGTGAGAGTGGACATCCATTAAGCTGCCATTTTATAGGCAACAACCTTATACCCCCCTTATA
The DNA here is from genome assembly GCF_052625555.1 of Lactuca saligna. Taxonomy (NCBI): domain Eukaryota; kingdom Viridiplantae; phylum Streptophyta; class Magnoliopsida; order Asterales; family Asteraceae; genus Lactuca; species Lactuca saligna. The sequence goes on along the minus strand of NC_136419.1, from coordinate 140,688,895 downwards.
GACCAGCGTCGTGAATGAGGCCTACTAACGGTAAAACGACTTATTCTTATATATATATATATATATATATATATATATATATATATATATATATATATAATAATTAACCATTAATGTTATAAATAGTATAAGTGTTGAATTTTAACTATTAAAACTCTAAGGGTTGGAATTAAAGTTTATTAAAGTGTGTGAAACTTTACAAATTCCAAAACTTGAGGACAAGTTTTGTAACCATCCACAACTTTTCATTTCATAACTTATGAATTAAGGATTCATAAAAATGAAGACTCTTCATTTTATGTAACTTATGTGTTTTAAATGTGTGTTTAAAAGAGGTGACCTTTGGATATCCATAACTCGAGGACAAATTATGGACTCCATTAAAGCACATAAATGATCAAGAATTAATCCTAAACAAATCAGCAAATAATTCCTATCATCTTCTAAATTCATAAGAACATGAACATGATCATCAAAGTTTCAAGAATTATATGAACACATACAAAGCATGAAATTTTGATATAAGCTATTGTAAATGGATTAGAACAACCATTACACCAACTAAAACAAGTTTTAAAACACCAAAACAGTTTAGAGTAATGTTTCTAGTCCATTTCCAGCAGCTAAAGTCGAAAATCTGCATTCTGAGGCTTCTACTGGCCGAGTGCACGATCCTACTCATCGAGTAGGATGAATTTGGTCATGAACTCGTCGAGTCCCCCCCATGGACTTGGTGAGTTCATCATGCAGACAAGAATAATATCGACTTTTTTTTTTTCACTATTTTGCATCAAGTATCAAACAAACAAGCCTAGGCTCTAATACAACTGTAGGATTTTGAGTATTCTAACACTTCCTAAGTGTACACGCAAACCTAATAAACCTTGGATCTATGTTTGTCTAAGGTACATGCAAAATATTATTTTCCAAGGTTTAAAATCTATCTAGCATGGCATGGGGTACTTTTAAACATAAAAGAACTAGATGAATTACATACCTTTTGTTGATTGTTGATTCCTTGGAGTTTGAGAGCCAAGCACCAATAATGTGAATGCCTCAAGTGGAAATCACAAATCACTACAAACTTGGAAAATATATGAGAGAGTATACTAACTCTTAGAATTCGGTCACCACTATTACACACACACTAGGGTGGTTTTTCATGCAACATAAGCTTGTTTATATAGTGTGCATGGTTAGAGTGAAACCCTAATAACCCATGTCTTTTCCTCTTCCAAGGATCGATGGGTTAAAGCTCCATGGATCATCCATGGACTTCCATATAAGCTTATCCCATTAACAAATGAGTATTAGCCTACACCATATAAATGTAATAGCCCATAATTTAATTAGTCTTCCTTTTAATCACTAAATTAATTCATAATTAATTCAAGATTAAAACCAATTAAATATCATGACTTTATATTAATATATTATAACTTATAATATATTAATAACTCGTAGTATACAATTCTCATAAAATTATCCATAAATAGTTTAGGTGAAGTGCAACCCAAATGGACCATGCCGGGTCGGGTCAAGTATATACCAAATAAGTTATGGACTTAGACACCTTATCTAATAATATCCTCCCATTTCCACACTGGTATGTCCAACGGTTGCATCTTGTCGTGAGGCCTCTGGTGCTATGCCTTAACCTTCCTGCAGTTCAAGCATCTTTCCACATACCAGGCGACATCCCTCTTCATGCGGGGCCACCAATAGTCGGGTCGAAGATCCCTATACATCTTTGTTGCCCTTGGATGGATGAAAATTCCAGACTTATGGGACTCGTCCATCAACACCCTGCCGCACTCCACCCCAGTACGGTACCCATACCCTTCCATGAAGGGTCAACAATCCTCGACTATCGTAGTCAAAAGAAGCTACTCGAACCACAATCCTCTCACACTTCTGCCTCTCCTCCTTAAGGCCCTCGGCATGCGCCTCTTTGATTTTCTCCAATAATGGAGTAATCACCGTCATCCTCAAACAAATGTCTCTGATCGGGGCCGCTACTGTCTTGCGGCTCAGAGCGTCGGCCACCATGTTGGCCTTCCCTGGGTGATAAAGGGTCTCACAATCATAATGCTTCAATACATCTAACCATCGCGTCTGCCTCATGTTCAGATTCGGCTGGTCCATGAGGTACCTCAAGCTCTTGTGATCAGTGTAAATGGTACATCGGACCCCATAGAGGTAATGTCTCCAAATCTTGAGGACAAAAACCACTACCCCCAACTCCAAATCATGCGTAGGATAGTTAGCCTCGTGAGGCTTTAACTGTATCGAGGAGTAGGCTATCACACGACCTTACTGCATAAACACTGCTCCCATACCTGTGATCGAGGCATCACAGTATACTACGAAATCCTCTACTCCTTCTGGCAAGGTAAGAATCGGTGCCTCGCACAATCTCTGCCTGAGAGTCTCAAATGCTACCTGTTGCTCAGGCCCCCAACGAAACGCCACCGACTTCTTGGTCAGTCAGGTGAGCGGTACTGCTATCTTGGAGAAATCCTGGATGAATCTCCTATAATATCCTGCCAAACCTAGGAAGCTCCGAATCTCAGATGGAGATCTCGGGACCTCCTACTGCATCACGGCCTCTATCTTGGCCGGATCTACCAAAATATCCTTCTGGTTGAGAAGATGTCCAAGGAACTGCACCTCGCGCAACCAGAAATCGCACTTGGAGAACTTTGTGAAAAGTCTCTCCTTCCTCAAAATCTCTAGCACCTCTCTCAGATGCTCCTCGTGCAGCTCCTGAGTCTTGGAATACACCAAGATATCATTTATGAATACTATCACAGACCGATCCAGCATCGACCTGCACACGCGGTTCATGAGATCCATGAACGCTACTGGAGCGTCGGTGAGCCCAAACGGCATCACCACGAACTCATAATGACCATACCGGGTCTTGAAAGCAGTCTTCTGCACATCCTCGTCTCTAACTCGCATCTGATGATACCCGGAGCGTAAATCGATCTTGGAAAACCAAGACGCTCCCTGCAGCTGATCAAACAAATCATCTATCTAATGGGTTTTCTGATCATAAGACATCCTATGTGCTCATACAAACCCTAATGCTTGTATCTAGGTTTCTCTATCGTACATGCTTTCATAGCACCAAGTTACTAGTGCGTTTTCATATTATCAATGTGCAACCGATTAGCAAGATACAACTCACACATCTCGGTTTCAAGAATATAAGATGTTATCATTTCACCAATCACTCGTGATACAATTCATGGAGTGATCCAAGTGAGCATGGGTTTAATCCAATGCTCAAATTCATATTCATAAGCACTCATGAACGTTGCAGCAAACGTTTGCTTATGTCTAATACCCTTTTAGACAACCCATACACCAATTCACGACAGTCTTCATTCATATCTACTTCCAACATATGAACGACTGTGGCCATTTCGAATAATTCGATTATTCTTAATAAACTCAATTATTCTGGAAGTCAAAACATGCAAAGTGAAACACAAGAATAATACTAATCCCATATGGCCTCAACACTTTGAGCATAAATAAAACACCTTTTATTTATCACCATATCGATTACTCATTATTTGTCGTTTCGGGTAATCAACTTCTTACTTGAATTATTACACTTGTCCCATGCTCCTAGCATGCACACAATGTTTACATATGGTTCTTACTTTATGAAATAGATCACATTGAACACATTTCCAATCATTCTCATTTCACAACTCCAAATCCTTTTTCATAAGTGAAAGAATATCAAATTCTTGCTACTTATAGAATATGCTAGATTCTAACATCCTATGCAATGATTCTTTCATAATGTCACTGCACCAAAGTCACAAAGACTATTGCCAATGATATTACAAAGTCCTCTATCGGAGATTGTTACAAGACAATTCCTTAGATACGATGTCTCTCACTCAAAGTACATTCCTTTGAACATCCTTTTGCATAAAGGTTTCTAATCTAGTGATAAATTTTCAATATTTACTTCCCAGTATGGACACGCTTCCATATGTTCCATATGACAACTCATTCTTAATAGAATCTTATCTATTCATAATAATGTCGATATGGTCCATTCAATACCATGCTTCCAACTACTCACAAGCAACCAATCCTCGTCGAACTTTGGATTGTCCTTTGATAGTTGTTTAATTATTTTTGTCAAAACCAATTCTAGTCCCTTTTCCCTCTAAATGCGCTAGACATTTGGAAAATTTTAGAATGGTCAAACATTAAAGCATTTGCAATCGATCCTATACCCGAAGCGTATGGGACACGATGCACAATGTTTTATTTTCTATGTTCTCAATATTCGAATTGTGAAAAGGAATTCCGTAATCATAATCGAAATTTTAAGAACACACTATGCACCTTTGACTAAATATATTAACATTTCTCAACCTAAGCCTTTAGATTTGAAATGAAGCATAATATTCTCTCCCTTAATTATAGTAGAACAACTATACAACCCTTACGACTTTGCAAGGTATAACTCTTGTTTTCTATAATTAATATTGCCAACTTGCAAAACTTTCCATAATAATCATACAATCATAACTTTTATGCTCCCACTATCATGATGATTACTATAAAACATAACACTCATGCTCCCACTAGCTTCGACATATATTCATAAACATCTTAACTTTCAGAAAGACAATACCTATTGAATTTCTTAAGTCCATGTTTCTAATACTTAGTGCTTTGATAATCTTTTATCAAGGCTTCTTGAACTTATACACCTTTGCCTTAGATAGTGCATATGTGTGTCTTAACAATTAAGACTAATTGCCAAACCTCACAATTCAAATTATGGAAAGGGATACCGTAACCATGATCGAATTCGAGAATGCAATTTTACAATCACTATCTTTTTAAAATCTTTCTTAGTGAAAGCATTTCCTCACAATCATTTTCACGAAGAAGGAAATCTTATGACACTTAGATTTAAAGCGGTGTATTTGTTCCTATCCATGTGAATTTGTTAAAACTAGAGTTTACGACAAATTTAAACTCATATGGACCGAACTTTCTTAATCTTGATTTCTTGCCTTATGGTAGCACAGCTGCCCACCACGTCTTCCAAGTAGTTAAGCATCTCACCTTTTTCCTGTCAATGTACCTTTCATTGATCAAGGTGCCTTGCCTTTTATGCATTCAAAATGAGAACTCATAGGACTCACATGCATAATTAACTCAATTGGAACAGCACATAATCAAAATATTGTCAACACGACAGGTTGTCAACCTTAACTCGTGTGCTAGTGATGATCGATAAGGTTTATTTGATTTGTTCTTGAAACCTTTACAGACCATTAAGACTCCCACTGACTCCTTGACATATAAGATTTTCTTGTCAATAACCATTTCTTGACAAACAAATATTCAAGAGTTAGTGTAGCTTTTATCAAAACACTTCATAAATTGGTCCTAGTTGGTCTTTGTCTTATCCAAGACATCACAACTTTCCACATTTGATGAATGTTATAAACCTTTAATACTTTTCACTCATTGTCACAATCTTAACTTTAAGACTTGTTATTGGAACGAAGTATGATAGACTTCTTGATTTAACCATTTCTTCAATCCTTGATTCCTCTTCTTAAACATACAATTGTACTAAGACTCACTTAGAGGATCAATTGAGATATGGTTCTTAATCATTAAGATCTATCATAAAGCATAAAAGCTACTTTCCCTTCTTCTTAGAATGGAGAAACTTTTATTTTTCTGCCTACTTGATTCTTCTTACTCGTTCTACTATTGATCTAAACCCTTTAATCAATTCAGAATTACACTTAATCCTGTAAGTATAATCATATTTACTAAACCTTTAGTAAATCATGACGAATATCTTTGTTACTCTTATGGTGAACTTGATCAACACACAACTTTGTGTACTCGATCTCCTAGTCCTTCACTTGACACTTTGTCAATGAATTTGTCTAATTTTCAAATATGAAATTTCTCATTCATCATGCAACCAAGTTGCGTGATTCCAAATTTCAGTCCAATTGAAATTTGGGCGATGAGAAACTCTCCCTATTTGGTAAATTCTCGACATTTTCATAAATAACATAACTAAGAATCATATCCATTCGTTGTAGAAATATGCAAACATCAATTTTCATAACGATTTCATTGCAAGGAAGCAAACAAATAAATAAGTCAAACAAAATTTATTTTATTTATAAAAGCAGCGGAAAAACATTTGTCCTTACAATGCAAAATCTATTGAAAACTATGTAAAAGGAAAATTTCTAACAACTCTATCATAACTATCTAAGCTCAAAATCCAATCTTCAAGTCCATGCGATCGAGATCCATCTCTTGTGATTAGATTCATCTTGCTCTCTTGTCAAGCTTCCTTTCTTTTCACCGATCCTGCAAAACATTCAAATGCAATCTTATCACATCATGTATTAAGAATCAATGAATAGGAACTTAACGGAGTTAGATAGTGGATTTTACCTGAAGTGTAGTCATACATTTGACTCTCCCATCTCTTAGATCTCTTAGGTAAACAGGGCAACTTCGTCTCCAATGCCCCTTCTCTTGGCAATAAAAGCAAATTGACTCTTTTGGAACAACACATGGAACTTCTTCAGACATCGCCTTTCTCTTATGATCAAACTTTTCGATCATTGCATGTCTTTCATTGCCATTTTCTATATCCATAGAGGTCTTGAAGGCAGATTCACCAATCAACTTTGCTTTTCTATTGCGCCAAACCATTGCTGATTCAACAGCAATAAGCATATAGGTGAGATCCGTAAGGGTCACGTCGTGGTTCATCATATAGTACTCTCTTACGAACTCACTATACGAGTTAGGAAGTGACTGAAGAACCCAATCAACAGCCATCTCTTCACCGACAACGGATCCCATCATTCTTAACCTATCAATGTGTGACTTCATCCCTAAGACGTGTGCACACACCGACTTTCCTTCTTTATGTTTACTTGCCAAAAGGGCTTGAGTGATATTGAACCTTTCAATTTTACAATATTGTGGGTTAGGGAGAATAATTGGAGGAGGAGGAGGAAGTGAAGCATGATTTCTTGTTCCTCGATCGAATCGTGGAATATCATCTTCATGTGGAATGCTTGTTCCACGAGATTTAGGAAGACCATAGTTGTCGAACTTTGACATCTACAAAACGGGAGAAAACAAATTCAAGTTAGTTGATCGATTGAGTCCTTAGTAAATCACCCAAATAAGATACTAAGGCTAGAACCCAACACAATACGCTACAACCTAGAAGAGGGATGTCGTAATCTAGTTGCAGAATATTTGAAGGTAAGTGAATGACGATTCACTAATTTCCACCATGAAAAACGAAAAAGAAATTTAAGTTTTAAATCTATGAAAACTCCTAGATCCTTTGAGATTCATTGAACATTTCAATGGCCTGTTCAAATCTCGATATGCCCCTCTTGTTTGTGACTGGGATGCCGAGGATCACAAAGCGGGTGTGAATAACCATGCAAAGTTACATGGTGCCCTCACATCTTACAATCACCTATCGATGTGCCGGTAAACCACACACGCTCCACCGAACTATGAAAAACATTGAGTCACCCTTTGCTACCTTTGCTTAGAACCATTTAGTGTGCCGGTAAACCACACACGCTCCACTAACGTCTTCACAAGGGCACAAAGTGTAATTTCATGGAATTGCATCAATTCACTTTGCCTAAGTAACTAAGATTGGGAATTTGTAAAAACATTTAGTTACTTTTGTATTTCATTATACTTATAATGGAAGGTTTCGTCCTATCCTACCCGTTCGGATAACGACCCTCCACTAGTCAAGAGTGCGGTGGGTAAGAGTGGATACCCATTCAATCGCCATATTATAGGCAATTTCCTTAAACACCCCTTATAGACCAGCTTCGTGAATGAGGCCTACTAACATTAAGACTGACTTTTACTTATACATACATATATATATATATATATATATATATATATATATATATATATATATATATATATATATATATATATATATAATGTTAGACTTTTAATGTTATATATAGTATAGGGTGCATTTTACACTTTTAAAATACTGCGTGGTTAACTTTAACAATTACATTTTTAATTCAATTAAATGGTTAACCTAAACTTTTATGGATTTATTAAATCTCTTTTAATTATACTCCTTAATTAATTAATAAAACCATAAGGGTGTATTTGAACTTTTCAAAATATTACTAGGGTTTTAGAATTTAACATTCCTAATTAACTTTTAATCAACTTTTAAATTCCAAAACTTGAGGGCAAGTTTTGAAACATTTTTCAAAACATTAGGGTTTTAACTATTTAAATTTCAAAACAACAAAACTTTTGGGTTAAAATTTAAACTATAAAACCTAAAGGGTAAAATATGAAACTTTTCATAACAACAAGGATCAAATAACAAATAATCTAAATTAACATTTAATCACATAATTATCTATATTTGATTTATTTAATGATTTCTTGCAAAACAATTTATCAATTTAATCAAAATAATCAATCAATTATCATATAAGGAAACAAATATTTTATTAATTGATAATTATCTTTAATTAGATCAAGAATATAGTCATATAGATATCATAAAATCGGATTTATATTGATCTAATGTATTAAGGTAACTATCCATAAGCAAAAACAGCAAGAAATCCCGGATGTACCTCTGTCTGACGCTCGAACTCGCCGAGTACCACACTGTACTCGCCGAGTTGAGGTCTACTCGCCGAGCACACTGTGGTACTCTCCGAGTTCCTCATCCAGAAAGCCCAAAAATCGATTTTGCAAACATATCAAGCAACAATACAATAGAAACCAATCAAGGCGCTAATACCACTGATGGGTTTTTTGGTCATAAGACATCCTATGTGCTCATACAAACCCTAATGCTTGGATCTAGGTTTCTCTATTGTACATGCTTTGAATCCAAGACTATAAACCCTAATTCTAGAATACATATAATCATATTAGCATGAGAATAAGTTTATAGTGTTACCTTGATTGTTATGCAGCAATAACAATCCCAAATCTCCTTGTATTGACTTTGGAAGGCTTTGAGTCACAAGTGTCCCTCCTCTAATGGTTCACAAACACCATAAGCAAGAGGATGAAGAGGAGAGAGGTTGGAGGCTAGCAAAACGTGTAGAAACCCTAACAAGAAGCTTAGCCACGTTTTTGAGCCTTAAGGGGTCTTTATATAGTTGGGCTATTAGGGTTATCTAACAAGGAAACCCTAATTTGGATGCTTAAGCACTAAGCAACCCATAGACTCCTTTTAATCAAGCCCTTGGACGATTTCCTTATGGGCTTCCCCATAGAATTCGTCCAACCCTTGATACAAGGCAATCCATGGCCCAAATTATAATTATCTTATAATTACAATTCCAGTCCCTTAAGTTTAATTAATCTCTTTTAGTCACAAAACTAATTACCAATTAATCATTGACTAATATTAATTAAACAATATGATTTCTCCTTTAATATATTATTCCCATAATATATTAATAAATCATATTTAATCCTTTCTCTCCATAATTCATCCTATCAAGTTGCTTTGGTGAAGGTAACCCAAAAGGACCATGCACCATCGGGTCAAGTACATACCAAAATAGTTATGGACTTAGACACTAATCCAACACTATCCTCGGAAGTGGGTAACGGTTCTTCACCGTTACCTTATTCAGCTCCCGGTAATCTATACACATACGGTGTGACCCGTCCTTTTTCTTTATAAACAAAATCGGTGCACCCTAGGGCGAACTGCTCGACCTGATAAAACCCTTGTCTAGCAGCTCTTGTAGCTGCGTAGATAACTCCTGCATCTCCGGGGGAGCCAACCGATACGGTGCCTTGGCTATCGGAGCCGCACCAGGGATTAGGTCAATCCCGAACTCGACCTGCCTCTCAGGAGGTATTCCTAGAAAATCCTCAAGAAATACATCCGGGTAGTCCCATACCACCGGAACATCATTAACTGTCGTCTTGCCCTTCTCCTAGGCATCTAGAACATAGGCAACATAACCGACACAACCCTGCTAAAAATAACGCCTATCTCTCGTCGCTGAACACAGAACCAATCCACATTGTGGCCTCTCACCCTGAATCACCAACTCTCCCCCAATGGGAGTGCGAACTCTCACTAACTGCAGCTCACAATCTATCACCACCCCCATTGGGGCTCAGCCAATCCATGCCTACTATAACCTTATTCCCTCGTAGGGGAATAGGGACCAAGTCCACCGGAAACTGCTCATCGAATAACTGTAGAGAACATCCTCTGTGTACCCTTGCGACCCTAACGGTACTATCAGCTGCTATCTCAACCTCAAGTGGACAATCTAGCTCCACATGAGCTCTGCTAAACCTCTTGCTAAGCGCTAGAGAGACGAATGACCGGGTAGCCCCCGAATCAAACAATACTGTAGTTGAAATGCCGTTCACTGAGAACGACCCTATACAAAACATATAACCATAAGAAACAATCAATAATAAATGTAGAGATAAGGGAAAAATACATACCCATCACCACGTCAGGAGTCGCTCGCGCCTCCTTTGCTGTCAGCTGAAAAGCCCTACTCTTTGCCACCGGAGCCTCAGCTTGGCCCTGACGGCCATCTGTAATCCTCAAGGTAGCAGGAGCAGGTGCTGACAACTTTCCTACAACAACTAAACTCGGACACTGGGACTTTTTATGTCCCCTCTGATTGCAATGGAAGCAAATCTCTGCTCATATGCCCAGTCCGACCGCACTTGTAGCAGCCGAAACTCCCTGCCTTGCACGCCCCATCGTGCAATCTCCCACACTTGCCACACCGAGCGTGGCTCTACTGACTCCTAGCTCTGTGATCTGAACCCTTGGGATTTTTGCCCGCACTCCCTGTACCTGGAGCCGCCTCCGGCTTCCTTTTCCTCTCCATCTCAAGGTCAATCTCTATCTCTCTCTCTCTCTCTCTCTCTCGCCCTAGCAATCATGTCATCCAGCGTTTTACAGCTGGACCGGCTCACAAACTGGAAGATATCACTCCGCAACATCTCATGATAACGAATCTTCTTCATTTCCTCATCAGCCGCATACTGAGGAACAAGAAGAGCCCTCTCCCTGAACTTTGAGGTAATCTCCACCACTGTCGCTGTAGTCTGGGTAAGATCCTAAAACTCGTGCTAACTGATGCACCTCAATAACTGGTGCGAACTCGGCTCTAAACCTGGTAGTAAAGTCTGCCCAGGTCATGGCATCCAAAGTTGCATCATCCCCGATGGCATGACCAATCTCCTCCCACCAATCCCGTGCCCCATCCTTCAGAAGACAGGACGCCAATTTGACCTTGTCCCCCTCGGGACATCTGCTAGTGCGGAAGGCGTTGGCCACGTTTGCCAACCATCTGGTGCTCACTATAGGGTCCCGTGCCCCGTGATAATCCGGAGCCCCATATGCCCAGAACTCCCTAAAAGTAAGCGTGCACGACCCCATCATGGCCGCCATCTCAGCACGGAAGGTGCTCAACCTCTCGTCCATCATCTCTAAGATACCCTCCTTTATCGAACCAAATATCACATGAGTCTGCTCAAGTATGGTGCGAGTTATCTCTGAAGAGAGAAACTCCCTAGTATGCTCATCCAACTGCCCGGCCTCCGGGCCTAATTCTGATCCCCCTCCGGCACCTGAACTGCCGACTTCTGGTCTAGGGCGTAATACCACCATTCTGAAACACAACGTAATAAACATCAAGAACACCGATATATCTCGGGGAATCACTATTACCACAAGTTTCCTGGTCTCATCTCAGCTTTCCTTGATTCGAGTACGAATCCTCTGCTTCTAGTAGTACGGGCCCATACTACCTTCCACATCTATCCGTACTTTCCTCAAGTACTGCCTTGACTCCACCAAGTCACCATTACTGCTAATAATCTCTGCTACACCCATCCTAGGCTTGCCCTAGGGAATTCTATGACTATACCTGATCCAGTCCTCAGCTGCTGAAAGCCTCCTTGTGATGCCAATTAGCCATCACCTGAATACCATCACATGCGGCGAGGCTCAGATAATCCTTCAAGTAAAAGACTCGTCCCTACAACGGTTAGACTCAGACAAGAGCTGAGCAATAGGGCCAAGTCTAGTACTATGAGATTATTCAACCTTGTTCGCATGTTACGAGACGCATTCACCTAATGGCTAACTCCCATCACTTAGAGTCCGACAAAGCACAAAGCAAGAAACATTCAGACATAGGAGACTACTCAAGCAATTCTACCCTCATAATGGGAAACTGTACTAGCATACAATGCTAAGCTCATGTTATCAGGCATAACCTAAACAGGCTATCCTACTGCTGACTACTCAATGCTAGCATGCAATTCTTATAAAGCTGAAACACATAAAGCAGACATATAAGGCACCCTCCTAGATCCTTAGTCCTATACTAGCATGCTGTTCTACTAAAACTGAAACTGAAACTCAACATTAATTGATACATACTGTTGTATGGGTAATTTGGGAGTACTTACTTGAACTCGGCTGATCGCATGCACCACACCCTTTTCTCTTTTCAAAGTTCTTTTCTTTCTAAAATTCTTGTTTACTTTTCTAAAACTCTTTTCTTTCAAAAAAACATTTTACCATTTCCTTAGTTTGAGTTCAGACACACCCGGAAGTGTGCCCGAATCCCTCAAACCAAGGCTCTGATACCAACTTGAAACATCCCAAAAATACAACCCAAAAATTTTGTTTTTAAATAATAATAAAAGTCATAACACTGAATGTCATATAATAAAACCATACGTCGGGCATCTCAAAAGCCATAATAAAAATGTCATATCAAGAACTGTATCAAATCATATCTAAGTATCTGAACAAAACTCCCAGGAATAAAGTTGAAGCTGTGGTATGTGCGATGCCATTAACCCGAGCCCTTCCCTTTACTTGCGGAAGTACCTGAAACCAAAACTGAAACTGTAAGCACAAAGCTTAGTGAGCTCCCCCAAACTACCACATACCATACAACAACATATAAACACATACTGGGCCTTGCCCACTGCATCGGATCGAAGTCCGGAAACTACATTGGATCGAAGCCCGGAACTAACCAGGGCCTTGCCCTCTGCATCGGACAGATGTCCGGAAACTGCATCGGACCGAAGTTCGGAACTGACTGGGACCTAGTCCCTTACATCGGACCGAAGTTCGGAAACTGTCTGAGCATAACATAGCATGACATAAACATATCAACTAGCATGAACACATAAAGTGCATACTGCATTGGACCGTAGCCCGGAACACATAACACATAAATCCTATTTGAGCCACGAAGGCATCAAACATACTAAATAATGCATCGGACCGAAGTCCGGAAACCACTCCTAGCCAAACGGGCTAGCATTGTGTCCTTAGACCCGTTCCTACTCGAACGAAACTCACCTCGTAAATTGGCTGGTAAATGAACCGCTCTGGAAACTGTCTGCTGCCGCTCCGGTATCTCCCCGGCTACAATTTCCATAACACACTGAATCAAATACTGATAAATATACTGAGTGTAAAATGACTATTTTACCTCTGGTCAAAGTCAACATACAGTTGACCTGACTCGTCGAGTTGGGTCACCAACTTGTCGAGTCCTCACCCTTACTTCTTTGCTTCTGTTCGCTACTACTCGTCGAGTTTGGCATAGACTCGACGAGTTCCCCTTCTGTAACAACCCGAAATTTCCGTACCACTTCTTGTAACTCTTTCATAGATCAATTCAAGCATCCAATCGTCGTTTCCAAATTCAATTCTGATTTTCTCATTTAATTAAGTCATTAACTTGTACATATCTAAAATGACTTAATGGGTGTCTTAATACATTTAGAAATCATTTTAACACCCCATATTAGTGATCGGAATATTTCTAGAATTTACCGTATCGGGTTACGGCGACTCAATCGGGTACGACCAAAAGCCTCGCCTAACGCCGGTATCGGGTGGAATCCCACCGTGTCCAAAACTTAGACACTATATAAAGTGTTCTAAGACTTCATTTGAAGCTTTTGGCTTCATCTCACTACTCTCTCTCTCTAACCTCTGGGAGAATGATCGATAGGTGCAATTCGTAGATCCATAAAGCTTGAATCTTTCCAAAAACACCACCAACTTCTTCCTTCAAAAGCACCAAAAAACACACTTTTTAGCTCACAAGCCCTAAATATGGGGTTAGGGTTTCAAGGGAGTTGTTTGGAGAGATAGATGATGAGAAAGAAAGAGGTTTATGGAGGTTAAGGTGTTTAAATAAGGCCCAAACCCCAAATTTAGGTTTTGCACTCTAATCGAGTATGAACTGCGTAAAAAATGCTACACCTTGTGTGACTCATTAAATGCCTGTTACGCCCTGTGTAATCCATAAATCCCCAATTTCCAATTCAACTTCAAACGACCATAACTTATTCGTTTCAACTCCGTTTTTGGCATTCTTTATATGCATGGAAAGGTATTGAAGAGCCTTATAATCTTATTTAGTTACTTTGGTCTAAAAACATCTCAAACTAAAATTCTTTATTCATGCAATAAAACCGGTCTATAACTTCTCCCCTTTCTACCCTTCGGTCCACACACAATTCAAGTGTTAGATCTCACAACCAACATTATCACCTCCTAAAAGGTCTAAATTTTACTTCCTTAAGGCCCAAAGCCTTTACATGGTCGACCTTCGATCCATAACCTTGAATTAAGAAATGAATAGAAACTGGGTGTTACATATTGCTCCCGGGTTTGTTGGCGTACAACATGAAGCAGTACCACCTCAACCCAACCATATTATATTGACTCATACAACAAATAAACATATAACCAAAAATAGATAATCAGGCCAATATACCAATCTAATAGATCACTACAACATAGAAACATCCTATATACCATGATACATCATACAACCTAGTGGGCCATCATTGGTGCCTTCAACCTACGAGTACAATAAGGAAATCTCCTTGAATCACAAAGCCAACTACAATCCCAACTCAATGATGTGCCGACCACAACTAAGAACTCTCACCGCCAAATGATCAATGCTAAACACCTCCTAACAATCCACACAAGGTAAACCCTAAGTTTATCTTCTAAAAAATAGAAATTTGACCAAAAGTCAACCCATGCCAAAAGTCAATGGTCAAGATCAAAGTCAACATCCCAAAATGTCAACCATCAAGCCTCATGTCATGATCGGCCCTTGGTCACGTCGTGAGAGTTCGCTTGGTTCGATTCCAACTTGTCTCGACCCAACTCAGCCAACTATGTCAATGAAAAACATTTAAGCCGATCTCATGACATTAGGAGCCTTCTGTCACGTCGTGAGCCCCAAAATCTCAGCAGAAAACGGGGTATTTCATTCTCACGTCGTGAGACCTTATGTATCATGTCATGATTACACTCTGAAGCCAAAATCTGGGGATTTAAGTCCTTAATCCATCTAGTCTTTCACTCTAACTTTTCGAGAAGCCAAAGGGGACTCCAAAGGTCCAAAAAAATGTTTACTTGATGGTCATGCATGCCTTATGCATGTCTTCCATCTATTCTAGGTTAAATTGAAGATATTAAGTAAGCCAAAATCCTTAAGCATGGGTTCAATAATCAACCAACTTCTAGATCTAAACAATAATCATACTCCGAGGACCCTAAAATGCATAAAGTTGCCAACTTTATGTATTCCTTCCATTCAAACTTGCTTGGATATGAAAGAAATAAGACAACAACATCTTCTCCTTCTTCTCTTGTTCTTCAAGCAATAAAGTTTGAGTCTTTTCCACTTATAAAGGAGCAAAACAAAATGAGATGATGATGTTTCCTTGCATGCTCCACCTAAAGAACACCTTCTGCTCCTTCTTCTCTTATTCTTCAAGCCAAGAAATGCTCCAAAAGGCCAAGGATCAATTAAGGGACCATGGCTAGGAGTTTTCTAAGGTAAAAGGGTGTTGGAGGCTAGTAATGGACCCTAAAAATGATTTAGAGGGTCTTAAATGCGAAAGAAACCCTAAAAGATCATGGACTTGGTCTGAAGTAGTTCTCACGTGGTTAGACCTTATGTCTCACGTCATGAGATTGGTCGCAAACATTTTTCACGTATTTCTCTTGGACTCATACATGTGTGTATGAGTCCAAATGAAAAAAAAAATGTATCACATATGAAGGAATGTTTCAAGAAAGAGGAGTGTTTTCAAGAAAAAAAAATTTGTTTATTACTTGTTAAAACCTGCCAAAAAAAACTAAAACAAAATGATTGAAAAAATTGTAAGATTCTTCGGACAAAAAAGTTAGGTTTACAATGAAAATTCCCAAAAATTTTCGAAATACAAGGTCGTATATTGTTGTTGTATGTTTTATTGTATGATCACAAATGATAATAGCTTTATTATATTAAAAAAGAATAAAATACAACTTAATATGAATTAATGAAACATAAAAATATTTTATATATTTTTACAGTGTTAATTAAATTTATGGTGTTTTATGAACGACTAAAAAATTATAATGGTAAGATTGATTTTTTCGTATAATACAAATAAATAAAATGTTATAATAAGGTCACAAGGGAGCAGAAAGCCATGCCAAAATAGGTGCGCGACTGCGGGTCCTTTACCCTCAAAGGAGATATCAACGGTTCTATGAACTTCATTTTGTCCAACGTGGTACCGCATGAATGTTTGGGTTGAGCTGTTTCATGAAACCGCTACCGCCACTTTTTTGATATTTCTTTCACTCGTACAATGTGCAATTTATAAAAGTATGTGTGATTATATGTGCACATTATATAACATAATTTTATATCATTTTGTCCTTTATGTACTATATTAAAATATGATATTTAATATTATATTATAATCTTAAAGTATTCCAAAATAAAAACAAACTAAAAAAGTTATTTTTAACAAGAATATGACATAATTCTGTGGGAGTTTGAAGGTTTTGATCTTTAAATATTTGAATATTTGATTTAAAAATATGGTGATTAGATGTCACCAAGGCTTGAAAAGGAAGTTTTGTGTCTTGGTTTGAGATAATGACTTAAGAGGGTAATAACGTTTTAGGAAAATAATTTAAAAAGGTAACGAAGTTTCAAAAGTGTACAAAAAAGACCATTGTTGTTTTTTTTTGTACACAAAATACCATTTTACCGGTTATTGTAGGTTATCCGGTTTCCAAATATTCAAAAAATACCATTGTTGTTTTTTTAGTACCAAAATTACCATTAATGTTACTATTTGTACACAGAATACCAACAAAATACACATGTGTTCAACTAAAACATTGTGGTAACCAGGTACTTCAGGTAAATGATATGAGGAGAGCGTAATTAGCAAGTGCTTGTTTAATTTTTGTTGAAATTGTTGGAAAAGATCTTACTTCCACCGTATGATCCGCCGAATAAGATTACAGGTGACGCTTTGGCTGACAAATTTTTCTTCAAATCGGTGATGAGAAGAGCGTAATCAGCAAGTGTTTGTTCGACTGTTAGATAGGCTAAAGTAGAAGCGTTCTTGTATGCCTCTTTCTGGCTTCCATATGACATCGATTCACCATAATATCGATGCTAGATCAAATCACACAGCTTTTGATAAAATTGTATTATTAAAGGTCTGCAAGTGAAGAAATTAATGTAGAGTAGAGTGATTAGGGCTTTTACTTCGGGGAAGATGACCATGGCACCAAAACGAGGGGCGAGTTCCCAAACAAAGTCGGTGTTGGTAGCGAACCATTCGATGTCGCCTTCGTTGCCGCAATAAAGGAAGATTGGTCTCAAACGATTAGGGCTTGGGCCCACCCAATGATCGGATTTGATGAGATAACTTTGTTGGAACTTGGGAAGATCATTGAAGCTGAAATGATCAAGAGTCTGATCAAAGTATCGTGTCTCGTAAGTGTACTTCGGCTGAACAAGAATGTTTTGGGTTTTGAGAAGCCGTGGGGATTTGCCGAGAAACGGAGGTAGCCGGCAAGATTCCGGCGTTGATGAAAGTAGGCGGATGATTAGGAGGAAGAATAAGAAAAAGGGTTTTTCCATGGTGGTGGAGGTTGGCGATGAAGAACAGTAGTGGCCGAAGTGAAGTGGATGATTCTTTATAAAAAGTAGCTAAATTTCCATTACATTCAAAGAAGGAAAAATGACTTAAAAAGGTAACGAAGTTTCAAAAATGTACAAAAAAGACCATTTTTTTTGTACACAAAATACCATTTTACCAGCTATTGTAGGTTACCCACAAGGTTTTATTTGAACACACATGTACTTCATTGGTATTTTGTGTATAAAAAATATACTTTAATGGTATTTTTAGTACTAAAAATAAAATAATGGTACTTTTTAAATCATTTTCCCTAACGTTTTCTGTTTATCCATTTTAGTTTCCTAACATATTTTTTGTGCGTATACATCATTAAGGTTATTATAACCGTTTACAAATAGTATTTTTAACAGGAAAAAACCGGTAAATGAGATTATTTCTAAATGGTTATAACAACATTAATGGTGTAATACACAAAAAAATACATTAGGGACCTAATATGGACAAACCGAACACGTTATTACTCTCCTAAGTCATTATCCCCGTATGAAACTATGAACACCTATAGTAAATTTTTACTTTTTAAATAAGAAACTTGTAGGTCTTGGGGTTGGTAGTTTGGATGTTTTTAACCTCGGCCTTCTTTATAAATGGAAGTAGAGGTTTCTTGATGACAATGAAGCTCTTTGGGTTAAAATTGTCAAATTTTGTCATGGGGAAGGTGGTGGTTTGTCGGACGATTCGAGAATAGGAACTGGAGGGGGTGTTTGACAAAAGATTGTAGGATCCATTAATCATCTCCATGAGAATGGTTGCATTCCTTATAATTCCATGTATAGAGTGGTGGGGGATGGGACTCAAACAAGGTTCTAGAAGGATGTTTGGTACTTGGATATTCCTGTTAGGGAGCGGTTCGGAAGGCTCTTTGCTTTGACCTTTAATCAAGATGCTTGAGTAAGTGAATAATGGGATTCGGGAGGATGAAATTTTCATTGGCGTCGGGGGATTAGAGGAGGGGCTGAATCGACCCAATTTGATTATCTTGTGGAGATATTAAATCCTATTCGCATAGGGGAAATGTCGGATAGGTGTTATTGGGAGCTTGAATCGTCGGATATCTTTACTGTTAAATCAGCACGGAATTGGGTTAATGATATGACGCTTCCTATGGGTAGTATGCCTACTAGGTGGAACCGTTTTGTCCCTATTAAAATTAACATTTTTTATGGTGTGTGCTTTTAGATTGCATTCCGGTAAGAGCTAAACTGGTGGAAATGGGGTGGTGTTAGATTCTTTATTGTGTCCTGTATGTCATAATTCTCAAGAAAGTGTAAAGCATTTGTTGTTCTAGTTTTCGGTTGCTGATCAGGTTTGGAGTCGGGTTGGACATTGGCTTCATTTGGACCTTCTTGTGTTTTCATCTATCCATGATGTGGTGGATTGGGTGGATTCTAGACCGACGGTTCATATGGAACACCCGATTGTTGAGTCGGTGCTCATGGTGGTCATATGAGTGCTTTGGACGTTTCGTAATTCTTTACCTTTTAGTAGCAATAAACCTAAAAAAGATAGGCTTTTTGATTCTGTTGTTGATCTTTCTTTTCGTTGGTTTTCGTTTCGGAATTCTAAGGCTCAGGTTGACTGGATGATGTGGTTATAAAATCCAATTCGGCTTTAATTTGTTCTTCTCTCTAGCTCCTTGCTAATGGTTTTGTTTTGCTAGAGGTTAACTGGATGATGTTACAAAATCCAATCCAAACCTTTCTACTTTTTATTCTTTTCAATTTAAACAACTTTATATAAAATACACATATAAAAATAAATACTAAAAATCTTAAAAATATATATATTCAAAATAATAAATACTAAAAATCTTAAGAAGGTAATAACGTTTCTTATTTGTCCACTTTAGGTCCCTACGTATTTTTTGTGCGTATTACACCATTAAGGTTATTCTAACCGTTTACAAATAATCCTTTTACCAGGAAGAAACCGGTAAAATGGATTATTTATAAATGGTTATAACAACCTTAATTGTGTAATACACACAAAAAATACGTTAGGGACCTAATATGGACAAACTGAAAACGTTATCACCCTCCTAAATCATTATCCATATTGTTTTTTCCTAAATTGTGTTTCATAGATAAACTTCTTTCTCAAAATAATTACTGTTTTACGCCTTTATTTTATAAATTATATTCTTTATATTTTTTTATCAAGCATTTTTTAAAACTTTTTTTGTAAACTCTTTATAGCTTAGATTTTTTTATCATGAATTTTAAAAAACCAATATGTAAAAAAAAGTCTACTTTTACAACCTTAAGTTTATCAAAACGAATATGTAAAGAAAGTTCAAAAAAAAAATTGTAAAAATAAAACACAAATTTATAATAAAAAAACTTTAAGTGAGAACCCAAAAATATAAAAATAAAAATACTAATTTCATTAAAAAAATTGTAAAAATAAAATGCTAATTTATAATAAAATATAAAATAGTAATTTATATAGGTAGTGGTTCAAATGAGAACCCGAAAATATTAAAAACCCTAAGAACCATATGTTTAAATGATTTCATTAACTACAATTTGGACAAATCAAACAATAATATTATATTAAGCAAAAATTTTCCTTCTCTAGTTTAAAACTAGTTGCTATTTGTTGTTGAGCAGTCGTTGAACCACCACCGAACCGTCGTCGGATCACCATTGAATCAACACTAAATTCAATTGTATTTTCTGATCGTAATGACAATGTAATAGAATAAACATTGTAGTTCCCATTTCTTTAGTGATACTTTTCAATACATATCATTTTATTTTTCCAGCCAAATATACAATTTTTTTTAAGAAAAAATAGATTTATGCCTTTACAAATTTAATTTTGTATTTTTTCTAAATTGTAGATTTCTCAAAAAAAAAAATATACCATATATAAGACATATATTCAGAATTTAAAATACCATATTCACATTTTAATAAACATATTAATTCACTAATACACAATTTATATTTTCATGCATACATTCCTTTATATTTTAAGACAAAATTTATATAAAATATACAATTTACTACGGTCTACTTTTAGTTTAATACAAAAAAAATCACAATATAATACAATTTATTATACACTAAACATTGTATTTTTAAAAGTTAAACCCAAACTCTAATACCACCACCACCAAGTACTAACACACACCACCTCCAACCACCTATACCATCGTGACAACCATCATTCCTCCAAATAAGACTTGTATATAAAATCATTGATTTAGAACTTAAATATTCTATTCACAATTTAATAAACTAACCAATTCACTTATTTAGAGTTTAATGCAAATTAATTATAAAATCTAATACATTCTTATATACTTATACAACACAAAAAATTAATATATTTACAAGAAAATTTATACAAAAATCATTCATATTTTAACACAAAATTCATTAAAAATGCACAGTTGTATACAATTAATTCACAGTTTAATATATAAAATTCACAACTTAGTATAATAAATTCATAGTTTAATGTACAAAAAGAGTATACATTCAAAGTCATATACTTAACTTAAAACTTGCATTTATATCTTCACATGTAAAGGCTAGTGTTTTTTTTTCAAAGTTCATTTAAACAAATATTCACAATTTTAATTTTTCATACATTATTCAAGATTATATAAAATCATAATAAATCATGCACTCACAACTTAAAACTTATGTTTTTCATTGAAGCAATCAGGTATGTGTAAAAAATCATGCATTAACAGTTTAAAACATATAAAAAAAACACATGTATTAACAACTTAAGACTTATGCAATTCATTACTTATGTAATTCATTCAAACAATCATATATGTATAAAAATCATATATTCACAACTTAAAACTTATAAAATACATGTATTCGCAGCTTAAAACGTATAAAGAATCATGTATTCACAATTTAATACATGTTTTTTTTTAATGAATAATAGTTAAAACTAATATTAACATAACTAAACAATAAATGAAACATTAAAACATTACAATTCCTAATTAAAAAAACCTAATTTAACATTATTTGAGAAAATACTAACATAAGAAAGTATAAACTTAAAAAAATCATGTATTCGCAACATTACAATTTAAAATTTATGTTTTTCATTAAAGCAGTTAGATGTGTATAAAAAATTATGCATTAACAACTTAAAACTTATAAAAAAAAAACATCCATTCAAAGCTTAAAACTTATGTTTTCCACTGAAACAATCAAATTTGTATAAAAAAAATCATGCATTCACAGCTGAAAACTTATAAGAATCATTCATTTGTAGTTTAAAACTTATAAAATCAATGTATTCACAACTTAAAACTTATATAAATTCATGTATTTAGAGCTTAAAATTTATATTTTCTTATTAATAATAATTAAAACTAATAACAACATAACTAAACAATAAGTGAAACATTAAAACAACACAATCAGAACTTAAAAAATCCAACTTAACATTTTTTGTTATAAAACACTAACATAATAACACACATTATAAACTCAATTCACAATATAAAAACCATAAAGCATAAGGTATGAATACCACTTTTAGGAAAATATTATAACAAATAAAAAGATAAACTTTGATAGACAACTTAATAGTACTAGATTCACAACTTAATATTTTATGAAAATATTATAACAAATAAGAAAACAAAGTCGGATTCATAACTTAATAGCATTAGATTCACAACTTAGTAATAGTGAAATCACAACTTAATAGTAGTTAAAACAAATATTAACAATAGTAAACAACAAAAAGAGAAATTAAAACATTACATTCACAACTAAACAGAAGAAAAACAATCATATAAAAAAAATCGACATACCTGATACAATCTGATGTTTCACTAAAGATCAAAGAGAAAAAGATGGAGGTGAGTTGACATTGCTTCATTGAAGCGGCGAGGAAGCAACAATGGTGGCAGTTGACGGCGATCTCGGATTTGGTCCGTTAACCTCGTGAGATCTCATAGATCTGGATGCACAAATCATAGATCTAGATGCGAAAATTATAAATATGTTGTCAAAGATCATAGATATATCGTAGAAGACTGTAGATCTGGACCGAACCACTTCATACTTGATGAAAACAAAGGCTTTTGGAGTTCGACATCATACAACAACAGTAGGTAGAGGAGGTAGTGGACAAGATCTGAATAGATCTGGTGGTGTTTCAAGAAGATCAAGAGAAAAAAGACGGGGAAAGACGGAGACGTGTCATCGAAGCAAGAACTGGTTATTTAATCTCACTAAAGGGTAAATCTGGAGTTGTAAATCAAAGATTTCTAGGATAAAATCAGAGAGCTGCCGCCGAAGATCGTAGATCGACCGCCAAAGATCATAGATTTGGGCTAAAGCACCACAAATCTGATGAAAACGAAAACTTTTAGAGGTTAACGACGTGCATCAACGGTTGACGGAGGAGGTGGTGGATCATATGTGAATAGACCTGGTGGTATTTTATGGATATCGAGAGAGAGAAAAGATGGATGCAAGATGAATCTGTCACCGAAGCAACGTCGTAAGAGTGGTAGAAGTTGTTTCCTCGGAGGTAGTTGGTGGTTGTGGTTTGTGGCGGCAACGGAGGTATGTGGTGGTGGTGGAGTAGCCTTTGACGATGGTGACAGTGTTGTTCATCACAGGTGGAAGAAATGAGATGAAGAAAGGTTGTGTTCATGTACATTGTTCATAGAAAAAGAGTAGATATAATCTAATCTACTTAAAGTCTGATATTTGCTAATATTGTGCCTTTTCGAAAATATAACAAATAATTAAGAAATAAATTGTAAAGGAAATCATAAAGAAATAAAAAGAGCGATTTGAAGTGATTTAATTCTTTTGAAATCTGATTGTGTATGTGAAGAAATGAAAACTCAACCAGATTTAAAAGTTGTACGAATTTCTATCTAAAGGAGACATCACTATTTACGTTAATGATCCCTAAGTTATATGCTTGTTGACACATTATATCTTAAATTTACAACTAATATGATAAGTGTAATGTTAGAAATATATATGGACAAAAATACATTTTAATGAAAGAGGTTCTTAAATGGTTCTTAACTTTTAAATTTGATCTTTTATCTTTATATATATATATATATATATATATATATATATATATATATATATATATATATATATAAAGATAAAAGATCAAATGAAAACCACTAAAAGTTAAGAACCATTTAAGAACCTCTTTCATTAAAATGTATTTTTGTCCATATATATTTCTAACATATATATATATATATATATATATATATATATATATATATATATAGAGAGAGAGAGAGAGAGAGAGAGAGAGAGTTATGTTCCAATGAGAACATTTTTCCCATGAGAACATTTGGGAACATTTTTTAGGCTATGAGGTCAAAAAACACGCGTGTTTGTTATTCAAATAAAAACTACCGGAAACCGTCGGGGACCACCAGACCACTGCCAAACCATTGGCTCCATATTTTCTCGTTCATGACCTCCCCAACCTCTAATCCTCCCACAATCGGAAGCCAAATCCTCATCCTTCTTCTCTGGAGAAATATTGTGCTGACCTCCTAAACAACATCCTCAGATTTACGTCTCCTCTTCTTGAACCTTCTCCCTCCGCCGTTCTTCTGTCATGAACTGCAGACATGAACCATTGCTCTGAACCACGATCCAGTTTGTCGGAAAAGATGAAGTAGATCTGGTTTCACCGGATCTAAAGCAAATCTATGTTAGCAGCCACCAAAATTGCCGCCGTCAACCATCAGATCTAGAGAAACATACCACCGGACAACCGCTACCGGAACCACTTTAACTCCACCAAAACCACCGCAATGTAGCCAGAACCTTCGTAATGTCGTCGAAAACACTGGATGACTGCCTCTTCACTTCTTCCGTACCTACTTGTTTGACACCTCCCCCAGCCTCCCATCGTTCGAGACCACCACCTTCGTCTCTTCGATTCTTAAATCATCACAACGATCTCGGTTCACATGCCATAAGATATAGTTCCACTGGATCTACCACTGAATGTCACCATATCTTATTTGTTGATCTAGTTCCACAATTCTCAACTCATGGCTTTTCACCTTGTATAATTGTGTGTGAATGTATTTGGATCCCCTCACATTAATTTGGATTCCAGGTGTGTAGTCTCAATTATTATCTTTTTTTCCGTATATAATATCTATTGTATTAATTTGGATGTGATTCATATATTTACATGTCATTCACATGTAAATCACATGGAAATCATATATGAATAATATGTGATTCACATGTAAATCACAAGTGAATTATCTATGAATTACATATATATGTACACATTCATATGTTAATCACATGAAAATCACATGTAATTCACATACTAATCACATTTGATTCACATGTAAATCACATTTGATTCACATGTAAATCACATTTGATTCACATGTAAATCACATGTGATTCACATGTAAATCATATGTGATTCACATGTGAATCACAAGTGATTCATATGTAAATCGCATGTGATTTACATATGATGTCATATGTAAATGTGATTCATACGTGAATCGCATGTGATTCATATGTTAATCACATGAAAATCACATATGTATTTTTGTAAGTGTTTTTGCATCAATCAACGTTTTTTTTTAAATTTTCTTGTGGATTTGGAAGAAATTATGATGAATATTGAAGAGGTGAAAAATGATAAATTGAAGAAATAAGAAAATATTGACACGAAGACATGAAAACGCTTTGAAATTTGTAGCATTTTTTATTTATTATATTTTATTTTGTATCGAATAAAGTACTTATACTATTATGTTTATAGATTAATTAATAAAAATGAGATTTTTTATTATTTACTTACGAATATTATACTATAAGAAATATGAATATATGCATTTGAAAAAATATGCATATATGCACCACAAAATTTAGTTTTTTAAAAAAATGTAGTTTTTTTGAAAAAATAGCAGTTTCTTTTTCAAATGCATTTTTTTTTTTTAAATTACATTTTTTTTAAATGTAGCTTTCTTTAAAAAATTTGCATTTTTTGTGGCGGGTGGTAGTTGGTGTATTGTTTCTTACACTACAAGGGAAAATGAAGTTAAGCCTCTCCCACTTAGACTCCCTACTTTACCTAAATGAAAAATTCTACTCTTAAAACAAAAAGCCTTACAATCTAAGGATTATATCTACCCCTTTAGAGAGAGAGAGAGAGAGAGAGAGAGAGAGAGAAATATATATATATATATATATATATATATATATATATATATATATATATATTATGCTTTGCTTTGTTCCTTTAGGCTCTCCATATTAGAACTTCCCTTTCTATTTGGATGGGGGTAG
Source organism: Lactuca saligna (assembly GCF_052625555.1). NCBI lineage: Eukaryota > Viridiplantae > Streptophyta > Magnoliopsida > Asterales > Asteraceae > Lactuca > Lactuca saligna. The sequence continues at coordinate 140,662,481 of NC_136419.1, read as the reverse complement.
GGGCCTTTCTCTTCTTTCCTTTTCTTTGTTGGACATCAATGATAGGGGCACTTGTATAATTGTTAGAATGAGACTTCTTCATTCATGCTTCAGCTGTTTGAAATAGATCGTGAAGCTCAATCAATGTGGTCTATGTATTGTTCAAATGATAGGTCAATATAAACTAATCATAACTAGTAGGTCGAAGTTGATGACCATGTCAATGGCAAGATCCTTATTAAAGTTCTAATTAAGCTTTTTCAATCTTTCCAAATGCCTATGCATTGTCTACACAAGAGCACACACAGATTCCCTTTCTTTCAGTTTGCATGTCATCAAGGGCTTAACCACTTTATAGCGCTCTTGTCTTGCCTTCTTGTGGAACATTTAAGACAAGGTCGTGTTAAGTACACACCAATTCAACGACCATTTTATAGGATGCTTCATTATACCCTCTTTATAGCATGGCTTCGTGAATAAGGCATACTAGCGATTCAACAAACTCATGTTATACATATAGTATTTGTAACACCCATATATTTGAGCCAATTTAAAACTTTTTAAATCATTTGAAACCATTCAATTATTACAATTTGTTTTCAAAAATTTTATACATCAGAGTTCCTAGAAATCAAAATCGTTAATCGAGGAAGTGTACGGTCATGCCTTAGCCCACCTGCGACCATCCGTTGAACCTGAAACAATAAACTGAAACTGTAAGCCCGAAAGCTTAGTGAGTTATCCCCAGAATACCGACCTCATATAACCATAATCATAATCATACCATATCAAAAAATACAGAACAACATGCATAATGAGCCTACAGCATGACTGGGCTGCTCCCGAGCCTTCGGCATGACTGGACCGCCTCGCAGGGCCTACAGCCTATCCGGACCGCTCACCGGGTATGTTGGCCTACAACACAAAGCAAGACCGCCTCAACCCAACCCCCAACCAAACAAACATGTGCACATAAGTATCATACTCTAGTGTTGGGGTTGCAAAGTTATTCATTCATGACTTTGTAAATGTTTGACTTTTGTAAAACCCACTTGCATGTGGTGCTTTAGCCTTTAGACCCATTTGTTAGTTAGAGTGAGAGAGAGACATGTAAACACCTCTATAAATAGTGGGTTCATACCACTTGTAGAAGTGAGTGTGTAAGTGTGTGTTAATTATGTAGTCTAGATCTAGATCTTTTTTGTAACACCATATACATTCAATATATCTCTTAAACACCCAAATCACCATGTTCAATTGTGCAAGCTTTAATTCCGCATGCCAAACCATGTTCTTTGTCACTACAATTGGTATCAGAGCTTGGTTTTCACGATCAACGTGACTTTTGAAGAACGATTCTCGGTTTGGCAAACTTTGTAGCAATTTGATCAATTTTGGTGAGTCTCTCTCTATGATCTCTCGTAATATTTGGATTCGTGCTTTGCGTTCTTGATTTTTGATTGTTTTGATTCATTGGATCTAATTCATTTCAAACCTCATTGTTGATCTAATCAATTTTTTTAAGATCAAATCCAACCAAAAGCAAAATCTAAATTCGAATACTGTTAGTGTCCAAATTTATTGAGCCAAATCAATTTCATATTCCAATTAATATTCAGTTAATCATTTTGAATCCCAAAAGTTAAATTCATTACTGTTCATCTATACACTTTAAAGCCCAAATCAGTGATAATTCATTAATTGTTGATTCGTAACCTAACATTTGATCCATTACTATTCATTTGATATGAATTGAAATCTTGAGCCCATTCAAAATTATTATTTGATCAAAATTCGTTTACATCGTATGACAAATTAGTCTCATTCCAGATCTACTTTGCACGCATCAAATAGTTGTACCTTTGAACTCACACGATTCAGTTCTGGATTCTTAATCGTCTGCAATTGATCATATCTTCATCTTCGTTTCTTTAAATATTAACTTCGATTGGAATTGATTGTTGAGTCATTTTTGAAAATCGATTTTATCACTTCGATTTTAAAATCACTTTTGTTCAAGTCTCAGTCGGATAATCGAAAATTAATTCTTTGATCTTATCGATTTTGGTCAAGAACTCATGAAAGAGGCTTAATACTTGTGATAAAATACGTTTTTGATCTGAAATTTGGTATTGGATACTTCAATTTCGTGTTTCTTGATCTTTGACTTAGAAAAGTCAACCCCAGAAAAAGTCAAGCTCGGCTTCTATGGGTTGATTCAATGAATTGGAAGAAGAAATTGGAAGATATAAGTTGTTTTTCAACTGTGAATGTCAAAATCATGTTCGATTTGGTGTTTAATTTTGAAATTTCTTGGATTAGAGCTAATGGTGTCGATGCATGTTCTTATGTTCTTGGTTGATTTTAGAACTCGATCTTGGAATTTATTTGGGGTTGAATGTTCTTAATGTGAGTCAAAGTTGATGTTCTGGGTTATCTGGAATCAAACAGCGTTTATTTGCTAATGGTTGAATCGTCTGCAATTGTTGATTTTGGTGAGTCGACTGTCGAACTGTAGTTGTTGTTGTCGATTTATGTTTTTGTGTTTTGGTTTTAATGAAAAAGCGAATCCATGAGTTTAGAAAGTGATAATGAAGAACGAAGTGATGATCGTGTTCAATTCAGTTCAATTCCAAAAGTCGAAGTGTATGTAAGCTAATTTCGCAAGGTTGGAGTCTGGATTTGTTATTGTGATGTCGTATGTTGGTTTGGATATCGACTGGTATTTTGATTTTGATATTGCGAAGGGTCTCAAGATTTTGGAGTCGACACTGGTATCAGATGATTGAGTTTGGGTTTTCGCATATGAGTGAATATCAAAATCGAGTTCGCATCTATGGATCTATTCTGATGATCAATTGGGTTCGCATATGGGTGACTCAAAGTTGAGTTCGCATTTGGGTTTCAAAACTAATTTCGCATTTGGTTAATTGGATTAAGAATGTGAAGGTGATTAAGCTTGAAATTTAGTTTGCATTTGGTTACTTGGTATAAAGATGCGAAGTTTTCTTATATCTGGTTCGCATTCATGTCTCAGTCACATGCGAAGTATTAAGATGCGAAGTTTTTACTGTATAAGTGAATTGGGGAAGAAGAAAGTAAATAGTTTCGCATTTGGCTCCTGATCTTTTCACGAAATAATACAAATGGTCCAACTTCGCAAAATGGGGTTATAAAATGACAAAAATGCAGAATTTTCATTTCGCATCCCTGCAGTCTTCGCAAGATGATAAATTTTACCCAGTTTCGCATCTGGGGTAAATTTTTTTAGAAATGGGAATATTTTCAAATCTGGTCCATGCAGTTTGTGCGAATTTACACATTCTACCCAGTTTCACAAATGGGAGTGTGTTTCGCATATTTGGATGTTTTTGGAGCAACGGGTCACTGCAGAATTTTGAAATTGACAATTTCTACCCATTTTTGAGAAATTATGTCAAAGGCGATCCGTGAACGATGATAAAAATTCATTATTTTTTGGATTTTCCGGATTGAAGCACAAAGTTTATGCCACATGTTAAGGGGGAGTTTTAACATGAAAAATTCCGAATAGAGCACGTTTATTGAAGATTTTTGGGGTGTGTTTTTATGCGCAACTTTGGGTGATTAGTTGGAGTTTGGAATACTCTTGATCATTTGTTGCTACTCGGATTGTATGTTCTCACATCCTAGAGCCCAAATTGAAGAATCATGGAAGAATTGAAGATTGAAGTTTGTTTCGACATGTGTCACCTTTGAGGCTCGAACCGCATAGTGCTTGATTTTGGAAGATTTGAAGTGGGTCATTCATTCCTAACTTTGAGGGGGATAATGTTGGGGTTGCAAAGTTATTCATTCATGACTTTGTAATTGTTTGACTTTTGTAAAACCCTCTTGCATGTGGTGCTTTAGCCTTTAGACCCATTTATTAGTTAGAGTGAGAGAGAGACATGTAAACACCTCTATAAATAGTGGGTTCATACCACTTGTAGAGGTGTGCTTTGAGAGATGTAGAAGTGAGTGTGTAAGTGTGTGTTAATTATGTAGTCTAGATCTACATCTTTTTTGTAACACCATATACATTCAATATATCTCTTAAACACCCAAATCACCATGTTCAATTGTGCAAGCTTTAATTCCGCATGCCAAACTATGTTCTTTGTCACTACATCTAGCTCATATCATATAATAATCAAACCTATCTAACAGATCCCTAATCATAGCAACATCCCAATAATCGGGGTACAGACCTAACTGGTCACTAACATAGCATCATCCTAACCAGTATAATCATGTGCACATAGATATCATATAACACTAGCATGTATATATATAACAATCAAACCGATCTAACAGATCACAAGCATAGCAACAATCCTAACTAGGATACCGACCTAACCGATCACTAACATAACATCATCCTATATACCAGGATACCGACCTAAACCAGGTCACTAACATAATACCATCATAATTTACCAGGACACCGATCTAACAGATTAATAAGCATATCAAACAAATACAAGTATACAATCTGAGAAAAGGGCCGGACTTGGTGCCTTAGAACCTGTTGATATAGTGAGGATAACTCACCTTGCAATTCCGAAGTGAACCACACAATCACGCTCCCAAAACACTACCCCAAACTCCAACACCTATAACTATCAAAGATCGAATTCAAAAATACCCTCTTACCAATTATCCTCAACAATCAAAATGGTCAACCCTTGGTCAAAGTTAAAGACAACTATCAAGGTCAACTATCCATGTTGACCTCAACTCGTTGAGTACCCTCAGCTACTTGCCGAGTTCCTTGCACAACTTCCCAACTCGCCGAGTCACCATGCCACTTGCCGATCCCAAGACAATCTTTATCGGACTCGTCGAGTTGTTCATCCAACTCGTCGAGTTCATGACCATCTTCATGTGACTCGCTGAGTCTACCATGCGACTCGTCGAGTCCCCTCAGTCCTTTATCCATACAGATGTTTTTTAAGCCATTCTAAGGCTCCATACTACAGATCCAACTTCCCAAGGCATGCTTATCACGTAAAGTTGCAAACTTTACATGCATATAAGGCTCTAATGACTCAAAATGCCAAAACCAAGCTTGAAATGGGGTTTTACACTTAAGGAGGGGTTCATGCTTGCCGATACTAATAGCTTTATGGACTTACAAATCAAAGAGAGTTCAGATCTGAAGTGACAACTTCAGATCTGAGCTCATACCCAAGAGTAGCTTCATAACCAAGCCAAGAAGTGCTAACTTCATCCAAAGAGATCTAGAAAGGATATGAGGCCAAGATCATGAATTGATACCTCAAACGAAGCTAGTTGAGATAGACTTTAGACCCAAAAATGTTCTTACCTCCAACTTGTTGATCTTCAAGTTCCTTGCATCAAGGCCTTTTTTCCAATCTTTCAATTTACACTAATATGGAGCACACACATGAATTAGGGTTTCTGGACTCTCAAGAGGCTGCACCGGAACTAAGGGAGACTAATGATCCCTTAAATAGGGTGCCAAACCCTGGAAATTAGGGTTTCACCCTCCATTTCCAACTCGTCGAGTCACTCTTCTGACTCGGCGAGTTGGCCACTTAAACACGTGGCCCAAACCCACTGCTACTCGACGAGTCAGGTAACCAACTCATCGAGTAGATCTTGAATTCATGAGAATTTATAACCATAAATTGGTATCTGGGAATCGGGGCGTTACAATATTAAACTTTTAACATATATAAATATAAGGGTGTATTTTAAACATTTAAAATAAAGTTCAAAAATTTATATTAATGATTTAAAAATTAATATCTTTTAGTTAATCAAATAATTAAATTTAATTAAATCATGAAGATAATTCAAAGATTCTAGATATTAGGAGATCAAATTACCAATTTTAAATATTCAAATTTTATCTAATTAAAATGATATCTATAAATGTAATTACCCTAAACAAAATATTAATTATATCAAAAATTTTGCTGAATAGGAGGTCCCTCACAACGTGGCAGACAAACTCCACGTCGTGGTAGAAGAAGAAAATACGCAGATCAGATATTGGCCATAATATGGCAGAAGAGCCCATGACATGGCGATGAAATAGAATAATGATTATGTTTTCCTTCATTTGTTCAAGTTCAATTTATGCACATTCAATTGTTAGACAACATAATGCTCTGATACCACTGATGGGCTTTACATGTAATAATGCAGAAAAATACCTTAAGCTCTTAAGGTTACATGTAACGTAATTGGATCTATGTCATAACTCTATTGAAGCAACATACTATTGAGAAACAAAATTCTAGACCCAAATTGAAATCGAAATTCATAAGGATAATAACATACCTCTGATTTGTTATTGTAAACAAACCCTTTGATCAATCCAATTGTCTCTAGACAACTAGCTTCAGTTGTGTGCAAGCTTCTAACGGTTCACACCCACAACACAAGAACCCTAGAAGATTTAGGAGAAAGGGGAGAGGTTGGTAATTTTTGGCTATGGTATATCTGATTGCTTTGGCCCAAAATTGCAAGCCTTAAGGCTCTATTTATAGCTGATTAGGAAACACTTAGACACCCTAATTTGAACATAAAATAATATTATTTCAAATAAGGTAATTATATATTTCCATAATTATCTTCATGAAGGCTTCCAAAAGAGTCCAAAGGAGCCTCCAAACTGTCCCACACATGAGGGTTCTAGAACCTGTCGTTTGCTTAATTTTTGAACAATTACAACTATAGTCCTTCAAATTTTAATTAATTCTAATTAAATAAGAATTAACTACAAGAGTATACCAATTTAGTTATGAGCTTAGACACCTTAATCCAACGGTCTTCAACTTAGATAAGTCTATAACTACAATTGCAAGTATAAAATTGAACAAAACAACAAAGAGTGTTTTCCAAACCAACTGATGAACTCTGATTCAAATCAAACATTGGCCCTAATATAAGTGATCATCTATTCCTTCGTTCTACAAGATATCGCATGAACAAATTCATGGATTAAATGATCCACCTCATGTTCATTTGTTTGTTTCCTAATTTTCTGATTTGTGATCAAATTCAGACTAAAAAATCAAACACATCAATTTAGTCCAGACCAGGCTTGGTTCTTATAGAACAACTCAAATCATCGAGGGGCCCATAGATATCACTTTTCCTGTTATGGTAAAAGGAACAAATTACTTGGACTATATTGTAATACGTTTTACATATCAGATCACACATGGAACAAACCTTTATGACATCTAGTTACAAGATGCATTTGAGCAAACCAATGCACAAATGATCTATAAACTATAAACTATATATATCTACTTTAAGGATATAAGATATTAACGTCTTAGAATTACTTGTGATTAAATCTATGAAGTAATCTCTAAACATGGGTTTATTCAATACTTAAAATATATAGTTTCAAAGTACTCATGAATATTGTTGAAATTCCAATTGCAATGTCTTAACCTCAATTGACAATCTACAATCAATTCATGTCAGTTTTAATTCACTACTTACTTCCAATAGTATCAACGACTGTGGAATTTGAATAATGTTAAAAATTACATGGAAGTAAAACATGCAAAGTGAAACACAATAATAAATTAATGTACTATGATATCATACCCATTGATTATAAATAAATCTATATTATTTAATCACCATAACAATTACGAATTTATTTATTGTATAATGTTTCAAGTAATCAAATGACCATTTGAATTAGATAACATTAGTCATGCCATGTTATAAACATGCCTACTATGCTCTCGATAGCCCTCTTACTGAATAGATCGATTGGACATTATTACAACGATGCTCAATTCATGATTCCAAATCCTTATTACTATCTAAGATGTAGTAGAATTTCATCTTTACATGCATTGTCTTTCTGTGATGTCAATGGTTCTTAATTCATAGAGGCCAGGCCTTCGACATTACAAAATGTTCCACTGGAACTTGTTACTAGAAACACTTCCATGGTTATGAAGTCTCAAATTCAAGATACACTCCTTGAACACTTCTCTTGCATTAAAGTTTCCAACTCACATGTAGATTTTTGCAAACATCTCCCATTATGGAAAAATTTCCATATTCCTATATGACCATCAATTCTGACCTAGAATCATCTCAATCCAAAGCATGTTACTATGGTCTTCCCAAATAATGTCATACTTCTAACAGTCCACAAGCAACCAATCTTTGGTGTAACCTCAGAATATTCTTGATAGTTATTTAACAACCTTAGTCAAAAAAATTCTAATCCTTTTCACACAATACTCTAGGCATTTGAAAAATCAGAATTAGTGAATATTATAGTATATGTAATCAATCCTACATCTGAAGCGTATGGGACTCGACTCATTATGTCCTATACAAGGATTTAATATATGTTCAATTCCTAGCTATAATATTTCTATATATGTAATCTCCTATGTTGAAACATTTCAACTAGATATTCATATATGTCTTTGACTAATTTCTATTAAATAATACGATCTAAACCTTTAGACTTGAAGTGAAGTATGAGTGCCATCTCCCGTAAGCCCATTATATCAAAACATTTTCCGAACTATGTAATTTGCAAAAATAGAGACATTGTTCCATATGAACAATATTATCAACATGCAATACCAGCATAATAATTATGCTCCCACTAGCATTGACGTGTACCCAGAAATCAATTAGACTTCTAGAAATCAACACCCTTTGACTTTCTTATGGAAGTGCAAATTTTTGTTATGCGATGCTTCGATAAGTCTCCAACTAGACTTCTTAAGTGTATACACCTTAGTTGGATAATGTGTGTGTGTGTTTTTTTAAACCCTTACAAGGATGATAGATATATTTCTTGAAAGTTCAAACACAATTCAAAATATGAAGAGGGACGTCATAATCATATTGTGAATTTGAGAATACAATTTACACAACTAACATCCATATAGACCAGATCTTCAAAAGCATTTTCTCATAACCACTTTCATAAATTAGAGGGAAACCTTTTTCCATTTAGATTTCAATGTGCATACGTTCCTATCAATGTGAATTTATTAGTTCCAACCTACAGTCATATGTAAAGGTTTAGGACAAACCAAAATCAAATTCAATTTTCCTTCATGGAATAAACTTCGTAATTTTTAATTTTTTTTACCTTCTGGCAGCTCAAGGGCCTACCAGTGCTTCCAAGTTGTTACTAGCTCACCCATATTGATCAATATACTTTCACTGACCAATTTTCTTTTTCCTTTTGCAGTTAAATGAAGATCATAGAACTCATAAGCATTTCCAGAAGTGCACATAAACTAGAATATGTCAATTAAACAAAACATGTTATAAACCCCATGTGGCATGCTAAAAGGATCATTGTCGGTTGACTCTTGTAAGTTCTCAAGATCAATACGACTCCCACTGACTTTTTACGTATAAGTTTATCTCTCAAGGAACATTCCTTGACAAGCTAAAACAAATATTCAAAAGTTGGTGCAGATTCCCGACAAGAAAACATTCAATAGAATATGACCCAGTGTATCTTTTGTTTCTTGATCAACGAAAACATCAAAACTCCAATTCTAAATGTACTAGAGTAAGGAAAGCATTCTTTACTCCACATATTATGATATGTTATCATCCTTATTAGTTTGGAATGTGTTTTAAGATACGATTTATAGTTACTAGATCATGGCTCTATAACTTGAATGGAACAAAGTGTGACTCATCTATGATCGAACCATTTCCAACAATGTTCGATTCCTCTTCTACGTCATACAATTGCACTAAGATGTTCTTTGAGGATTAATTGTGATACAATTCCAAAAATACTAAGATAATCATAAAACTTGATACTAAAGTATTATCATTTCCTTTAGATTAGAGAATCTTTTATCTTTCCGCCTAACAGATTCTCTTATTTGTTCTGCTACTCTTTGAACCTTTTCAAAAGTATTATAATTTTGTTTAATCCTATAAACATAATCATATTTGTTGAAGCATCAATAAATCATGATAAATAGAGTTATTGTCCCTTATGGTGGATCTGAAGAGTCTATATCAACATGTACTAGATCCATTAGTCATTCAGTTGCATCTCATAAACATGTGAACAACAAATTAGTCATAATTTTCCGATGAATAAGATTCTCGTGCATCATGTAATTTTAATTGTATGACTCCAAGTTTCTATTAAATTTACTTAACTCCCTAGTAGTAGTTCTAAATTCTAACCATCGAACCATGTGACCAAAGTCCATTTTTCACGATCAAATTTAGCTCACTTTGCTCAACCTTCTTCCTTTCTTCTAGATTCTGAAATACCATCAAAATTTGATCATCACATCATGTATTAAGTGTCTAAGAATAGGAACTTATAGAGTTAGATAATCGATGTACCTGAAGTAGAGTCACATGAATTGACTTTACTATCTCTAAGAACTTTCAGGTATTTCATGCAGCTTCGCTTCTAGTGTCCCTTCAATTTGTGGTAGAAACAAATGGACTCATTGGGGTCAAAATGTGGAACGATCTCAGAACGATCCTTTCTCTGTACCACATGATCAAACGGTTTAACCTTGACCGATCTCTTAATCACAAATGTTAACATTAGCAATGTACATGGAAACCTTAAGAGTAGACCCTATAAGAATTTCTGCTTCAATTGTGTTCTTAAGCATTTCTGCTTCAACAACTATCGACATTTGGTTCAGATAAATTAGGGTCATATCAAGATTCCTCACATGAAAGTTCTTAATAAACTGCCATATGACTTTGGAAGTGAAAGAAGAACCAAATGATTGGCTTGCTCCTTTGGGGATACGCAACCCATTTTCTCTAATTTTTCAATGTATGATTTCGTTTTCAGAACATGTGCACACACATAATTTCCATGCTTATGTTTACATGTCAATAGGGCTTGAGTTGTTTCATATATTTCAACTAGAGGAAAACATGACATTGGAAGAGTCACAGGAGGAGGAGGTGGAAGAGTTAAGAAATACCATTTCCAATTCCACCAATTTTTAAGGAAGTGAAAACAAGTTCATCTTTACTCGAATGTGGAAGACCATCTCTAAACGATTGAGGAACACCATTTCAATAAGAACGAGGAAGACCATTTTTATTTTCATAAGACATCTAAAGTTGGGAGAAGAGAGAATTCAAGTTAGTTGATTTGAATCCTTAATTATTAACCCGTAAACTAACTTAAGGCATACATCCATATTTTCATTTCGTAATATGAAGAGGGATGTCCTAGTCATACGAGGAAACTATTTTAGGTTGGTAGAAACATTTCACCAATTTCAATCATATGAAACTCCTAGATCTTTTGGTATTTTCACTGAAACATCAATGACGTGTTTAATTTCGGATTACGATCTTACCAATTGTGACTGGGATGTCGATGATCACAATTAAGATATGAATAACCATGAAAACCCACTCAAACACCCCCGATCGATTTATAATCTTCCATTGGTGTGTCAGTTAACCACACATGCTCCATCAATAATTATAAACACGAGTTGTTTCATCATTTCATCTTTGTAGTCCCACATAGTGTGCTGGTTAACTACCTACACTCCCCTAACGACTCATAAAGAAATGATGTGCATTTTTATGGATTAGAATATGTATCACATTTATCCTAAAGTAACTAGAGTGAGATTTTTAAAGTGGGGTCTAGTACTTTATAATATCATACATGTAATTAGGTTATATCCTATCAAATCTATTTGGCTAATGATCATCCACCATACAAGGAAGTGGTGGGTGAGAATAAACACCCATTCAACAATCATTTAATAGGTTGTTTCCTTATAACCCTTCATCTTTTATAGCAGGACTTCATGAATGAGGCATACTACCGATTCAACTAACTTTTCTTATATGTATAGTATATTAAACATTTAATCATATATAGTATAAGGTGTATTTTAAAACTTTTTAAAAATAGTAGGTTTAAATTTAATTTTCGAAATTAACAATTAATTAATTAATTTTAACAAATCAATGATTTTCCAGTTATCCTTTAATTAACCAATTAAATTAATTTAAATCTTTAAGGAATTAAATAATTACTTTCAATTAAACAATTAATAAAACAATTCAAATTTAAATTATCAGGTATTAAATGAATTATATTCAATTAAACAATAAAATAATTTAAATTTAATCCTGATCCCTAATACTCTTCTAGTTTTCGAAAAAGGTATAGGGTTACTAGGATTTAATTATCCAAGTTTTAAGGAATTTAAAATTGTAATTAAGGAAACTAGAAACCATAAGGGATACGTACCAATTTTCGAGAATAAGGGGTGGAGGGTAGGGTTTCAAGAACCCTAGCCTTTTGCGAAAATTTAAACCATTAGGTTTTAATTTCCATAAACCCTAATTTTGATTCATTCACTTTTATGAACAATTAAATAGAAAACCTGGCTCTGATACCACTGATGGATTTTATAGGTTAACTAAAACAAGTAAATTGGAAAATCTTAACACTTAAGTTCACATGCAACCTATAAATCTATGTTATCTCTACTTGATAGCAATAACCTAAGAACATCATGAACCCTAATGGAAAGCTATTATAATCGAAATATATGGGATTATGGTTACACACCTTTGATTTGTTGTAGTAAACAAATTACTTCAATCCTTTGTGTTTGTTGGTCTTGGAAAGCTAGCACCAAAAGGATGACGCATCTAATGGCTCACACCCAAAACCAGAAACCCTAGAGTGAGGAGGAGATAGAATATATGAGGAAATTTCATTCCTATTCTTATAGGTAATGTGGTGAACGAAAATTACAAGCCAAAGAGTCATATTTATAGTTTAGTTACCTTGCAGGAAAAATAAGATTTGAATTGATTAAATAATAAATTTAATCATAACTCAAATAATTTCTTTTTATGTAACCAGGAAGCTTCCAGAAACCCAAGGAAACCATCCATAACATGGAGTGTTAAGAATTGCTTCTTTTGTTCAACTAGTAAACAATTATAATTCACCCCTTGCACCTTCAGTTAATTTCAGATTAATAATTAATCAATTTTAATTGATTTTATATTAATTTATTAATCATATAAATTAACAAATTAATAAAAATTGATCTCATATTAATTTATTAATCGTATATAAAATCAACCAATTAACTATCTATTTCCAGTTAATATATTGATCAACTAATATATTAAAAAATCATTTTCCATAATTTCAAATTAGTTTATTAATCATATAATAATCTAATAAATTATACTTCTCTCTATTAATATTATTTCTAGCTATTTCTGGTCCTGAGGGCAACCCCAAAAGGACTTTGCTTTTAACTATAAGAGTATACAAATTTAGTTATGATCTTAGACACCTTAATCCAACAAACGTATCTCCCCTCTAAGTGGTTGGGGGTTCTACTAGCTTATTATATTTTCTTATTTTTATTAGTTTATTTTAGATTTTTAGCTCTTTTTATTAGTATTGCATTGTATATTCTTTATTTTCTTTATCATGGATCATACCGGGGACTTTCTATTTTACATGAGATATTTTTGTAGGGTTTTAGAGCTCATTGCGGTTGCGGTTTGACTGGAGTTGGGATTGGTGGGTTTTTCGATGCATTATTGGGCTTTGCGGATCCACTAAAGGAGATTTGGGCTTAAAAAGGCTAGAGACTTAGATGAAGTGGAGGACGTCATGTACAGTATCATAACACATATAATAGTAAACAAGAAAACAACATCATCCATTGCATTAATAATATAATTTAATACAAGTGTGTTCTGTATAGTTTATATGGCACCAAAAATGTAATTCAAAATATAAGATGAGTCTTGAATGCGCTCCATCTTCTCAAAAGCTGGCATCGGTATCTGTCTACTGATGATCTGAGAATACAAGTTATTTTGAAAGAGTTTATCAGCTTTAAAGCTGGTGAGTTCATCAGTGTTTTAGTGTCATTGTTTGTATCAAAATCTTTGCAACAGTGGTTGAAGTATGAGTTTGTAAACGTTTGTAGTAAAAGTATGTGAATGTTTGTAAATGTTTGTAATTGTTTGTAAATGTTCGTCACTCCTAGAAAATCCTATATTTTTTTTACTAAATGTAGCCTTTTACCAAGGCACGACTGTTTTGTATGTTTGTTTCTTGTAAAAGTGTATAATTTTCCCAAGTGTAACTATCATTATCAAAATATAGTTTGTACATTGTTGTTTAAGCGAAGTGATCACAAAATAAATGCAAAGGTTAAATTAATGTAGTATTGTAGTGTTGTATTATAGTAACTACTGTTGTACTAACTATCTTAAACCGGATTTATATTAAAGTATTATGTGATTAATTGTACCATGCTATCAACTATGAACATGACGATGTAAGACGTCGAAAGTAATGACATTTGGCACCCGAAGACCTGCATGTCCCATTGTAGCTAGCAGCAAGGTGTAGGATAGTCAATCCAGTATAGATCTATACACAAAGTCATGCTCTCCCTCCAGGAGATTCTGGTTACAAATCGGGCCAAGGCAGTGAAGACATGCCCCGAAACAGTGGTTCGCCTTTATGTTATAGTATACTTGTATATGTAATGTATGTACTAGTGTAGTGAATGTATTGTTTTTCATCATAGTATCGTTGTATAGTTTCTCATAATAGTATCGTTGTATAGTTTCTCATAATAGTATTGTTGTATAGTTTCTCATAATAGTATCGTTGTATAGTTTCTCATCATAGTATAGTCGTATAGTTTCTCATAATAGTAAGTATTGACTCATGAATGAACTGAGTCTTTGTATGCTTCATTGAACTAGTAGTAATGAGTAGTATATCCCTAACTATACAAACCTTGGAATATTGATTATTTGCATGTATAATAGAGAAAACATAGATCCAATGTTTATAGGGTTGCATGTACACCATAGGAGTGTTAGAATGCTCAAACCCTTCAGAGTGAAAGAGCATGAAGTAAACCAAAAACAACTATAGAAAATCGAGATGATACATTGCCTTTTTTCTTATAGGATGTTGGTGAAGTTGTATTAAGCACTTTTGACACATGCCCTTTCTTTCCAATCGATAGTTTTGAGGATTTGTTCTACAATCTTAACAATCGATACAGGATACCTATTAACAACTATGGGAATTTTTTTGAGGATTTGTTGTAAGCTTAAATACCTGTTGAAGCTGGAACATTCATTTGGAAACCTCTCTTTGTCATTTCATCCCCTTTTGCTCCATAATTCTTAGAATTTAGAAAATTCTGGAGGGATAAATCCAAATTATCTTCCTTAACTGAATGCTCCACTGAATAGCAGGATAAAGATTATTTTTGTTCCAAAGATGAAAAAAACAGTCTTATAGAATGAAAAATAGTACTCATAAATTGGAAGTCATTTATTATGATTTGTATAGAAGTAAGCTAATTGTGTTGTAAATGAATGGCATATTCAATTAACTAAAATAGGGGTGACCAGCAGCTCAATCAAAGAATCATCTTTGCATTATTTTATACAGTTACATGAATGGACAATCTTCAAAATCAACATGAACTTCATTGCTATCATATGGACTTAACTCACTATGGCGAATACAAAGGAAAAAATAATCAAGAGTAAGTATAAATAAAAACCGAATAGTTTTTGTTGTTAATTTAATATACAATAATGAACTCATGAATATAAAATTATCTCTTTCTTTGTATACATGTATAATGTGTTTACCAAAAGCAAGCATCTACAACATAAATTGGGTAGGTACATAAACTTAGGGGCAACTTCGTCCATAACTGTCATCACAAACCAAAGAAGAGGCATGAATAAAGGCAAAAACAGAAAAATAACTATTGACCTCACACTTGACTTAACAAAAAACCATTAGTGAAAGGCATGATTCTAGCTTAAAACATGTTGTTTACATGACCAGAAGCAACATCAGAACCTGACAGAAGGTGCACAATCAATTTAAAATTTGTAAAACTTGAGCTGAAATAAAATGTAAATACAAATTAAAGATAAAACTCCGTATCAATTTCGCGATTTCAATATAAAACTTCTGATTAATTTCACAATCGTAAATATATGTGGGGAAGAACGAACCTCGGAAGCAAATATTCAGTGAGAGGTTTCTGGGAGGATTCAAACCGATTTTTCTGTTAAAACCCTCCAGAATCACATGTTGCGGAGGATCCATATGCTTATCATATATGCTACTCTCCATAATTGCTCTAGTGATGTTATCAATGACTTGTTTAGATTAGTCAATATGAGCATGTTTAAGAACATCCTTTAGTGGAGGTCGAAAACGGACTTCAATGCCACCACTTCGACCTCCGTCAGTAGGACATCAGGCATCAATGCATCGATATGAGGTAAGGAATTCAACTGTAAATATCCCTCCTTTATGAGAAAATCGTAGAATGAGAAACCTGGTGGAGAATCGGAGGAAACTCAATTTGAAGCCCTAATCGCCGACCAGCCGTAATCACATAAGAGATAGGGTTTATGCTTTACAAACGAACTATCGATCTGTCACACCCCAAAACCGAGTACGGCGGAAATGTTCTGGGGCGGAGGACGTCAAGTAATGTATCACAACAATGTAAAGTAGTAAACAAGCAACAACATCATCCATTGCCTTAATCTTATAATTTTAATTACAAGTGTGTTTTTTCATAATATACAACAATAAAATAAATAATCAGAATATAAGACGAGTCTGGACTGCTCCGTATTCACAGACCTGGTCGTCGTACCTGTCTATTTGTGACAAGAGAATACAAGTTATTTTGAAAGCGAGTATCAGCCAAAAAGCTGGTGAATTCATAAGTATTAATGTGTCTTTGATTTGTAAAACTTGTAATGAAAGTCTTGACATTGTTTTGAAAGAAAGCTCGTATAAGTATGTGAATGTTGGTAAGTAATGGAAAGCGTTTGAATAACACTAGAAATCCCTATGATCCCTATAAAAGAAGTCTTCTACCAAGACCCTACTGTTTTGAAAGTAGTCTTCTACCAAGACCCGGCTGTTTTGAAAGTACGCATCTCTGTAAATGTGATGGTTTTTGCCCTGTTTAACTATTAGTATAAAACTATAGTATACCTCATCGCTTAGGGGTATGAGTCACAATATAAAGGTAATAAGGAAAATAGTTATCTATATCAAACATATCCTACCTCGTCGTTCATGCGAATGTGTCACAAAGTAAAGGAAGAAAATAACATAATAACTTAAGTATTATCCTTTTGTACTAGGATAACTAACAGTGTTAACTTAAGACATCCGTAGATGTACATTTACCTTTGTTGCTAACAGCTGGGTGTAGGAATAGTTAATCCCTTAAAGTATACCTGTAATGGTATCAACCATAGCCATCCGTAGATGGGCATTTACCTCTGTAGCTAACAGAGGTTCTAGGAATGGTTAGTCCCGCAAAGTATCCTTTGGAACGAGGATATAAAGTCCAATCTATCTCGTCGATTATGTGATTGAATCACAAAATAAAGATAAGAAGGAGAATTATATGACAATATCTATAAATATAATATGTAATAGTAACTCATCATATATTATCTACGTAAAAGTATTCATGAAAAAGTATCTATGTAAACGTACTCATGTAAGCGTATCTATGTAAACGTACTCATGTACCGTATCTATGTTAACGCACTTATGTAAGCGTATCTATGTAAACACACTCATGTAAGCGTATCTATGTAAACGTACTCATGTAAGCGTATCTATGTAAACGCACTCATGTAAGCGTATCTATGTAAACGTACTCATGTATCGTGTAATGTACTAGTATAGACTCATGAGTGAACTGACTCTTGTGTGATTCCTTGTACTTGGAATGGTAAGTGGTATCTCTTAACTATACCTATAATAGTTACTAATCGTGTACATGTATAATCTGAAGTAATGCCTTTGCTACCCAAAGGTACTGAACTGACTGAGGAAAGCATTTATGTCTCTATATGTATACATGATATATAACTGATAGTTAAACAACCTTCGGACGGATACCCGATACCCTACCAAACCACATCCCAGTGGGGAAAAGGAAATAAAGCGAGTTAGCCTTCCTAAGTCCTTTAAACATTATTTATATAACTATACATATACAGGCATACAATTGACAATATAAAAGCATATAAGGTGTGTTATAAAACCTTTGAAAAAGATTAATACCTAAGAAAAGATCGACTTGATGTCAGTTTATAAAACGGTTTGAAAGTATTGGTTTGACAAAAAACAGTTTAAGTATAAAGGAAACTTTGTTTGAAACACAAATGTAACAGGGTTTGAAATGAACATACAGTGTTTAATAAATAGTTTAATAAAGTGTTTTAAACACCTAAAAACGTTTAAGATAAACATTTGAAGAAATCTGATTGGTAAAACAGTTAACATATAGTAAAGCCATTTGCATGTTAATTATTAATCACATGTGATTGATATAATAACTAAACATGATTCAACTTGTATTCCCCCCCCCCCCCCCCATAAAGCATTTATAAACATTTAAAAGGTTAATTCAAGGGGTATGAACTCACCTGCAGTGAGCGGATCGGAAGGAAGTGTCGGACAAGATCTTGGTGTCAAGTGAAGACTTAGACACACACAATGATCCTAATTACATATGAAGACATATGTATAAAAACAATTAGTGATTATAAAACTAATTAAACATGTATGAACATCCTATTGCAAGGAAAACACTTTGGTCAAGTGCTAGGAGGCTATCGGGTTGCAACAAAGGAGTGCAAAGCCTCATACGGGAGTTTATGGTCCAATGACCATCTTTATTGGAGTTTACGGCCTAGGGGAGTTTACTCCTCGCCGTAAACTCTCCATTGGTCACCAAAAGGGGCTTAAAACTCTAAGGGCTTAAGTGGTTAAGTGCTGCAAAGCTTTAAACAAGTGTTTGGGTGGGTTTAAGGTCCTAAAATGACCTTGTTTGATGTTCACGGCCTTGGGACCACTCCCCCATGAGTTTACGGCCATAAACTCATGGTAAGGAGTACCATTTCGTGAAATGAAGTCCTTAACTCAAAGGGATAAGGTTCTATGCTAATATCCAAGGCTCACTAAAGTGTTAGGGTGTCATTTGCACCCTTAAAAGGGGTTTACGGCCCAAGAACATGCCTTGGCCATAAACTCCTTGAATCCCATGATTTCTTATGTTTTCTAAGCTCTAAATATGATAAACATAGTGTACAATGAGTTAGATCAAGAGTACTTACAATCTACGAGCTCAAATGGTCGATTTTGGCCAAGAACACTAGTGTGTGTTCTTGGTGTTCTTGGTGAACTTGAAGATCTACAAAATAGAATGATTTCACGGATGAAATCATGTAAGATTACTAGTTCATGCAAGATATCAACTAGTTAAGACAATAAGCTTACGAGTTTTGAAGACCGGGGATGAAAATCGGAATGATACTTGAGAGGATTTGGGCCAAATGGAAGGAAGGAATGAAGAAATGGCCACCTCTTCACCATATACGCAAGAGTTTACGGTCCACATGGAGTTTACGACCGTAAACTCCCATGTGTTGGCTGTGAACTCCTTGCATGAGTGTTTGAGGTCATATCTTTGAGCTAAAACTTCAGCCGATTAACCCCGACACTTATTCCTTAAGTGTACACGGCTCAGAATGCTCAAATAAACTTCTAATTGTGCTAAAGGATAACAACAATGAGTTTGACTTTCAAAGAAGTGTTAGACTGAACTGGATGGAAATTTCGGGTTGTCACAATTGAGTCGATTGATCAGACGAGATAGATCAGATGCGAGAGTAGTGTGGGAGACGGGTAGCGGTGGGAACCATCTACAAAGAAAGAGAGAGAGAAAGAGAGAGAGAGAGAGAGAGAGGAGAGAAGTGAAATAAGGCGGTGGTGAAGGTGAGGAGAAGACGATACAGTGAACGGTTTTCTAGAAGAAATTATATTTGAGGTGGTGGTGAAATAAAAAGGTAATTAGTGGACACTGAATCGATGACACTAACCTCGTCCTTATTAGTTTAGTGAGACGATGAATATTAATCTAAAAAAGAAATGAAAAAGAAAAAAAAAATCAACAAATCATATGAAAGTACTATTATCTTAGGAGTTCAAAATTAGTATAATATATAATAAGAGTAAGGTGTTGTTTGTTTTTTTGTAAAAAAAACACTTCAAACCTCTTATTGTTGTGTGGTGCAGCACACACGCAACACTCTTCATCTCGTAGCTGTTTGTTTTTCAGAAGTCTTCGGATTAAAAAACCTCTGCGCATGTTCTTCTTAGCGCAACACTTGTTTGACATCTTCCTACCTCTTTGAAACCTCTTCTTCTTATTTTTTTCTTGCTGAAATATTGATTCTATATTTATGAAATCTTATTTCACTTTTTTTTTGTTTTTTTATTCTTATTGAATTTTTTTTATATTGAATGATAATAATTTGTTGATTAATATCATTATTTTATGCTAAAATATCATTATTTTTTGATAAAATATCACTTTTTTTTGTTGAATTATTATAAATTTTTACCGAAATGTTATATATTATTAAATTTTCGGTATTAAAAAACTATTTTCGGATTATAAAATCAGTTTGTTTTAATTTTTTAATATCTGCAGTAGTATGCATATGTTAAAAAACAAATACGCTTCTTATTACAGTCTGCAGGCTTTTGCTTCACCTCTTCTACTGCAGAGGGTTGCAGAAATGGTCAGCAGACTTTATGGATTTTTACTTCAAAAAAACAAACAGCACCTAAGTGTGCGTGAGAATGGACCGACCAATTTTCAATCCCAATTCTACATATTTGTTACTATTGCCAATGTTATTTTTCTTTTTCTTTTTCTTTTTCTCTTTTTTTTTAAAAAAATAAAAATTATTTAATATAAAAGGTTTATGTATTAAAAAATATAATTTATTTAAGTTTAAAAAAAATGAAAATAAAAAAAAAACAATGAGTGTTAAAATTGTTACCACTCTTTATAAAATGTTAAGAAAAAAATGCTAATGATGTGGCAGACAAAAAAATAACACAACAGTCAAAAAATAACATGACATTGTTAGGAATACTACCACTACCTATGGCCTTAGAACCCTATAGCCTTAGAACAAGAAAGAAAGAGCCGAGAAGGAGACATTGTTAGGAATACTACCACTACCTATGGCCTTAGAACCCTATAGCCTTAGAACAAGAAAGAAAGAGCCGAGAAGGCTAGCCATGGCCCTGTAACATTCAACACACACCTTATATTGAGGCAAATTTTGATGCATGTTTTAGGGGAAATTGCTAACCTTATATCGAGGCACACACCAATTTTTCGATTACATACATACTTACATTTGATATAGATTTTCCATTTTCGTTTTCTCCCTTTAAAGAAAGGAAAATGAAAGTTAGCAATGATAATGTGCTCACGTACGACATACGGGTATAATGTAAATTTCTTTTTCTTCCCCTTCCCATAATAGGCCAACTAATATCCCAAATCGATTCATGCTTCCCTTTCTGTTTTTACTTTTTACACACTTTTTTATCTTTGAGTTGCAATAATGCTACAATATCACCAAACCAAAACATAATACCACGTCAAAAAAACTATAATTACAAATCCAAATCAATTCAAGTTACACAAAATCAAAATCATAATATATCAAAAACCCCTAAAAGGAAAAAAAAAAAAAATACTTCAACATAATTAATCGAAATCAAAATATGAAAGTCAAAAAAAGTCAATAATACACAACAGAAAACAAGAAATTAGATCGCGTAGTAAAACTTAATCATCGAGGAGGCGGTGGAGGTACATTTGCTTTAGCAAACCCAACCCAAGCCACAATACTAACCGCAAGAATAACCCATCCAAATATATCATATTTCAAATCATTGCTTTTTTGTGCCTTCGGACCCTGTAATTTTCACTATTATAATTAGCTAGATTTTTTTTTTTTTTTTTTTTTTGAGTAAATTATACGAATGGTCTCTAACTTGCGCGTTTAGGGTAATTTGCACGTTTAGTCCCTAACTTATTTTTCTAACTCGGAAGGTCCTTACTGTTTGTTTTTGTTACGCTCTTGCTCCCGATCTTACCTAAAAAGACTATTTTACCATTGATTTTTTAATTTATTTAACTAAATACACCCCCAAACCCATCCCCTTCACCTTACCTTATCCACCCCACCATTTTTCCCTATTTAAATTATAGTATTTTTAGGTAAAATCGGGACCAAATGCGTAATAAAAACAAATAGTAAGGACCTTCCGAGTTAAAAAAATAAGTTAGGGACTAAGCGCGCAAATTACCCCTAACCATAGGGACCATTCGTGTAATTTACTTTTTTTTTTTAATATAATAGATTTTTCAAAGTGCAATACTTTAATACAAATGTTATAATTACGTTTATTTACATTACACATAATGGCAATATACTTGCACTCTTTTATTCATAATAGCAACATACTAATATTTCATTGCTCCTAATTATAACATTTTTATATTTCTTTATAGATAAAAACAATATGTAACAAATAATAAACAATATGTAACAAATAAACTACAATGCATATATATTGGGGATTTTTTTTTTTTTTTTTTCAGATTAAACATCAAGTTTTATATTTGTAAAAAGCCAATACATTTTTTTTTCATATTTTCTGATTTTTCCCTTACATTTTTCCATTTATTCAATTTTGGTCCTTACATTTTTTTATTTTTTCTCGAAATGACGTTTACAATTTTCCATTTTTCGGGGTAGGCCTCAACTTTATTTTTTTTCCAAAAATAACCCTTACATTTTTGTGTAAAACCGGAAGCTTACCATTAAGCCCTGATAAAAGGGCGAAATCGGAAAAAGAAAAAGAAAAAAAGTAAGGGGTTTTTTAGAAAAAAAAAATTGAGGTTTAATCAGGAAAAAAAAAACCTAATATATAGGAAGTTTTATATAATTAACCCCAAATCCTTTCTAATAAATGAATGTTTTTTTTTTGCCACTTATCACACTCATTCAATTTACCAAATGTCATTTTGTGGTTATTTTAAATTAATTTTTTTCCACATGTCATTTTATTAGTTTTTCTATTTTATTACATTCCACATAATATTTTAATACAATACTTGCAGTAGTGATAACTGGATACCAATTTCTTTAATAAACTTAATTTTTAATTTCA
Organism: Lactuca saligna; assembly: GCF_052625555.1. Lineage (NCBI taxonomy): Eukaryota > Viridiplantae > Streptophyta > Magnoliopsida > Asterales > Asteraceae > Lactuca > Lactuca saligna. The sequence continues at coordinate 140,639,359 of NC_136419.1, read as the reverse complement.
AAATTCTCAAAATTAAAGCTTATTAGTTTCTTTTATTTATTTAAATTAGTATTTGTTTGAATTAAAAGATAAAAAAACATTTCTATAATAATAATTTAATATTTTTCTTATTTTCTTATAAATTCAAAGTTCTCAAATATTTTAACCTTTATATTTATCAAAAGAAATTTAAAATTAACCCATGAGAGAAAGAATGTGTTTTGAATGTAAATGAGAGAAAGAAGAGAATATACCCTAACACTTGAAGAACTTGAAGGGCCTCCTCCAGACCCTAATGCCATGGCTTGTTGACTAAGGCTTTGACTATGAAGCTCTGAGTGTAATTCAGGAGCCTAGAATTAAAGTACTCAGTCATCTATTATATGTTCTATATAAAAACTAAGATAAGAATAACAGATAACACATAAAAGTACTTTCTTTTTTTACTTGCACAAATTCAACATAGCGTTATCACTGTTGATAGTGTAACATGTAACATGTAACATGTCTCATGATGATTTTAGGGTTTGCAAAGCGATCACTGGTGTAAAAATGTGAAATTTTGACCTACAGGAGAGAGTGGAGAAACATGAACAGGACATACCTTTGTAGCTACTTCAAATGATTTGAGGTAAAGTTCATTCCCTGGATCCTGAAATGGAAATACATTTCGTAAGACATTTAGGTTCATTGGAGATTTAGAGAAAAAAGTTATCACGAGATGATATCTTTATGAGGAATACCTCATCAACAGCCTTCTGAAAGTAAGTGTAAGCTGAATCAAAATAGCTTTTCGCTTCATCTTTATCAGGAGTAAGAAAGGCGTAAGAAGTTTGTGCATTGCCCATATACCACAACGCATCATGTTTCCTTGGATCAATCGATAATGCTTCATCCAATTTAGATATAGCATCTACATGACCAAATCAATCAAATTAGTAAACCACTTAAAACTGCCTCACGCAATTTCTTTAACATAATCAAGTTGAAAGCAATAAATCAACACATTCAATTTTAAAATTTAGGTTACCTTTAATCATGACTTTTGATTCCTGAACACTCTGGAAGGTCGACAATTCAAGCAACGAACCTCCCCATCTGGTTAGATTCTGTACGAATCAAGAAGAAAACCAAATCAACAACTCATGGACGATAACTATATCATGGATGATGGATGTATACAATTTAAAAATGAGAAACTAAGTGAAACCCTAACCTCTGTATCGAGAGGATTTTTTGCATAAGTAACTTCGGCACTCCGGCGAGCATGCTCAAAAAAGAGAAGCCGATCGAAGTCGTTTTGCGATTCCATATCTGGGCGGTGGATTTCACCGTTTTCCGCTGGATTTGGGGTTATTTACACGGCGTCTCCGCCTTCGATGAATAAAAGCACGCAGTGGGGAGTTGGTTTCATGGCGAATGGATAACCACTTATACTTGCGGTGGATTTGCACGCGCGATGTTGTGATTTTGTGTTTTGAGGTCACGCTCTGCGGCGCGAGTCAATTGTTTCTCCTAGTCTGCAAGTTAAGCACAATTCAAGTGACACGTTGTAACGCCTTGAGATTGACACGTTGATAAACGGTAAAAGGTTTTAGTAATTTCAAATTTGAATAATTTAATTTTGAGAAAAGATAAATTTCCGCTTTGAAACCTACCAGCTCACTAACCGTCATAAAATAGGAGGAATGTTACATCATTGGAAAATCGACTTCAAGCCTCCTTAGCGAAATGACAGCCCATCAGAAATTGATTCGAATCATCCAGACCAGAAGTGCAAAAATGACAATTCATATAGGCAAAAGAAATTCTCTTGCGATAAAGAGCATGCGCCGAAGGCACACCAAACAAAACCAATAACTTTAAGAGGAGCCAAATGAGCCCAAATGGTTGGATTGCCCACCTGAGTAGTAATCTTAGAGTCGATGAAATACCTCAAATTACAAATATAGAAATTACTGATCTTAAAGTCAATGAGATACCTCAAATTACAAACATAAGAATTACCATTAGAAGAGAGTTTGCATCTTTAGTTATCCTCCCCAACAATTAAAATCACCTACGAAAGAGCATCAGAAAAAGGGCATTTAACTCCATAGACACCATAGGATTACTAGGAGTTTTTTTCCACACCAAATTGTAGTTTTGATTGGATATAATCTTATTAGATATGAAGTAGGAATTTTTTTTCTGTCAGGAATAAAAATGCTCGGAAAGCGATCAACAAAAGTGTAATAGCTCGAAATTCAAGTACCACTAATTAGCCCTTCATCTTTGTTTAATTGTCATTTTGGGCCTTTGTGTTGGGCGAGTACGCTGGGCGTACAAGGAGTACGTTGCGCGTACTCGCGCGCCTCATTTAAACACGTCACCACCCGGGTACGCTGGGTGTACCCAAGGTTACGCCGGGCGTACCCAAGGTTACGTTGGGCGTAACCGATCCAGACCCAAAAACATTAATTTGGTTGTTGGCTATAAAAGGGAATGAGATGGCTTGGTTCCTCAGCCACCATCCTTCAGAAAGAAACCCTAAGAGAGTTGTCCCTTCGTTCATAGCTTGTTTGTGAGTGTTCTAAGCTTTAAGGTGTCATTTCAAGGTAGCAAAAGAGAAGAGGAGTCCATTGTGGAGGCTAGAAGTTGGTGTTCAAGTGTAGATCCGTGAATAGCAAAGGTTGGAGCTTCTTCCTAAGGTAAAAAAAGTTCAGATCTTGCCTTGTAGTTCTTGAGGTATGCTTTATGGACCATTTTCTAGGGTTTTGGTCCCAAAGATGGAGATTTCATGAGCAAGTAGTCTCCATTGGCTTAGATCTATCATATTTCTGGTTCATTTGAGTTGTAGGTTCATAAAAATGTAATCTTAGACGTGAATGATTAGCCATGCATGAGATCTAGATCATTTGAGTTGAAAAGGAAAGGTATTAGGGAGTGTAGGAGCCTTTACAGCCATGCCAAGGCTTAAAGGTTTCGACTTTATGGGTAAGGAGGCTTAAAGTGAGCTGGATCTAGAAGTTGAAGAAGTGTCTTAACCATTTAAGACCAGAAATGTAGTGTGACTGAATCTGGGTGTTACGCTGGGTGTAACTCCCATTACGCGCAGCGTACTGGGTGGAGACCCCGATTGTGGATCAGCGATGTACGCCCCGCGTACATAAGTCTGTACGCCCCGCGTACTATGACATGTTGACTTTTGTTGACTTTTAGGGTTTTGGTCAACATGTGGACTTTGAGTCAAGGAAGGGTAAAATGGTCTTTCACCCCTCTGAGGAATAGTAATAAGGGTGAAGCCTACTTGTGGAAGTCTATATTAATTAGAATGATATTTCGTTATGATTAGGCGGGGTTGGGTCTTCGTTTCGAGATTCGGAGATAGCAAGCACATGAGATTCTAGACTTTCCACGATGTGAGTTTTCTCACTATATTGTACCTGGAAGGGTTTTATTGTGTGACCGAAAGGTCGGATATGTTATGAGTTGTATGCATTGTATATGATAAGTTAACCGTTTGTATGTGCTATGTATGCTATGCTTGATATGGGCCGGAAGGCATTATGTTATGGGCCAGAAGGCATATATGTTATGGGCCGGAAGTCGTTGTGATGTGGACCGTAAGGTTGATGCGGGTAGGACCGGAAGGTTTACCGGGTCGGGACGGAAGTCCCCTGAGACACATGGATCGGAAGGTCAGGGCCTGGAAGGGCGTATGTGCATAAGTAGTATTTTGGGGAATTCACTAAGCTTTTATGCTTACAGTTGTTATGTTACGTGTTTCAGGTACTAGCGAGGACCGTGGGAAGGCATCGGCATAATCTGTACACACTATCGGAGGAATTATTTATGATCTTAGGATTCACATGATTTGTATTATGTTATGATACATTGGATTTTATGACTTGATTGGATGAAAACATGTTTTAAGAAATGAAAATTTTGTTTTGAAAATTTACGTTGTTACAAAAAGTCACATCTCAGGACCAATCTTCAAACCGAAAGAGATTATTCTTTCCATAATTAACTTGAATCTGGAATATGTCAGACGCACAGATACCAAAATCCTGCAAATTATAGAAGGCCTACATGATGTTATATCAAGTGTTGATAAAGCCTTTTTTCCAAGAGAGTAGATGGGTTTTTTTTTCAAACAGTTATGAATTCCACACACAACTTGACTCCATAGTGCATTTGGATCACTTTTAAATCTCCATAACCATTTAGAGAGCAAGGCCAGATTAAGAGATAGAAGAGATCCCACCCCGAGACCACCTTTTTCTTTTGGTCCAAAAATCGTTTTCTAAGCCATCCAAGCGATTTTATTTTTTTCATCGATCCCACCCCAAAGAAAGCAACATCTAATTTTCTCCAAAAGCTTAATGATGGAAGAAGGAATCGTGAAAATGGATAAAAAAAAAATAGATTGGAAGACTACCCAACCCGGCTTTAACCAAGTAAGCCATTCGCCAAAAGAGAGAGAGATTTAACCTTCTAGGTGCATAACTTGGACTGAACCCGATCAATGATAGGCTGCCAGTGTCTTTTCATCGACATATTAACTCCAATGGGAACACCTAAATATTTGAAGGGAAAAGAAGCAACACTGCATCCCATAATGCACGCACGTCCGTTTACTTCCCCTATCGAAACTTCAATCCCATAAACTTGAGATTTGCCAAAACTTACTTTAAGACCCGCAAAAGCATGGTAACATCTTAAGATTCTCACCAATTTGAACTTAACCATTCTCCAATGAACATAACATCGTCTGTGTAAAAAAGGTATGATATAGAAGGACCACAGTTACGAATTCGAATACCACGAAACATAGATTTTTGCCAAGCAGTTTTCATGGCGACATTGAGCCCTTCCATTGCAATAATAAAAAGAAATGGAGAGAGCGAGTCGCCTTGATGCACACTCTTTGAGATGTGGAATTCCTTAGTCATCGAGCCGTTGATAAGAACTGAAGCCTTAGAAGACGAGAGACAACCTTTAATGCAGAAACGTCATTTCTCACCAAATCCTATTTGCACCATCACCGAATCAAGATAATTCCAATTTATGGAATCAAATGCTTTATCAGTCACATCCCCAAACCGAGACGACAGAAACTTTCGGTGGCGGAGGACGTCACGTACAATATCACAACAATTGTATCATAGTTATCTAAGTAAACACAACCATTACATTGAATAAATAAGGTATTTACATTTGTTCGATACATAGTTTGTATGATATCAAAATGCATAACAAAAGTATAAGAGATGCGACTCTAAAAGCTCCATCTTCTCAAAACCTGATGGTGTACCTATCTACCGGTTTCCTGAGAATACAAGTGGTTTTGAAAGTGTATCAACATTTAAGTTAGTGAATTCATAAGAATGTATTTGTAATGAAATCTTGTGTGTGAGTTTGTGAAAATGTTTGTATGTTTCTCAAGAAAATCCAATATTTTCTTTAGAAGTGAAATGTAGTCTTAGACCTTAAGACCAAAATGTATGTTTGTTACTGTATTCTCTAATTGTATATGAATATCTTTGTATGTATGCCTAGGTACCACCAACTGTGTTGTTTCGTATGAAAACTCTTGTATGAAATCCCTGGATACCACCAATAGTTATGTATAGTTGTAACATCCCAAGTTTGTCATTTCTAGTCCCTGGGAATGGAAGAGTAAAGTCATGAAGAGCATAAGGGCTAGATTGTAATTTTAGGGCCAATAGGAGTACGTTGCGCGTATATAAGGGTACGTTGTGCATACCAGGGTGTGCCCTAATACGCTAGGCGTAATCCTATATACGCAGGGCGTACTCATAAAAGATGGAAACCATAATAATTGGAGTTGGGGGCAATATAAACATCCTTATGGACCATTCCCCCTCATCACTCTCAGCCTCCATCTTTCAGAAAACGTTCCAAAACCCTAGTCCTTGTGAGATAGTGTGAGTTGGTGGGTATTTTGAGTTCTTGAAGGTGGAAGTCATTGCATCAAGGAGTTGGAGAAGAAGTTTGTCTTGTAGATTTGAAGTTGTGTTGTAACTTAGAAGCTCCAGAAGGTAAAAAGCTTCAATCTTTATATTTGTATAACATAATTCTAGCCATTCTAGCATTTTTGGAATCATTTCTTGTCCCAAAAGTTCCAAGATGATGTATTTTATGTTTTGGACAAAATAATATGTGCTTCTAGACTCTTGGAGAGGTGTTGAGTGTAAAAATGAGGTCCCAATGGCTTAGGAGGTCCCATGCAAGTAGTAGAAAGGTCTTAATGGATTAAGACCTTGGATTAAGAACATTCTAGACGTCCAAAGAGATAAAGTTTAAGGCTTTATGAGTCCTACGCAGATTTGGTCGATGGATCTGAAGTTTGGGCTTAAGTGCTTAAGCCATTAAACACTTATCAAGGTTTTTGTCCAGTTCGCGTACGCCCCGCGTCGGAAGCTGTACGCCCAGCATACAGGGTCAGTGGCCCCGTTTTCCAGTCAACATGAGTCAATGTACACCCCGCATACCAAAGAAGTATGCCCCACCGTACGTCCTCTGTTGGGATTTTGACTTCGAGCTTTGAGTTTTGGACTGTTTATGGGCTAGATGGACTTGGGCCTTGGCTGGATATTATGGATATGGTGATTTGGACCAAGTATTGGTAATGGATATTGGATTTTGGCCCAATTAGGTAGTGTGCCCAATTTGGAAACTTGGGCCAATAATGGGCTTTGTTATATGGACTTATGGATCATGGGTTTGGTATTGGGCCATGACCCAAATTAGAGGGGAGGCAAATGGGGCTATTATTATAAGGGATTCTTGGTCAAAATTTATATTCCTGTTTATTGACTCGTTATTCGCTATTTTGGATAATTCGGGATTATCGATGAGACGGTGGTTCGGGAATCTGCTTCTTCGGTTCAAATCGACATTTCGAGGTGAGTTATCCTCACTATATCAACTTGGTCTAAGGCACTAAGGCCAACCCTTTCTTGGATTATACACGAGTTTTGTTTGATATGCTTATTGACATGTTAGATCTACATCCTGGTAGTTAGGATGGAATATTGTTAGTGATCGGTTAGGTTAGTATCCTGGTTAGGAGGTTGCTATGTTGTATGATCTGTTATATCGGTTTGTTTGTATATGGACTGGTATGTGATTATTCTGCTATATTTGCACATGGATGTTTGTTGGGGTTGGGTTGAGGCGGGTCCTACTTTGTGCTGTAGGCTAACATATCCAGGGCAGACCGGATAGACTGCAGACCCAGAAGGGCACATAGTTAGGCGGAAGGCCCAATGAGCGGTCTGGATAGGCTGAAGGCCCGAGAGGGCGGCCAGACATGCCGAGGCTCGGAGAATGGACCAGACAGACTGAAGGCCCAGTACGGGCGATCCAGTCATACTGTAGACTCAGGGAGTGGACCAGGTGGACTGAAGGCCCGGTACGAGCGGACCAACCACACTATAGACTCGAGATGCATGGCTGTTCTGTATTCGTTGATACGATATGATGATGGTCATATGAGGTTGGTATATTGGGGGACTCACTAAGCCTTGGGCTTACAATTTCAGTTTATTGTTTCAGGTACATCAGGGGATCGCAGCAAGGCGAAGGCTTGATCGTACAACTCCTCATGATTTGTTTATGTTTCTGGGAAAACTCTGATGTTTAAACTATTTTGAAAACAAATTGTAATAATTGAATGGTTTTATATGAATTAAAAAGTTGTAAATTGGCTCGATTTTTTTTTGGATGTTACAAGTTGGTATCAGAGCCTTGGTTTGAGTGAATTGAAGAAACACTTGTGTGAATCCAATCTCAAATCAAGAAAAGGATTTTAAAATGATTTTTATGGTTTTCAAATTAAGTAAAGGAGGATGCAAGTGTACGATCAGTCGGAGCCAGTAAGTAGACCCCAAAATACCATACCGTTATTTGATATTGTGATATAGTTTTAGGCTAGGGATCTTCAGAAATTGCATGATAGAATTGTTTGATTACATGATGCATGCAAGCCTATGGTTTTCCTTATATGAAATTGACATCATTGTTGTAGTTACTTGTGTATGCATCATAGTTATACATAAATAAGATCTCATAGCTTGAGAATGTTTGGTTTGGCCTTACGTTATGTTCTTGTCTGATAAAGAGCTTAGGGTATACTAGTGTATGAATAGCATATACTAGTGCTGCAGGGTTGGTGGAAGTTTCATGGATGGGTGGGTAGTGAGACGCCGGGAGGCCAGTTATGTGATATTTAGCATTCCTCTAGGAGTGAGCATTGAGCGCTCGATATGTTTGGTATATTATGGGGTGTTGTGGTGATATTTGAGACAAATATGCGTAGGTGTGGAAGGTAGTATGAGCCTGTACTACTGAAAGCACAGGACCCATACGCATAGCAAGGATGTCACAACCCCTCGGTTTTTGGTTGGAAGTTGGTTCCCAGATTGTTATGAGGAGTATCTGATATATTTTTTTCCGACATGTTTTCAGTATGGTGGTTACACAACGATTTGTGACCGGATCCGGTTCAGGATCAGGAGAGGGCAGACAGGAGGCACCGATAGCGCCTGAGACCATCATCCAGATGAGATGGATGATAGGATCCACAAGATCCTGCATGATGAGGCTGCTGCTATGTTCCGGGATCAGTTTCCAGAGATGTTTGGGTCTATCAAGACCGTGATGGTGGAGTATTTCGACGATCATTATGCAACCTTACTGAAGCGGCTGCCGCAGCAGTCACAACAGCTGTATCAACGGCAAGGTTGGGATCTGGCTGGGTTTTTCAGTACTGAGATTTTGATAACTCGAAGCCCCCGACATTTGATGGTACCAAGGATCCGATCGTGGCCATGAGGTTGTTATCTGATGTGGAGGGATGTTTCTTTACATGTTCTTGTCCTGTTGGCCAAAATGTCAGGTGTGCTCTGAAGCTGCTGAGGTCCGAAGCAAAGGATTGGTGGAGGTTGATTATTGGATCATATTAAGATGAGCAGTGTGCTGCAGTTACTTGGGATCGATTTCGGGATATGTCCCGTACTCGTTACGTCCCGTGAGTTGAGCGGGAGAGGCTAGCGTAGGAGTTCTTGGATCTGCATCAGGATTCAGAGTCAGTCACGAAGATCACTCACATGTTTACTGAGAGGGTGATGTTTTGCCCCGAGTTTTCTTTGGAGCAGGCTCAGATGACCCGATATCTGAGTATGCTCAAGACGGACAATAGGAAGTTTGTGTCCATGCAGAGATGTAATACCTTGCTGGAGTTGCAGGAGGCCGCCAGGCGGTGTGAGCTTGAGATTGAGTTACAGTTGCGAGAGTAAAGGCAGGCCCTGGTGCAGTCGTAACCGGCGCAAAAGCGGTCCAAGACCGTGGATTCTAGGGTTAGAGGACAGAGCGGCCTCACTTTTGAAAAGTGTTGGAAAGGTCATACCGGAGTTTGTAAGTCCTACGGTGCGTGCCGCAAGTGCTGGAAGGAGGAACACTATGTGAGGGATTGTCGCCAGTTGGCCCCGGTTCAGGACATGAGGATTTGTTATCATTGCCATCAGGTTGGTCATGTGAAGGAAAACTGTCCGCAACTTGTTGCGAGACCTGTGTAGGTTTCAGCACCGGCTACATTGAGGATTACTGGCGGGGATCAGGGTTGAGTAGAGCCTCCGAGGGCTCAGGGACGTGCACTCCAGCTTACAGCAGAGGAGATCATTACAACGCCAGATGCGGATGTTCGTATGCTTTTACTCTTTATCTTATTGATTACGATGATATTGTGAACTCTCTTCCATCCCTTTATGCATATGTCATAGCAACATAGGAGAGTTTGATGAATTTAGTATCGAGGGGTTATAGGCGGTTAGCATCCAGAAATGTCGGTGATCAGAAGTTAGGATATAAGATCTCTGTTCCAGGGCTAGTCGCTGTAAATCAGAGATACATAAGTGTTCAGTTGGGATTCGGGTTTCTTTTGAAGTTCGGTTGCACCATGACAGAAGGGTTGTTCTACGGAGGTTGTTCACTCTAGGGTTAATCGATCCATAGATAAGGATGATAATACTAAGTATGGACGTATAAGTTGTGTTGGTTTTGCCATCAGTAGGTAGTAGCTAGTGTCCCGAATGGGGGAGAATTGGGAATTCTCAGATGAAGCAGTGATCATTGAGGGTTCTGTTAGCTGTTGGGGGTTAGATAGTGTTTTCAGCAGGTATGCGGGTTACTCAACGCATTTGTTAGGTGCACAGGTTAAGGATCGGGTCGCGACTGTTCGAGTCAGTGGACGATCGACATGAGGCCTAGAGTTAGGCCGAGACTATAGTCCACTGAATGAATCCGAATTTCGGAACCCCAAGTGGGTGAGAACAGTCTGCATGGGAAGGGTCACCGAGAAGGGGTGGCCCAAGGTGATGCTCAACAGTTTAGAGCGGTCCAGATAGATTGAGGGCTGGAGGGGCGTACCATTCAAGTTGAAGGCTCAGAGGATGGTCCAGACACGTTGAACGTTCTGAGGGTGGTCCAGATAGACGGAAGGCTTAGTGAGGCGATCCCGTCATGCTGAAGACTTTGTATGCGTGGTAGATCATTGTGTGGGATTAGATGGTTATATGATCAGATCCCGAGTATATATATGATATGGTGTAGCAGTTTGTTCTACAATTAGATATTGTGGAGTGAGGCTTGAGTACCGTGACACTTTTTGGTGTTGTAAAGGGCTTTGGCTAGGCCTTTGTGGACAGTGGAGGAAGTGTGAATCTCCAGGGTGGAGCCTTGGGAATGCTAAGGTGACGAAAACAATGTCAATAAGTTATCGGGAGCATTCCAGTCATAAGTGATAGGCATGGAGGCTCAAGCGGAGCGGTAGGGTTGATGTGGTGGGCCAACAAACCCTGAGAGTTTTAACTCGATGTTTGAATCAATTCGACATGTAGGTATTTTAATCTAGGATATTCCATCATGAGGATGACCGGACCCCCATGATCAACTGAACTTGGCATACGGGTATTTCCACCCGAAGAGTCGTATGGGATAGATATGAGTGTCAGACTGATGGGCCGGTAGTGGTAGGTATGTTGTTGGTGGTAATCGATTACGGGACTGATTTCTTTAGAAGTGGTGGAGGGCAAGGATTTTCAAGGTGAATTATCATCGGTATTAAGTAGACATTTCTTTCTAATAGTCTATTAGATGGCATGTTGTGCTTGATCGGGATGAGGCGGTCCTGCCCTATGCAGTACGCCAAGATACCTGGAGCAAGCCAACAGTGAGTTGTAGGGGCACGGATTCAGCAGAATATGATCCATGGTTCTTTTTCGGGTAGGAACTTCAGGTTCTCAGGGTAGAATAGTTCGTATAGAAAAAGTGCTAGTGATGGATAGTTCGAGTGGTCGGCTAGAGGGTCAGACCGAATCCAGGTTTCCAGATTGCAAGTTTAAGTAGTGAAGGATTGTGTGCCGCATGGAATTGTGGAATCGTCTTCCTTGGACATGTAAAGATTCCCTTTGGGTTTAGTCTCCATCGAAAGTCGTCAGATGTTATGGTTGCGGGAGTGCCCCTCAGGATGTCAGGGTTCAAGAAATGGTAGGGAATAATTTCGAGGACGAAATTGAGTTTAAGTGGGGGAGAGTTGTAACATCCCAAGTTTTGTAATTTTTAGTCCATGGGAATGGAAGAGTAAAGTCATGAAGAGCCTAAGGGCGAGATAGTAATTTTGGGGCCAGGAGGAGTACGATGCGCGTATATAAGGGTACGTTGCGTGTACCGGGGCACACCCTAGTACGTTGGGTGTAATCTTGTGTACGTTGGGCGTACTCATAAAAGATGGAAACCCTAATAATTGGAGTTGGGGATATATAAACATCCTTATGGACCATTCCCCCTCATCACTCTTAGCCTCCATCTTTCAGAAAACGTTCCAAAACCCTAGTCCTTGTGAGAGAGTGTGAGTTGGTGGGTATTTTGAGTTCTTGAAGGTGGAAGTCATTGCATCAAGGAGTTGGAGAAGAAGTTTGGCTTGTAGATCTGAAGTAGTGTTGTGTTTTGGACAAAATAATCTGTCCTTCTAGACTCTTGGAGAGGCGTTGAGTGTAAAAATGAGGTCCCAATGGCTTAGGAGGTCCCATTCAAGTAGTAGAAAGGTATTAATGGATTAAGACCTTGGATTAAGAACATTCTAGACGTCCAAAGCGATAAAGTTCGAGGCTTTATGAGTCCTAGGCAGATTTGATCGATGGATCTGAAGTTTGGGCTTAAGTGCTTAAGCCATTAAGCACTTATCAAGGTTTTTGTCCAGTTCGCGTACACCCCGCGTCGGAAGCTGTGCACCCATCGTACAGGGTCAACAGCCCCGTTTTCCAGTCAACATGAGTCGAGGTACACCTCGTGTACCAGAGGAGGATGCCCAACATACGTCCTCTGTTGGGATTTTGACTTTGAGCTTTGAGTTTTGGACTGTTTATGGGCTAGATGGACTTGGGCCTTGGATGGATATTATGGATATGGTGATTTGGGCCAACTCTTGGTAATGGATATTGGATTTTGGCCCAATTATGTAGTGTGCCCAATTTGGAAACTTGGGCCAATAATGGGCCTTATTATATGGACTTATGGATCATGGGTTTGGTATTGGGCCATGACCCAAATTAGAGGGGAGGCAAATAGGGCTATCGTTATAAGGGATTCTTGGTCAAAATTTATATTCCCGTTTATTGACTCGTTATTTGCGATTTTGGATAGTTCGGGATTATTGGTGAGACGGTGGTTCGGGAATCTGCTTCTTCGGTTCAAATCGACATTTCGAGGGGAGTTATCCTCACTATATCAACTTGGTCTAAGGCACTAAGGCCGACCCTTTCTCGGATTGTACACGAGTTTTTTTTGATATGCTTATTGACATGTTAGATCTACATCCTGGTAGTTAGGATGGAATATTGTTAGTGATCGGTTAGGTCAATATCCTGGTTAGGAGGTTGCTATGTTGTATGATTTGTTAGATCGGTTTGTTTGTATATGGACTGTTATGTGATTATTATGCTATATTTGCACATGGATGTTTGTTTGGGGTTGGGTTGAGGCGGGTCCTACTTTGTGCTGTAGGCTAACATATCTAGGGCAGACCGAATAGACTGTAGAGTCGGGATCGCACATAGTAAGGCCGAAGGCCCAACGAGCAGTCCGGATAGGTTGATGGCCCGAGAGGGTGGTCCAGATGTGCTGAGGCTCAGAGAGTGGACCAGACAGACTGAAGGCCTAGTGTGGACGGTCCAGTCATACTGTAGACTCAGGGGGTGGACCAGGTGGACTGAAGGCCCGGTGCGGCCTGACCAGCCACACTGTAGACTCGAGTGCATGGTTGTTTTGAATTCGTTGATACGATATGATGATGGTTATATGAGGTTGGTATTTTGGGGGACTCACTAAGCCTCGGTCTTACAGTTTCAGTTTATTGTTTCAGGTACATCAGGGAATCGCGGCAAGGCGAATGTGTGATCGTACAGTTCCTCATGATTTGTTTATGTTTCTAGGAAAACTTTGATGTTTAAACTATTTTTAAAACAAATTGTAATAATTGAATGTATTTATATGAATTAAAAAGTTTTAAATTGGCTTGATTTTTTTTGGATGTTACAATAGTAATGTACTGTATGAAATCCTTTGTATGAAATCATTGGGTGCTACCAGTAATGTATAGTATTGTTCTGTATAAATACCTTAGCTACCACCAGTAATGTATAATATTGGTCTGTATGAAAACCTTAGCTACCACCAGTAATGTATAGTAGTTTTATTACTTGAAATAAAACCAGTGTTTGTATTCCCTAGAATCATCCAGTTGTAGTGTATAACAGTTCTATTAATTAAAATAATACTAATTGAAGAGTTGAAATCCTGTAAACCTATGGTTAGTTTATACTATTGTGAGTTTGGTATAACCATTCTTGATGTGACCTAGTGACCTCTACGACGTTCTTCAAGCGTCAGAATGGTTTGTCATTTGTCACCCTAGGCCTGCCGGCCTAACTATAACTAACAGTTCATGTGTGGGATTGTCAGTCCCGTATAGATCTATATACAAATCTCACGCTCTCCCTCCAGGAGACTTTGATTATACTATATAGGATTTAGTTCCGTACCCTGGTGGATACAATAGAAGTAGTGCCTCACAACCCTGTATTATCTAGTTTACGTGTAGTGTTGTAGTGTTCTCTTGTACTTGAAACTATATATATAACTTGTAGAGTAAAAATAACTATACTTAAATAATTATTTAGCATTGTACTCTTGTATTCTGAAAATAGTATTGTATACCATAAACTATATCTACCATAGTTTATATGTTCGCTTTTGTAGAAATCTCTTGAATCATTATAACCATGTAATGTATCCCAAAGTATATCTATTATAGTTTGTAAGTATGTTCTCGTTTCATGTATTGAATTATGTAAAAGTTCTGTAATGTTCCCAAACTATATCGACCATAGTTTGATTGTATGTTATGTATTGTAATGAAAACTTTGCAATTATGGTTGTATGTTGAAAACTACTCTTATGCATAGCATGATACAGAAGGGATCAAAATATCTGAATATTTTTATAAAATGTAGTGATTTCTCGGTTTGTATCAATTGGAAAAGTTTTTAAAATGTTCGAAATCGTTTGTATAAAAACACAAAAATCCTTGTGTTTTACTTGTATCCCCCTCCCTGAGAACATTAAAACAGTGAAAATGTAGGGGTATGAACTCACAGTTGTTTATGTGTACGTGTTGGACAGTGAGACTGGAAAGATGACCCTCGAGTTGATATACGCAAAATTAACGGTATCCTAATAATAGTTAAACACATAATTTTATTTAGATTAGCGAAACCATTAATTTAAGTGTTAGAAAACACTTGTTTTTGTGTTAGGAAATGTTACTGAGAATTGTTTGAAGTGAATTAGGAGGGTTTTCGGTCAAGACTTAATTCGAGAACCAGATTCTCGGTTCCGAGGAGTTTTCAGTTGGATTTGGTTTTGGGTCTAACACAGGTTCTCGGCCGAACACATGTTTTCGGTTTTGCTGTTGTTTTCGGTGACTTGAAGATTTGAAGGATGTTCTGGTGTTCTTGGTGAAAATATGAAGATTTGAAGGTTTTCACTTGAAGATATGAGTGCTCTTGGATGATCCTTGGGAGCAATATAAGGGTGTTTTCGGGTGAAAAGAGTGAGAAATGATCTAGTTTTCGAGGGAAAACCTTTATACCGGTTGAGTTTTTGGTTGGAAAGGAGTTTCGGCCGAGATCTGTTTTCGGTCCGAAGGTTTTCAGCCGAAAACAGCTCACTGAACGAGTTTTTCGCTGATTCGAGGGAAGAGTCTGGATTTATCAAGTGTTTTTGGTTCCGAAAACTTAGATGAACTTTAATTATATAATTTAAATCATTTACTAACCCTCGCGAACTTAACAGAATAATAAAATTCAAAATTTTCTTTAAGAAGGTTGACTTTTATTGACTTAAAAAATATCGGGTTTTCACTTACCCCCCCCCCCCCCCCCCCCCGTTAGAGGGAATTTCGTCCCAAAATTCTTTCTACAATGATTATAATCATGGACTAGGAAAAAGATACGGGTACTTCTATTGCATTTGGTCTTTACGCTCCTATGTGAATTCAGGTCCCCACTTGGCATTCCAACGAACCTTCACTATCGGTATGTGACCTTGTTTCGTTCGCTTAACTTCCTTATCCATGCTTTCGATTGGTTCTTCCATGAAGTTAAGACTCTCGTTTATCTCGATTTCATCGAGGGGAATCACAAGAGTTTCATCATATAGGCACTTCTTAAGATTTGACACGTGGAAGACAAAATATATGTTGCTAAGCTCTTGAGGTAGACAGTGTTTGTAGGCTACGGGGCTGATTCTAGCAAGAATCTCGAATGGCCCGATGTATCTTGGATTTATCTTTCCATGCTTTCCGAAGCGTATCATGCCTTTCTAGGACGAGACCTTCAACAGAACACGGTCACCAACCTGGAATTCCAAGGGTTTTTGTCTCTTGTCCACGTAGCTCTTTTGTCTATCCCTTGAGGCTTTCAACCTCTCATGGATTTGTACGATCTTTTATATGTTTTCTCGTATGGTCAAGCCAAAGTCAAACAAAGTCAACAAGTCAAACCAGACGACTAATTTAGCCCTTGTATGATAGGGTTTACATTGTGTATTTACTAAACAACCCGTTAATTTATTGAGAAAGCATCAATTTGAAAATCTGTATGTTTGAGTTTTCCATAGCCGTGAAAATGCTAAACATTGAACCAAAGCGATAAAACACTATTGCACACTCATCGGGAGTGTGTAGGACCTTAAAACATGGCTTAACGGGGTTTACGGACCTCACATTACAAAGCCGGACACTCAAAAAGCTCACAAACGAAACCTCTCTCAATCGTTTTCACCATATCTCTTTCTATTTGAAATCTCTCTCAAATCTCTCTCAAAAGTTCCCGTAACTTTTTGAAGTCATTCGGGTCATTCCGACCCTTAACCGGGTCAAAAATCGCTTAAAATGAGGTTAGAACGGGTAAAATACCACAAAGGATCAGGAACCTCCCCCTGGGGCCGAAGCCTCTTAGAGGCCAAACCCTCTTGGACCGGAAACAACAGCAGGCGAGCTGCAGCCCCGACCGCAGCAAGCGAGCCGCAGCCAGCGAGCCGGAACACGCACCTCATCAGGACCTTCCCCCCTTCGGACCACATCTCTTTTTCCCTAGGATCCGCACCAGCAACCCCAACTACTTCGGTTCTTGGCTGCTGAGGCCAAGACCTCGCCCAGAAGTTCGGAAATTTCTCTTTTTCACCCGGTTTTTTACCACAACTCTGTTTTAAGCCCTTTTTTTAATTATTTTAACGTGGGATTTTCTCCAAAAATCATATTTTAACATATAAGACCCCAAATATTCATAATTTGGGCATATTTTTAAGGAAATCCTTATTTTAGAATAAAATCTATTAAGTAAGATTTGGTGGTGGAGTGTTGACTTTATCTTAGTGTATAACATAAGCAACCCCTCCAATGCCAACTCCATGACCAACTATTGTCCTTTAAGCATACCTGGTCACTCAAGAGTACTTTACCCACCACTTGAACAACCATACTCTTGGTCAAGGTTGAAAATCTATCCTTTCTCCTATCACACTCTCTCATTTTCTCATTCTTCCACCAAAGATTAAACACTTTTCTCTCTCAATCCTCTCACCAAAATACGAGATTCAAGGGTCTTCTTCCAAGATTTATCCCACTTTTGGTAAGTATATTCATCCTCCATATAATTATTTCAGTTTCTTTTACTCAAAATCATAGATTGCTTACACAAATTCCATCACATTAGTGTTAGATCATCGAACCTTCATGACATCTTCTTAGTGTTCTTGAGTGGAATACTACATTTCTCTATCATCCATCTACTGAAATCACTCAAGGTGAGTTCATACCCCTACCTTTTCATATTTCCTTAAGTTTTAAGGGGGGGGGGGGGATACAAGTTAAAATCACCAAGAACACAACTAAATACTTCTAACAACTTTCATCAGAAACGTTGGCCTCCATTCACGGAATGTTGTGGTCAACTTAAAAATTTTTGTTTTCAAAAATGTATTAGTTGAAAATAGTTCAGGTTTATACCTTTAAAATGACTACTTGCACATCTCCATACGATTTTTCTACAATTTATGGTGATTTTTACAAAACTGCCTATCATTTCAAGAACCAATCCGGACCAGTCTGTGTTTATGGACGTTTTCACTTAAGTTGGAGGTCACTGAAAATCATGGAAAATTTTATGAACAAACTAGACTCATTTTACAAACTCCCATAATTTTCAGATTCTGATTTGTATCTGTTATGAAATTTTTATAAATTTTCTAATAACAGTAATAGAAACTGTTACAAACAGAAAAATACTAACTATTTCATTTCACCTTGTAACATGTTGAGCAAGGTGTATATCCTTATGTGAATGTATGTTATTGCAAATAAATGACATTTTGTCTTGGTATATAAACATGCATCAGTTAATAAATGGATTTTGATATATATATATATATATATATATATATATATATACACATATGAAATATAAAGGATAACACAATTGTTATAATCAAAGTACATCCATTTTACTCAAACAATTGAATAAACTACGTTGAATATAGTTTACGTACATTACCATTACTACCCTTGTTTTGATAAACTATAATAGGTATAGTTTATGATACATTGCATAACATACTCATATAAAAAAGGGTACATTTATACAATAAGGGATTTTCATTACATTACACGTAAATTCGTTCAAGACTTTGTGAGACATTCGCTTCACATTTACCAATAAGTCATGTATTGTAACCAGAGTCTCCTGAAGGGAGAGCGTGATAATTGTATATAGATCTATATTGGGTTTGACAAACCCACACGTTAACTGCATGCAACAGTTAGACCGACAGGTTTGGGGTGACAAATGTCATAAACTTTTCCGACACCTGAAGAACGTCGTTTCAGGCCAACTAGGTCATAGCATGGTTATAATAAACTCACCGAAAGTATTAAAAAACATAAGAATTTACGGGAATCTCATTTAATTCAAACGCGTTTATGTAGATTTAAACACATATTATTTTCTATAAGTAAGAAAGGTTACTTATACATTTCGGTCTTTGGATATAAGATTACTTTACACATTTTAAGGGAAATATCGGATTTTCCAGAACAAACATGACATTTACAAGAGAAAGACTTTTATTAAGTTTTAAAACAAAATCTTATGAACTCACCAACCTGTGTGTTGACACTTTTTCAAACAACTTGTATTCTTAGGAAATCACTAAACAGGTAACCAAGTGCATTTTGAGGATGGGACGTTAAGGCGTCAACATTTCATATTTTGTCAACATATTGTAATTGATTTGGAAACATGTAATTCATACAATGATGTAAATCTTTCAATTATATATATGTTGGCTGTGTTTGCTGGAGTTACTATTGCCATTGTGGTTATGATACTATACATGAAGTCCATCACCCCGGAACGTTTCCGCCATCCTTGGTTTGGGGGTGTGATAGATTGTTATCAGAGCACGGTTTATAGTGAATTAAGTATATCAAACCACATAAGATATACAAACTATAAACACATTTGAGACTAAAAGTCTCTGATTTTAAAACATTTTAACAGGTTATACTGTTAGAAAATAAATAGTTTTCTCATTTAAAAGTATACCTACATGAATTAAATACTCACGTAGTGTCATAAATGGAAGAACATAAATTAAAAGAGGAGGAGTTGTACACCATGAGTATGCCTTGGTATATGTGAATCAAGTCTGGGAGGGATATAGCCTGATAAACTATATATGTCCGAGGAGTGATTTACGTATACTAAGGGATAGTCATAGTGGGCAACAAATCTAATAACCTAACTTCACCCTACAAAGAACAATTTAAGGACCAAATCTACACATTTAAAATACTATAGGAGTATTTGTATGATTGCTATAGCACAATATTATTATTATCAGCGGTTGCATGCTACTTACACCCCTATTCTCGTACAGATGACATGGCAGGATTTCACCTACCAGGGGACCCATACTTTCCCAATGAGGGAAATGCCGGATGGATTGAGGAAGAGCCCGAGCAACAAATCGAAGAAGATCCCGAGGAAGATCCCGAAGAGGAACCCGAAGATGAACCTGAAGAGGAGCCCGAAGAGGAACTTGAGGAAGAACAAGAAGAAGAGGAGGAAGATGAAGAAGAAGAAGAGGAAGATGTTAAGATAGTCATGGTTGAGGATGAAAGTGAGGAAGAACCGAAAGTCTTCAACCCTCCTTACATCGCGAGGGTACCCGTACACCGCTTTGGCTACAACGGGTCTGAGCCCCGTTGGGCAACAATGATCGAGAGGTGGAGCCGATAACAACGCCAGCGGTCATCATATGGCGAACAACATGGTTACTACAACCTCATCCACGGGGGACTGGCTGATAGAGCACTCCCAGTCATGACTCAACAGATAGAGATTATGGTAGGACGACGACTGATCAAGTCCAGGAGCTGAGTGCCATCATAGAGTCTACCACTGCTCACACCAGAGACCTGGAACGAGACTCCCACTACAGAGACCAACTCATTAAGGACCTTCTCGCTGCTCGAGCAAAAACAAGGGAGTATAAGGAAAGATATAGGGCACTCGAGGAGAGAATGGTTGCAACCGAACAGAGATTAGCAAAACTACAACGTGCATCGACATCATCCCAAGCTCCACTAGGGAAGGATCGTCGTGAGTAGGACTCATTACTGCTCACACATCTTCGTAGTATAAGTTTTCGAGCATGCGTTAGTGCTACCCTTTTGTATGTTAGTTGACCCTGCGACTAAGTGATTAAACTATTCAAAGGGCTTTTGTGTTGTCAAAACTATCTTTTGCATTGATGTAATGAAGACCCTTGTGAGGTTGAATTCTCTCAAAACAATATGTACTAAAAAGTTATCAATGAAATTAGCATGCATTTCAATTCATTGGATGTTGACATGAGATTTTACTAGGTGATATTAAAAACGATTTACAACTGATAACTCTAGGATTTTTAAGTGTACATCGTTGTTATGTGTAATTAAAGCAGTAATCGACCTAGAAATGGCGAGTCCGCCTTAGGACCTGTTCCTTGTTTGGTTGTGGACTTAGGGAAGACTCATTAGTATCAACAGTTTATTAAAATTTTAATTACGCATAACTGAGGCACATCGAATGAATCTTAGGAGTGAGTCAGACACGGAACCAAACACATGACTCCGTTTGAGTCACCACTATTTAATTCATAAGTTTAATTGCAGAAACTCTTATATGAATTACTTGCTAATGTAATAAAGTCGGGATGTAATACAAATGAGATAAAACAAGTAACATTCGACTCGTTATTACTATTGAAGTCTTACCGACTTGACATTTTAAAACTTATAACAAAACCATGCCACCAAAGAAAAGACCAAGACCTTCCAGCAACGCAGCACCACAATTTGATCCAACAATGTTCCAGGCTGCAGTAACCGCAACTGTGGCGGCAACTATGTCGCAAATCGGTACCAATGGCAATGGTGGATCTGGATCTGGTGCTACACCCTCTATCCAGGGTGATAGTTTGGGGCGCACAAAAGAATGCACCTACAAAGATTTCATAAATGGCAAACCCGATACCTTCAATGGGAGCGGGGGTGTCAACACGCTGATGTAATGGTTCGAAAGGACCGAAGAATTCTTTGAGATCTGTGCTTGTCTCGAAGCGAGCAAGGTCAAGTATGCAACATTCACTTTCACAGGTAGGGCTCTCACTTGGTGGAATGGTTGAGTTATATCACTTACCCCCGCGGTGGATAACTCCATAAGCTAGGAAGACTTGAAAACATTGATGCTAAAGGAGTATTGCCCGAGGGGTGAGATTCAAAAACTCGAAGAAGAACTCTGGAACCTCAGAATTTCGGGCATAGATCTTGAAACCTACACTGCCCGGTTCAATGACCTAGCACTCCTCTGTCCAAAAATGGTCACTCTAGATGGGAAAAAGGTGGAATGATACCTCTGGGGACTGTCATCCCATATTCAAGATAATGTACTGGCCTCGAAACCCGCTACCTTTGAGAGTGCCAAGGAATTAGCACAACAACTCATCGATCACAGGGCTAGCCGTGGAACCGTTACCGCCACCACCGACCATGCAAAAGGAGGGAACAACAAGAGGAAGTTCTGGGACAATAGAAAGAAGCAACCGACACAGGATCTCGCCAAGAAGCAATAGACTGTGGCTATCCGTGCTGCCACTATTGCTACCACTCCAGCACCACCAAAACAATATGCTGGAACCCTCCCTAAGTGCAACAAGTGCAACTTCCATCACACTGGTGCTTGTCGGGAAATGTACTGCAAAAACTGCGACAAGAAGGGGCATACCGCTCGTTTATGTAAAGCGCCAGCGCCACCGATCAATCAAGTTGCCAACGCAGGGGCAAGCCAAACCTGTTATGGATGTGGTGAAGCAGGGCACTTCAAGAGGAACTGCCCCAAGGCACAAGCCCCTAGTAATGGAGGTGTAGGGAGAGTCCTGGCAATAGGACATGGGGAAGCAGTCAAGGATCCTTCAGTGGTTACCGGTACGTTTCTCCTCAATAACTCTTATGCATGCGTACTATTTGATAGTGGAGCGGAGAGGAGTTTCGTGAGCCACCAATTCAAACAATTACTAAAACAAAACCCCCAATCATTAAAAGATTCATACATTGTAGAAATGGCAAACGGAAAGGTTGAGCACACTAATGATATATACATAGGGTGTACCCTCACTCTAGATAACCACTCGTTCAAAATCGATCTAATGCCAGTCACCATAAAAAGTTTCGACATCATCATTGGTATGGATTGGTTAAGTTCTCATCATGCCGGTATTCTATGTTACGAAAGGGCTGTTCGCCTTAATCTACCAAACGGTGATTAAACCCACTGCAAATTTGTAAATCATCTCTCGCGTCGAAGCCCAAAAGTATCTCTGAAAAGAATACCACGCATTCTTAGCCCACGTCGTAGATAAGAAACAAGAGGTGAAGGACATCAAAGACATTCCAGAAGTATGCAACTTCCCTGACGTATTCCCGGAAGACCTGCTAGGTGTACCACTCGCACGACAAGTCGAATTCCGAATCGACTTAATTCCCTGAGCTACCCCTGTTACCAAAGCTCCATACCGCCTAGCACCAACAGAAATGCAAGAACTGTCTAGCCAGTTGAATCAACTATTGAGCAAAGGGTTCATCAGACCGAGCTTCTCACCTTGGGGAGCACCAGTTCTTTTTGTAAAGAAGAAGGACAGATCATTTCTCATGTGCATCAACTATCGAGAATTAAACAAACTTACCATCAAGAACCGATATCCCCTACCCTGAATCGATGACCTTTTCGATCAACTTCAGGGAGCAAATTACTTTTCAAAAATCGACTTGAGGTCGGGTTATCATCAGCTGCGAGTTCAAGAAGAAGATATCCCCAAGACGACATTCAGAACTCGCTATGGACACTACGAGTTTGTAGTGATGCCATTCGGATTAACAAACGCAGCTGCGGTGTTCATGTATCTTATGAACCGAGTGTGCCGACCCTTCCTAGATAAATTCGTGATCGTGTTCATCAACGATATCTTGGTCTATTTGAGGAGCGAAGAAGAGGACGGGCAACACCTGCGACTAGTTATGGAGACTCTAAGAGCCGAGAAGCTTTATGCTAAGTTTTCGAAGTGCGAATTTTGGATCCGAGAAGTGGGATTCCTTGGCCACGTGGTTAGCAAGCAAGGAATACATGTGGATTCCTCAAAAATCAAGGCGATCGAAAACTGGTCAAAACCTACAACGCCAACAGAAATCCAAAAATTCTTGGGACTCGTAGGCTACTACCGAAGGTTCATACAGAACTTCTCCAAGATTGCTAAACCCCTTACCACTCTGACTCAGAAAGGTGTGGTGTTCAAGTGGGAAGATAAACAAGAAGATGCTTTCCAAACACTAAATCAATACCTATGCAGCGCGTTGATCTTGTCTCTTCCAGAAGGAACTGATGACTTCGTGGTGAATTGCGATGCTTCGAATCAAGGTCTCGGATGCGTGCTCATGCAGAGAGGGAAGGTTATCACTTACGCGTCAAGGAAACTCAAGACCCATGAAGTTAATTATACTACCCACGACCTCGAATGAGGAGTAATAGTGTTCGCCTTAAAGATCTGGAGGCACTACCTCTACGGCACAAAGTGCACCATCTTCACCGATTAAAAAAGTCTTTAGCATATCCTTAATCAAAAAGAGCTCAACATGCGAGAAAAAAGATGGGTAGAGCTACAGAACGATTATGAGTGTGAAATCCGCTATCATCTAGGCAAGGCCAATGTTGTAGCCGATGCCCTAAGCAGAAAAGAATATGCGGGTCGCCGAGTGAAGTCATTGACAATGACTATCTATTCGCACCTGTTCACACAAATCAAGGAAGCTCAACTTGAAGCCTTGAAACCGGAAAACATGATAGGTGAGGCATTGAGAGGGATGGATAAAAACCTAGAAGTCAAGGAGGACGGAGCTCGCTACCTCGTGAACCAGATATGGACACCAAAGTTCGGTGGGTTTCGAGACGTTGTCATGAACGAAGCACACAAGACACGATATTCCATCCATCCAGGTTCGGATAAGATGTATCTAGACCTCAAGAAGTTGTACTGGTGGCTGAATATGAAAGTTGAGATTGCTACCTATATGGGCAAGTATCTGACTTGTGCCAAGGTCAAGGTAGAATACCAGAAGCCATCCTGACTACTACAACAACCGAATATACCTGAGTGGAAGTGGGAACGAATAACCATGGACTTCATAACCAAACTACCAAAGACATCGGGTGGGCTTGACACTATATGGGTAATCGTAGACAGATTGACCAAGTCTGCGAACTTCCTGCCAATAAAGGAACCGACAAAATGGAGAAGTTAACCCGGACATACATTAACGAGATTGTGCGATTGCATGGTGTACCAATATCCATTATCTCCGACCGAGATAGTAGATTCACCTCGCAATTTTGGCAGTCCCTACAGAAATCTCTAGGAACTAGGCTAGACATGAGTACGGCCTACCATCCACAAACTGACGGACAGAGCGAGCGCACCATTCAAACATTAGAAGACATGTTGAGAGCATGTGTGATAGATTTTGGTAAGACATGGGATACCCATTTACCGCTTATCGAATTCTCCTATAATAACAACTATCACACTAGCATTAAAGTCGCTCCATTCGAAGCCCTCTACGGTCGCAAGTGTAGATCACCTCTATGTTGGGCCGAAGTGGGGGATACCCAGCTAGCTAGGGGCAAGTACCTAATAGCGCCCTCATTGCTCCTGAAATCATAAAAGAGACCACAGAAAAGATAGTCCAAATTCGAGAAAGACTGAAGGCGTCTCGTGATCGAGAAGAGAGTTACACAGAAAAACGACGCAAACCCTTGGAATTCCAAGTGGGCGACCAGGTACTACTAAAAGTTTCCCCTTGGAAATGAATGATACGATTCGGCAAGCGAGGGAAACTGAATCCAAGGTACATTGGGCCATTCGAAATCCTTGCCAGGATTGGGCCAGTGGCATACAAACTTCGATTACTTCAAGAACTCGATAAGGTGCATCCCACATTTCATGTATCAAACTTAAAGAAGTATGCGTCTGACGAGACACTTGTAATACCACTCGACAAAATCGAAGTTAACGAAAACCTCCACTTCGTGGAGGAACCAGTCGAGATCATGGATCGGGAGATCAAAAGAACAAAACAAAGTCGTATTCCCATCGTGAAGGTCCGATGGAAACCTAAACAAGGACCTGAGTTCACCTAGGAACGCGAAGATCAAATGAAACAAAAATAACCGTTAATTTAATGAGAAAGCATCAATTTGACAACCATCAAATTCTGGTCAAGCCAAAGTCCCAGCCAAAATGAAAATTTCGGGACTAAATACTTTCTAACCGGGGGGGGGGATGATGTGACAACCGTCAAATTCTGGTCAAGACAAAGTCAAAAAAAGTCAACAAGTTAAACCGGACGACTAATTTAGCCCTTGTATGCTAGGGTTTACATTGTGTATTTACTAAACAACCCGTTAATTTAATGAGAAAGCATCAATTTGAAATTCCGTATGTTTGAGTTTTCCATAGCCGTGAAAATGCTAAACATTGAACCAAAGTGATAAAACACTATTGCACACTCATCGGGAGTGTGTAGGACCTTAAACATGGCTTAAAGGGGTTTACAGACCTCACATTGCGAAGCCAGACACTCAAAAAGGTCACAAACAAAACCTCTCTCAATCATTTTAACTATATCTCTTTCTATTTGAAATCTCTCCCAAATCTCTCTTAAAAGTTCCCGTAACTTTTTGAAGTCATTCGGGTCATTCCGACCCTTAACCAGCTCAAAAATCGCTGAAAATGAGGTTAGAATGGGTAAAATACCCCAAAGGATCCGGAACCTCCCCTAGGGCCGAACCCTCTTTGATCGGAAACAACAGTAGGCGAGCCGTAGCCCCGACCGTAGCAAGCGAGCTGCAGCCAGTGAGCCGGAACACACACCGCATCAAGACCTTTCCCCCTTTGGATCGTAACTCTTTTTCCCTTGGATCCGCACCAGCATCCCCAGCTACTTCGGTTCTTGGCTGCTGAGGCCAAGACCTCGCCCAGAACTTCGGAAATTTCTCTTTTTCACCCGGTTTTCGACCACAACTCCGTTTTAAGCCCGTTTTTAATTATTTTAACGTGGGGTTTTCTCCGAAAATCATATTTTAACATATAAGACCCTAAATATTCATAATTTGAGCATATTTTTAAGGAAATCCTTATTTTAGAATAAAATCTATTAAGTAAAATTTAGTGGTGGAGTGTTGACTTTATCTTAGTGTATAACATAAGCAAACCCTCCCATGCCCACCCCATCACCAACTATTGTCCTTCCACCATACCTGGTCAGTCAAGAGTACTTTACACACCACTTGAACAACCATACTCTTGGTCAAGGTTGAAAATCTATCCTCTCTCCTATCACACTATCTCATTTTCTCATTCTTCCATCAAAGATTAAACACTTTTCTCTCTCAATCCTCTCACCAAAATTCGAGATTCAAGGGCCTTCTTACGAGCTTTCTCCCACTTTTGGTAAGTATATTCAACCTCCATATAATTATTTCACTTCCTTTTACTCAAAATCATAGATTGCTTACACAAATTCCATCACATTAGTGTTAGATCATCGAACCTTCAAGACATCTTCTTAGTGTTCTTGAGTGGAATACTAGTTAAAATCACCAAGAACACAACTAAATACTTCTAACAACTTTCATCAGAAACGTTGGCCTCCATTCACGGAATGTTGTGGTCAACTTAAACATTTTTTTTTCAAAAATGTATTAGTTGAAAATAGTTCAGGTTTATACCTTTAAAATGACTACTTGCACATCTCCATACGATTTTTCTGCAATTTATGGTGATTTTTACAAAACTGCCTATCATTTCAAGAACCAATCCGGACCAGTCTGTGTTTATGGACGTTTTCACCTAAGTTGGAGGTCACTGAAAATCATGGAAAAATTTATGAACAAACTAGACTCATTTTACAAACTCCCATAATTTTCAGATTCTGATTTGTATCTGTTATGAAATTTTTATAAATTTTCTAATAACAGTAATAGAAACTGTTACAAACAGAAAAATACTAACTATTTCATTTCACCTTGTAACATGTTGAGCAAGGTGTATATCCTTATGTGAATGTATGTTATTGCAAATAAATGACATTTTGTCTTGGTATATAAACATGCATCAGTTAATAAATGGATTTTGATATACATATATATATATACACACATATGAAATATAAAGGATAACACAACTGTTATAATCAAAGTACATCGATTTTACTCAAACAATTGAATAAACTACGTTGAATATAGTTTACGTACATTACCATTACTACCCTTGTTTTGATAAACTACAATAGGTATAGTTTATGATACATTGCATAACATACTCATATAAAAAAGGGTACATTTATACAATAAGGGATTTTCATTACATTACACGTAAATTCGTTCAAGACTTTGTGAGACATTCGCTTCACATTTACCAATAAGTCATGTATTGTAACCAGAGTCTCCAGGAGGGAGAGTGTGATAATTGTATATAGATATATATTGGGTTTGACAAACCCACACGTTAACTGCATGCAACAGTTAGACCGGCAGGTCTAGGGTGACAAATGTCATAAACTTTTCCGACGCCTGAAGAACGTCGTTTCAGGCCAACTAGGTCATAGCATGGTTATAATAAAATCACAGAAAGTATTAACAAACATAAGAATTTACGGGAATCTCATTTAATTCAAACGCGTTTATGTCGATTTAAACACATATTATTTTCTATAAGTAAGAAAGGTTACTTATACATTTCGGTCGTCGGATATAAGACTACATTACACATTTTAAGGGAAATATCGGATTTTCTGGAACAAACATGACATTTACAAGAGAAATATTTTTATTAAGTTTTAAAACAAAAGATTATGAACTCACCAACCTTTGTGTTGACACTTTTTCAAACAACTTGTATTCTTAGGAAATCACTAAACAGGTAACCAAGTGCATTTTGAGGATGGGGCGTTAAGGCGTCAGCATTTCGTATTTTTTCAACATATTGTAATTGATTTGGAAACATGTAATTCATACAATGATGTAACTCTTTCAATTATATATATATGTTGGTTGTGTTTGTTTGAATTACTATTGCCATTGTGGTTATGATACTATACATGAAGTCCATCACCCCCGGACGTTTTCGCCATCCTTGGTTTGGGGGTGTGACATCTATGGGCTAGTGAGAGTGCTATCAGGGGCTTGTCCCTTAGCCAGCTGTGTGCCACCCACGTCAACCCAACAAAGAGGGGATCTGCACTTACGACCATAGAGGGCTTTGAATGGACCAGCGTTGATGTTATTGTGATAGCTGTTGTTATATGAGAACTCGACAAGTGGAAAATTGGTATCCCATGCTTTACCAAAGTCATCACACATGCTCTGAGGATGTCTTCTATTGTTTGAATGGTTATCTCACTCTGCCCGTCAGTTTGTGGATGGTAACTTGTACTTATGTCCAGCTTAGTTCCAAGAGCCTTCTAAAGTGACTGACAAAATCGCTAGGTGAACTACTATCTCTATCTGAGATAAAAGATATAGGAACCCCGTGCAGTCGTACTATCTATTGGATGTAATTTTTAGCCAATTTCTCCATTTTGTATGTTTCTTTAATTGGCAGAAAGTGGGCGGACTTGGTCATTCTGTCATCGATTACCCAAATAGAGTCATGACCACCCGAGGTCTTGGGCATTTTGGTGATGAAATCCATCGTAATTCATTCCCACTTCCACTCAGGTATTTCTGGTTGCTCAAGTAAACCTGAGGGCTTTTGATATTCTACCTTCACTTTGGTGCAAGTTAGACACTTGCCCACATAGGTAGCAATTTCAGCTTTCATGTTTAGCCAGCAATAGAGTTTATTGAGGTCCAGATACATCTTATCTGAACCTGAGTGAACATAGTATAGAGTTTTGTGGCCTTCATTCATGACAACCTCCGTGTAACCACCGAACTTAGGGGTCCAGATCTGGTTCATGAAATATCGAACCCCGTTACCCTTGATTTCAAAGTTCTTCTCCATTTCCCTTAAGGCTTCACCCGCCACATTTTCTAGTTTTAGAGCTCCTAGCTGAGCCTCTCTATATTGTGTAGACAGATGAGAATGGATTGTCATGGTTAGTTCCTTCACCCTACGACCTGAGTACTCCTTCCAACTAAGGGCATCCGTTACTACATTGGCCTAGCCGGAATGATAGCATATTTCACACTCGTAATCATTGAGTAGCTCTACCATCATCGCTGTCTCATGTTAAGTTCCTTTTGATCAAAGATGTTCTGAAGGGTTTTGTGGTTGGTGAGGATAGTGCACTTGGTATCATAGAGGTAACGTCTCTAGATTTTTAGGGAAAAGACCACTGCTCCTAACTCCAGATCGTGAGTTATGTAGTTGACTTTGTGTGCCTTAAGTTGTGTCAAGGCGTAAGCAATAAATTTTCCCCGCTGCATAAGCACACAACCTAGTCCCAGATTGGATGCATCGAAGTATACAACGAAGTCCTCTATCCCTTCTGGAAGATACAAGATAGGTGCTTTGCATAGGGCCTGTTTCAGTGTATGGAACACAGTGTCTTGTCTTTCTCCCCAACTAAAATTGACAACCTTCTGAGTCAGGGTGGTAAGAAATTTAGCAATTCTAGTGAAATTTTGTATAAATCTGTGATAGTAGCCAGCAAGACCCAAGAATTAACGGGTTTTTGTGGGCATTCTCGATGCTGACCAATTCTCAATTGCCTTTATTTTGGAAGTGTCCACATGTATGCCTTCTCTGCTAACCATGTGACCAAGAAAAGTTACCTTCCTAATCCAAAATTTGCACATTGAGAATTTCGCGTATAGTTTCTCCGTCCTCAATGTTCCTAGCACTTGTCTCAAGTGTTTACTATGTTCTTTCTCACTTAGTGAATAGACAAGTATATCATCTATGAACACTATCACGAATTTGTCTAAGAAAGGATGTCACACCCGATTCATTAAGTCCATGAATATGGCGGGTGTGTTGGCTAGACCAAAGGGCATCACTACAAACTCATAGTGACCATATCGAGTTTGAAATGTTGTCTTAGGAACATCACCCTCCTAGACTTGTAATTGATTGTACCCCGATCATAGGTCTATCTTTGAAAAGTAGTTGGCTCATTGGAGTTGATCGAAGAGGTCGTCGATTCTGGGTAGAGGGTAGCGATTCTTAATAGTGAGTTTGTTTAGTTCGTGATAGTCTATGCAAATCCGGAAAGATCCATCCCTCTTTTTCATGAACAAGAACGGTGCTCCCCAAGGTGAGAAGCTTGGTCTAATGAATCCCTTACTGAGTGGTTCGTTCAGCTGGCTGGATAGTTCCTGCATTTCCGTCGGTGCTAGACGATAAGGGGATTTAGCTACGGGGGTAGCTCTGGGGATCAAGTCGATTCGGAACTCGACTTGGCGTTCAGGAGGAACTCCTGGAGGATCTTTGGGGAAGATATCAGGAAAGTTGCAGACTTTGGGGATGCTCTCGGGGTCTTTAACTTCTTGTTTTTCATTGACTACATGCACTAGGAATGCATTGCACTCCTTCTGCAAGTACTTTTAGGCTTTGATGCACGAAATGATGTGAAGGTTTGTGCTAAGTTTATCACCATAAATAACAAGGGCTTCGCCATTTGGCAGGTTGAGGTGAATGGCATTTTCGTAACAAAGAATATCAGTACGATTTGGACTTAGCCAATCCATGCCGATGATGACATCAAAGCTCTTTATGGAAACCGACATAAGATCTATTGGAAAGGAATGGTTGTTTAGAGTGAGTGTGCATCCTATGAATACGTCATTAGTGCTTTCTTTCTTTTCGTTATCCATCTCGATGGTGGATGCTTCAGTTAGTTGTTGGGATTTATGTTTGAGTAGGTGTTTAAATGTATGACTGACAAAACTCCTCTCCGCACCACTATCATAGAGAATACATGCATAAGAGTTGTCGAGGAGGAACGTACCTGTGACTATGGTGAGATCAATGACTGGCTCCTCCCGGCCCATCGCTAGCACTCTCCCTGTGTTGCCAATAGTTTTTGATTTAGGGCAATTCCTCTCGTAGTGCCCTATTTCACCACAACCATAACAGGCCTGGCATACTCCAACTCCAAGAGTCTGATTGGTTGGTTGGACTTGTGCTTTGCAAAATCTGATTGTGTGCCCCATTCTGCCGTAGTTGGTGCATTGCATATCGCGGCAAGGACTGTGATGATAGAAGTTACATTTGTTGTACCTTGGGAGAGTTCCGGCATATCTACTGGCATGTGCTTGAGTAATGGGAATAGCAGCAGGAATGGTAGCAGTGTGGACTGCCACTATTTACTGTTTCTTGGAGGTCTCTTGCGAGGATTGGCCCTTTTGTTTGTTCCAGAACTTCTTCACACCACCCTCTTTAGGTGGTTCGGGAGTGGTTGACACGGGTTCTTGACGATCCCCGTGATCTATTAATGTGTGCACCAGCCGTTTGGTACTATCAAATGTGAGTGGGTTGGAAGCTAGGACATTTCCTTGCATCGGGGGAGTTAATCCCCATATGAATCTCTCCACTTTCTTGCTCTCCGGGGTAACCATCCCAGGACATAAAAGAGCAAGATCACTGAATCTCGCAGTGTAAGCAGCAATGTCGGAGCCCTTCATCTTTAGACCACAGAGCTCTTGCTGTAGCTTTTGCATTTCACCCCGTAGGAAGTATTCAACGAGCATCAATTCCTTCAAATCATCCCAACTCATAAAGTTAGCTATCGAAAGAGTCAGGGATTTGATTTGGCTATTCCACCAAGTTAGTGCTCTGTCAGTGAAGGTACATGTTGCAAACTTCACTTTGTTAGAATCGGGGCATGCATAGATCTCGAATATTGATTCGGTCTTATCAAACCAACGGGTTAGTGCAATGACTCATTCGAGTGACCATGACTATCACCGAGGCTAGATGGGTTGCCACCACTACCCGCCCCGCTAGTACCACTTGCATTGATTTGTGACATAGCGGAAGCCACGATGGGTGTTACTGTTGCTTGGAAGACAACAAGATCATATCGAGGAGGTGGCGGCGACGGATCTGTTGGAGGATTGTTGTTCTTTCTGATGGACTTCTTTGGAGGCATCTTTCTATAAACAAATTCAAGAGAAAAATGATGATAAGCCCTCTATAGTGTTTTCGAGTTAGGTGATATTGAACAAGATATATCTCATCCTGATAGTTATAGTGTTTTATTAAGCGATTTACAGTGGAAGTCTACTAGTACAAGTAAACAATTGCCATGAATTAGTAGCAACACTTGGAAGGAAATCTGTACAATGTGTTTGGCTCTAGTATCATAGTGCTACGAAATACTCCAATAGTATTTTAAATGTATGTTCGGTTCTATTGTTCCCTTTGTATAGAGTTTGGTAAGTTTTAGACTTGCTGCAACACCACTATCACTCCCAAACACATGTTGGTCGTATCTCAAACAAATATAGTTGATTAGGATATATTTATCCCAGATATGATTACATAACTATCCAGGTTTAACCGTAGTGTCCAACATCTAAATACTTTTGTTTTATTCTTCTTGTGATACTGCTTCTAGTATGTATGTAGTGTTAGTATACTTCTTATAAATACTTAGATTTTAAAAGTATACTTTTAGTTCAGAGCACTTTGGCCCCTTAGTGTTTATAGTTGTATATCATGTAAGGTTTTATATACTTTCACTATAAAAAATGCTCTGACACCAATTTGCCACACCCCCAAACCGAGACAGCAGAAACGTTCGGGGGCCGAGGATGTCATGTAGAGTATCACAACAACTACATCATAGTAATCAAAGTAAACACAACCATTACATTAAATAAATAAGGTATTTACATATGTTGCATACATAGTTTGTAAGACATCAAAATGCATAACAAAAGTATAAGAGACGCGACTCTAAAAGCTCCATCTTCTCAAATCATGCGAGTGTACCTGTCTACCCATTCCATGAGAATACAAGTGGTTTTGAAAGTGTATCAACATTTAAGTTGGTGAGTTCATAAGAATGTTTTTCTAAGGAAATCTTGTCTTTGAGTATTTGAAAATGTTTGTATGTTTCTCAAGAAAATCCAATATTTTCTTTAGAAGTGAAAAGTAGTCTTAGACCTTAAGACCAAAATGTATATTTGTTATTGTATTCTCTAATTGTATATGAATATCTTGTATGTATGCGTGGGTACCACTAGCTATATTGTATTGTGTTGTTTCGTATGAAAACTCTTGTATGAAATCCTTGGATACCACCAATAGTTATGTATAGTAATGTAGTGTATGAAAACCTTTGTATGAAATCCCTAGGTACCACCAGTAATGTATAGTATTGTTCTGTATAAAAACCCTGACTACTACCAGTAATGTATAATACTGTTCTGTATGAAAACCGTGGCTACCATCGGTAATGTATAGTAGTTTTATTACATAAAATAAAACCATGTGTTTGTATTCCCTGGAATCCTCCACTTGTAGTGTATGATAGTTCTATTAATTAAAATAAAACTAATTGAAGAGTTGAAATCCTGTAAACCTATGGTTAGTTTATATTTTTGTGAGTTTGGTATAACCATTCTTGATGTGACCTAGTGACCTCTACGACGTTCTTCAGGCGTTAGAATGGTTTGTCATTTGTCACCCTAGGCCTGCCGGCCTAACTATAACTAACAGTTCAGGTGTGGGATTGTCAGTCCCGTATAGATCCATACATAAATATCACGCACCAGGAGACATTGATTATACTATATATGATTTAGTTCCGTACCCTGGTGGATACAATAGAAGTAGTGCCTCACAACCTTGTATTAACTAGTTTACGTGTAGTGTTGTAGTGTTCTCTTGTACTTGAAACTATATGTATAACTTGTAGAGTAAAAATAACTATACTTGAATAATTATTTAGTATTGTACTCTTGTATTCTGAAAATAGTATTGTATACCATAAACTATATCTACCATAGTTTACATGTTCGCTTTGGTATAAAGCTCTTGAATCATTAAAACCATGTAATGTATCCCAATGTATACCTATTATAGTTTGTAAGTATGTTCTCGTTTCATGTATTGAATTATGTAAAAGTTCTGTAATGTTCCCAAACTATATCGACCATAGTTTGATTGTATGTTATGTATTGTAATGAAAAGTTTGCAATTATGGTTGTATGTTGAAAACTACTCTTATGCTGAACGTGTCACTAAAGGGATAAAAATATCTAAATATTTTTATA
Organism: Lactuca saligna; assembly: GCF_052625555.1. Classification (NCBI taxonomy): domain Eukaryota; kingdom Viridiplantae; phylum Streptophyta; class Magnoliopsida; order Asterales; family Asteraceae; genus Lactuca; species Lactuca saligna. Next base: position 140,604,878 of record NC_136419.1, on the reverse strand, counting down.
AAATTTAGTGATTTCTCGGTTTGTATCAATTGCAAAAGTTTTTAATCTGTTTGAAATCGTTTGTATAAAAACAAAAAAAAATCCTTGTGTTTTACTTGTATCCCCCTCCCCCCTGAAAACATTAAAATAGTGAAAATGTAGGGGTATGAACTCACAGCTGTTTATGTGTACGTGCTGGACAGCGAGACTGGAAAGATGACTCTTGAATTGACGTATGCAGAATTAATGGTATCCTAATAATAGTTTAACACATAATTTTATAATTTTATTTAGGTTAGTGAAACCATTAATTTAAGTGTTAGAAAACACTTGTTTTTGTGTTAGGAAATGTTACCGAGAAGTGTTTGATGTAAATTGGGAGGGTTTTTGGTCAAGACCTAATCTGAGAACTAGATTCTCGGTTCTGAGGAGTTTTCGGTGGAATTTGGTTTGAGGCTAAATATAGGTTCTCGACTGAACACATGTTTTCGGTTCTGCTGTTGTTTTTGGTCACTTGAAGATTTGAAGGATGTTTTTGGTGAAAATATGAAGATTTGAAGGTTTTCACTTGAAGATATGAGTGTTCTTGGATGATCCTTGGATCAAAATGAGGGTGTTTTCGTGTGAAAAGAGTGAGAAATGATTTAGTTTTCAAGGGAAAAACCTATATACCAGTTGAGTTTTTGGCTAGAAAGGAGTGCTTGGCCGAGATCTGTTTTCGGTCCGAAGGTTTTCGGCCAAAAACAACTCATTGAATGAGTTTTTCATTGATTCGAGGGAAGAGTCTGGATTTATCGAGTGTTTTTGGTTCTGAAAACTTATGTAAACTTTAATTATGTAATTTAAATCATTTACTAACCCTCACGAACTTAATGGAATAATAAAATTCAAAATTTTACTTAAGAAGGTTGACTTTTATTGACTTGAAAAATATCGGGTTGTCACATTATCGAAATCGACTTTGAAAATGAACATTTTCTGTTTCGCCTTCTTTGACCAATTACATACTTCATTAATTATCATTGGACCATCTAAGATGTTTCTACCTTCAATGTAGGCATATTGCGTCTCTTTGATGATTGAACCAACAACCCATTTTAAACGGGTAGCAAGTGATTTTGAGATAACTTTGTAGGCACGCCCAATGAGGCTGATAGGATGAAATTTATTAAGAGAGAGAGGATCTTTGGTTTTGGGAAGAAGAGTAATAAAATAGGATTTCCTTCCTCTATATAGGCAACCAAAATCATCAAAATGCTTAACGAATCTCATAATATCATCTTGCATCAAAGGCCAATAATACTTAATAAACTTGAAGAAAAAGCCATCAGGTCCTGGAGCTTTTTCACCTCCACAATTCCAAATTGCCTCTTTAATTTCCTTAAGATCAAAAGGAGCCTCCAAAAAATTCTTATCCCCTTCTGAAAGCTGCAAGAAATTAGGATTAATGAGAGAGGGATGATCCTTCATGGTTTCTTGGAATTTGTCCCTAAAAAATTTCCAAGTCTCATGTTTAATGGATTCCACATTAGTAATCCAATTTCCGTCTACCATAAGGCCATGCATATTACATCTCCTGTTTTATTTTTATTTTTGAGGGAGTTATGAAAATAACTAGAGCATTCTTCTCCATCTCTCAGCCACTTGTTTTTCGATTATATGAACACAAATGTTATAATTAAGAGAGTTAACATCTTGCTCCCGAGTTTTAGCAGTAAAATAAAAAAGAAAGAGTAGGATAAGAAAAGAAAGTGAAAGAGAATTTATATTTTATGTTATACAGTTGGAGAAAAGTAAGAAAAAAAAATTAAACATTTTATTTTTCTCACTAAATCCTTCTAAATTTGATTAGAAGTTTAGAGGAAAAGTTTTTCTTCAAAATCAAAATATGTAGTTATGGTAAATAATCTTCTTTTTGATCTAATCATAGTTATCTGAGAAAAGGTTTGACCATAGTCATTGAAATAAGTGTGATTAAAGCCTTTAATAACACTTATCCGTACTTTCCTCAAGAGTCATACTCATTCCTCTAAGTGACTCCCTAACAACGCACCTGCTAATGCTAATATGCATCCTAGGTTCTCCTAGGATGTAACGTCTAAAAAATCACAATCAGTTTAAACTTTTCAAATCAACCCATTTAATAATAAAAGTATTTACAAAACCATTTTTTTCAAAACATTGTTCAAAACAGAGTTTCACAAGATTAATAACATAAAATCAGGATGTGTACATTTACGCCTTCCCCTTCCCATGATCCTCGGAAGTACCTGAAATCATAACCAAATGTTGTAAGCCAACGCTTAGTGAATTTCCCACGAAGTACCACCACATAAAACACATATCATAAATGAACAAGCATGCTGGGTCCAATCAGTCATTGAACTGGAATACCCACGAGTCTACAACCATCGGGCTGGATTACCTCTGGCCTAATCAGTCATCGAAATGAAATGCGAACATAAAACAAGTCCACTCAGTCATCAGACTGGAATGCCAATATATAACGAGCCTACTCAGTTGGTAATATAGGTGTTGGAGTTGGAGCTGCAGATGAAGGAGTTTAACATTACCTTCCGATCTACTTACGAGGTGAGTTATCCTCACTATATCAATGGGGTCTAAGGCACCAAGGCCGACCCTTTTTTTGTGTTTATATCTGGATTATGGTATGATATGTTTATTGATTACATCCTGGTAGTTAGATGGTAATATGCTTATGCTTAGTAACTTGGTTAGGTCGGTGTCCTAGTTATAGAATGATGATATGTTAGTGACCGGTTAGGTTTGTATCCCAGTTATTGGGATGTCGCTATGATCAGTGATCTGTTAGATTGGTTTGACTGTTATATGATATTAGCTAGCATATGATATTTATGTGCATATGTTTTTTGGTTGGAGGTTGGGTTAAGGCGCTCCTGATTTGTGTTGTAGGCCAACATACCCGGCGAGCGGTACGAATAGGCTGTAGGCCCTACGAGGCGATCCAGTTACAGTTTGTTGTTTCAGGTAATTCTGGTGACCGAGGGAAGGCAAAGGCCTGATCGTACTGCTCCTCATGTTGTTATAATTTTTATGAATTAATATTGGGATACTCTGATAATTATTATTTTGATAACAAACTATGTAATGATTGAATGGTATTAAGTGTTTTGGAAAAGTTTAAACTTTGCTTAAATTTTATGGGTGTTACAAGGTGGTATCAGAGCCTTGGTTTGAGTGAATTGGAGGAACATTCGTGTGAATACAGTCTCAAATCGAGGAAAGGTTTTCAAAATGATGTTTTTCAAAATGATTTTCAAAATAAGTAGAGGAGGATACAAGTAGTACGATCACCAAGAGCCAACAAGTAAACCCCAAAATACCATACAGTTATTTTATTGTCCAGTATGTTAGAACAACATGCTAGTACTAGGCTAGGGATTCTCAGGAATTTCATGATAAGAATTTCCTGATTATATGATGCCTGCTAGCCTAAGGTTTTCCTTATATGAGATTGACATCATTATTGTTGTTGCTGGTGTATGTATTACGATTGTGCATAACTAAGATCTTATAGCCTGAGAATGTTTGATTTGGCCTTATGTTCTTAGGATAGGATCTGATATTCCAAAGTCTATAGGGTCCAGCATTATGTATGGTTAGCATACACTAGTGATACAGGGGTTGGTGGAAGTCTCATGCATGAGCGAGGTCGAGTGACCACTATATGCATGTACAGTTTTAGGGTGTTGTGATAATACTTGAGACAAATATAGGTAGGTGTAGAAGGTAGTATGGGCTTATACTACTAGAAGCATAGGACCCATACGCGTATCAAGGAAGCCATAACCCGTAGGGTTTAGTCGGGAGTTGGTTCCTAGTTATTTTGCGGATTTTATGATATCTTCGTGCTATATTTTCAGTATGGTGGTTACGAGGTGTTTCGTGTCTGGATCTGGATCGGGATCAAGGTAGGGCGATTAGGAGGCCCCAATAGCGCCTGAGGTTATCGTCCAAGAGGGGCCAGTGTTGTCAGAGGATCAAGTCAGGGAGATCATCCACGAGGAGGTGGTCAAGATTATCTGGGGTCAGATTCTGGAGTTGTTTGGGTATATCAAGACCGCTATGATGGAGTACTTCGATGAGTGATACGCAACCCTTGCAGAGACAGCTCTCGTTGCAGCCACATCGGCTGTATCAGCGGCACAGGGAGGAGTAGGAGCCATTCGGGGCTTCCAGTATAGGGACTTTGATAACACGAAGCCCCCTACTTTTGATGGGACTTAGGAACCCATCAAGGCTATGAGGTGGATTTCGGATGTGGAGGGGTGTTTCTTTACTTGTTCGTGTCCTATTGAACAGAAGGTTAGGTGTGATCTGAACCTGCTTAGGTCCGGGGCCAAGGACTGGTGGAGATTGATGACTGGTTTGTACACTGATGATCAGAGAGCTACTGTTACTTGGGAGCAGTTCAGAGATATGTTCCGCACCCAATACATTCCACGACTTGAGTGGGCACAATTGTCACTGGAGTTTTTGAGTTTGAGAGAGGATGGGGAGATAGTGTTGGAGATCACCCACATGTTCACCGAGAGGGTAAGGTTTGCCCAGAGTTTGCTTCTGAGCAGGCTCAGATGACTCGTTATTCGAGCATGCTCAAGACGGACTTCTGTCGGTTTGCTGCGATGCATCGATGTGATACTCTTCTGTATCTATAGGAGGCCATTATGTGGTGTGAGTCAGAGATTGAGCTGCAATTGAAGGAGCTACGTCAGGCCCCAACAGAGTCTCAACCAGCATGGAAGCGGTCTAAGACCGCTGATTCTAGGACTGGGGGTCAGCAGAGCTGCACTTGTGGAAAGTGCGGCAAGAGTAATTTTAGAGTTTGTCGAGCGCGTAGTGGGTGCCATAAGTCTGGCAAGGAGGGGCACTATGCTAGGGATTGTCGCCAGTCTGCCCCTTCATCAGATACGATGATATGTTATTATTGTCATTAGGTTGGTCACGTGAAGACCAACTGTCCACAGCTCACAGCTAGGCCGACGCAAGTTCGAGCGCCGACTACATTGAGGATTGCTAATGGGAGGCCAGTTAAGGCCGAGCCTCTAAAGGCTCAGGGGTGTGCCTTCCAGCTTACGTCAGAGGAGGCCAGGGCAGCACCGGATGTGGTTATTGGTACGTTTCTATCTTTTATCTCAGTTATTATATCTATGTTATGCTTATCTGTGTTTAGGTACGTTTTTAGTGAAATCATTACCCGTATTGGTTTTATTTGACTCGGGGGTGAGTCAGTCTTTGGTATCTTAGACTTTTAGTAGGGAGTTTAGTATGCCAGTGGGCAAGCTAGAGTGTCCATTGCGAGTCTCTATCGCCAACGAACACAGAGTTTCTGCTTCCTTGGTCTACTGAGGATGCGAGTTGGAGATCTTCGGAGTGTCCTTTCCGATAGATTTGATCCTGATTCCCATGGGGGAAGTATGCGTGATTGTTGGTATGGACTGGCTTACTCGACTTGGTGCGATGTAGATTGCGAGGGCCAATAGGTGGTAGTTCGAACCTCCAGTGGGGGAGAACTGAGTGTATATGGCGAGGGCACCAGAGTGGGATCTGGGTTTTGTTCAGCTACCAGGGATTGCCAGTATATTCAATATGGGTGTGCGGGTTTTATGATGTATGTGGTGGATACGCGATCCAGGGATCAGATTTCAGTTTCAGAGTTTCTAGTAGTTATGGAGTTTGTATATGTGTTTCCGGAGGAGTTTCCAGGGATACCCCCGGAGAGGCAGGTCGAGTTTTGAATCAACCTGGTTCCTGCCGCAGCCCCTATCGCCAAGGCGTTGTACCGGTTGGTGCCACCCGAGTTGCAGGAGCTGTCATCACAGCTACAGGAACTGTTGGGCAAGCAATTCATTCGACCTAGCAGTTCCCCTTTGAGAGCACCGATCCTTTTCGTTAGGAAGAACGATAGTTTGCACCGGATGTGCATCGACTACCGGGAGTTGAACAAGTTAACAGTGAATAATTGTTATCCACTTCCGAGTATAGATGATCTTGTTGATCAGTTACAGGGTGCATCTTGGTTTTCCAAGATAGACTTGAGGTCGGGATATCATCAGGTACAGGTCAGAGATGAGGACGTGGAGAAGACCGCGTTCCGAACTCGTTATGGTCATTACGAGTTTGTGGTGATACCACTTGGGGTCACCAATGCTCCATCATTATTTATGAACCTGATGAATCGGGTCTGCAGATCGATGCTTGATCGCTCGGTTATAGTGTTTATTGATGATATCTTGGTATATTTAAAGACTCAAGAGCAGCACGAGGAGCACCTCAGGGAGTTGTTAGGAGTTCTGAGACGAGAACAACTGTATGCAAAGTTGTCGAAGTGTGAGTTTTGGTTACTAGAGGTCCAGTTCCTAGGATATATCGTTAATTAGGAGGGGATTTTGGTCGACCCAGCCAAGATCGATTCAGTCTTGCAGTAGGAGGTGCCGAGATCTCCCTTAGATATAAGGAGTTTTCTAGGATTAGTAGGGTACTATCAGAGATTTATTCAAGACTTCTCCAAGATTGTAGTACCCCTCACTCGTCTGACGAGGAAGGGGGTGGATTTCTGGTGTGGCCCTGAGTAGCAGAGGGCGTTTGAGACCCTCCGGTAGCGGTTGTGCGAGGCTCCAGTTTTGACTCACCTGGAGGGAGTTGAGGATTTTGTGGTGTTCTGTGATGCTTCCATCACAGGCTTGGGGCGGTCCTCATGTAGAGAGGGCGTATGATAGCCTATGCATCGCGGCAGTTGAAGTTGCATGAGACGAGATATCCTACGCATGATTTAGAGCTGGGAGCGATGGTGTTCGCTCTTAATATATGGAGACATTACCTTTATGGGGTCCGTTGTACCATATACATGGATCACAAGAGCTTGAGCCACATCATGGATCAGCTGAACCTGAATATGAGGTAGCGCAGGTGGCTGGATGTAGTCAAGGACTACGATTATGAGATCTTTTACCACCCTAGTAAAGTGAATGTAGTGGCAGATGCCTTGAGCTGCAAGTCAGCTGGGTCATCCACCCTAGTGACATGTATGAGGATAGCGGTGGATTCTCTGCTTGTGAGTTTGATCAAAGATGCTCAGGTTGAGGGTATGCGTTTTGAGAACTGGAAGCTAGAAAGGATCAGGGGTGAGAACACCCGGTTTTTGCTGGATAGTCTAGGATTATTAACTCGATGCAGTCGGGCATAGGTCCTGATGTCTGGTGGGGTCAGACGGACAATAATGGAGAAGGTTTATAAGTCTCATTTTTCTATCCACCCGGGGGCCACCAAGATGTATAGAGACTTGAGTTTGAGTTAGTGGTGGCCGTGTATGAAGCAAGAAATCGCTTGGTATGTTGAAAGGTGCTTGACCTGTAGGATGCTCAAGGCTGAGCATTAGAGGCCGCATGGTTTGCTGTAGCCACTGGAGACTCCCATGTGGAAATGGGAGCAGATCACGACAAATTTCATTACCAAACTGCTGAGGACGATGAAAGTGTTTGATGCTATATGGGTCATCGTAGATCGATTGACCAAGAGTGCCCATTTCTTCGCTATACGGGAGAGTTCCTCGGCCGAGAAGTTGGCCGAAGTGTATGTTCTCAAGATCATCGCTTGACATGGTGTTCTAGTCTCCATTGTTTCCGACCGGGATGTTAGATTTACTTCTTGTTTTCGGAAGAAGTTCCACGAGGAACTGCGAACACGTTTGCACTTTAGCACCGCATTTCATCCGCATACGAACGGTCAGAGTAAGTGGACCATTCAGACCCTCGAGGACATATTGAGGGAGTGTGTCATTAACTTCGGTGGGACCTAGGATTCCCACCTATCGCTTGTCGAGTTCGTCTACAACAATAGCTATCATTTCAGTATTGGCGCCCCGCCTTTCGAGCTGTTGCATGGACGCAAATGTGGCACCCCAGTTTGTTGGGGTGAGGTTGGACACAAGGTGATGGGATGGATAGAGGTAGTTCTGCAGACTACTGAGATAATCTAGCAGATTAGGCAGCAATTACAGACCGCTCAAAGTCGGCAGAAGAGTCACGCTGACAGACGCCAGTTTGAGTTAGAGTTCCAGGTGGGTAATATGGTACTCGTGAGGGTCTCACCCTGGAAGGGTGTGATCCGCTTCAGGAAGAGGGGGAAATTGGGCCCCGTTTCCTTGGGCCGTTCAGGATCATTGCCAGGGTTGGCAAGGTTGCTTAGATGATAGAGCTACCGGAGGAGCTTAGTCAAGCTTACAACACTTTTCACGTTTCGTAGTTGCGAAAGTGCATTATGGATCAGGAGGCAGTGGTGCAGTTGGATGATATTCAGGTCGATGAGCGTCTAAATTACATGGAGATGCATGTGGTCATACTGAGAGGAAGACGAAAACTTTTCGGAACAAGGAAATTCCTTTGGTGAAGGTACAGTGGGAGCATCGGAAGGGGTCTGAGTGGATGTGGGAGCCAGAGGCTGAGATACGGGAGCTGTACCCCGGGCTGTTCACTTCAGCAGACTTCGAGGACGAAGTCTAGTTTAAGTGGGGGAGAATTGTAACACCCCGATTCACATGTATTAATCACACAACAATTTCCTCTTGATTTCAAGGCCTACTCGGCGAGTTGGTTGCCCTGACTCGTCGAGTAGTAGCGGTTTGTTCCACGTGTTTAAGTGACCTACTTGCAGAGTCCAAGAAGGGACTCGACGAGTAGGGGCTGGAGGATGAAACCCTAATTTATGAGGTTTTCACACTATTTAAGGACCACTTATCCCCCCTTAGCCTCACTTACTGCCTCCCTTGAGTTTAGAAACCCTAATTCGTGTTTGCCTCCTATAATTTTGCGCTTCCTAGCTTGGAAGAAGGATTTGTGGAGTAAAGAGCTTGGAGCAAGGGGATGCTATAGATCTGGATTCTTCCCTATCTTGGCATCATTTCGGAGGTAACAAGTTGTTACCTTGGCTCTCTTTTAGTTAGATCTCTTCATTCATGGGGTTGGGACTTTTCTTTTATGGTTTTGTATGATGGATCTCTGATTTAGGTCAAGATTTGAGGTTGCAACCATAGATATGGACTCCTTTAGCTCCTCTTTGTTATAAAGTTTCATCCTTTGTCAAGCTATAACCATTCCCTTACCTTAACCCACTCCTTTAGCTTGTTTTGGAACATTATCATCTTGCATGCACGTAAAGTTTGTAGGTATGTGATAAACATGCCCTAAGAGCTTAGATCTGCACTATGGAGCCTTTGCATGGCTTAAAAAGCATCTGTATGTATGAAGGATTGAAGGGACTCGACGAGTCGCTTGGTCGACTCGGTGAGTCATATGAAGATGGTCCTGAACTCAAAGAGTTGGATGAACAACTCAGCGAGTCCGATGAAGATTTTTGTAGGCTCGATGAGTCAGTAGAGTGACTCGGCGAGTCAGTTAGGGTTTTCCCAACAGTTGGATGCGGATGAACTTATCGAGTTACAAAGGGGGGAAACTCGACGAGTGGCCAAGGAGCTTCGACTACGAGCCTTAGGAACTCGACGAGCCACTCTGGTGACTCGGCGAGCGGATGAGTTTTTCAAGGAACTCGGCGAGTAGCTGACGGCATCCGACGAGTTGAGGTCAACATGGACTGTTAAGCTTGACATTTAACTTTGACTTTGACCATGGGTTGACTAGTTGACTTCTAAGGGTGTCTTGGAAAACTGGATAATTATAGCAAAGGTTATTGGTGAATATAGGTGTTGGAGTTGGAGCTGCAATTGGAGGAGTTTGACATTACCTTCTGATCTACTTACGAGGTGAGTTATCCTCACTATATATCAATGAGGTGTAAGGCACCAAGGCCAGCCCTTTTTTTAGTTTATGTCTGGATTATGCTATGATATGTTTATTGATTACATCCCGGTAGTTATATGGTAATATGCATATGCTTAGTGACCTGGTTAGGTCGGTGTCCTGGTTATAGAATGATGCTATGTTAGTGATCGGTTAGGTTTGTATCCCGATTATTGGGATGTCGCAATGATTAGTGAGTTTAGATCAGTTTGACGGTTATATGATATGAGCTAGCGTATGGTATTTATATGCATATGTTGTTTGGTTGGAGGCTGGGTTGAGGCGGTCCTGCTTGTGCTGTAGGCCAACATACTCGGCGAGCGGTCCGGATAGGCTGTAGGTCCTGCGAGGCAGTCCAGTCATGCCGAAGGCTCGAGAGCGGTCCAGATAGACTGGAGGCCCTGTGAGGCGGTCCAATCATGCTGAAGGCTCATTATACATGCTGTATTGTTTATAAGTTATGATGATATTGGTATAACATTGGTATTTTGGGGTAGCTTACTAAGCTTTCGGGCTTACAGTTTCAGTTTGTTGTTTCAGGTACTTCTGGTGATCGAGGGAAGGCAAAGGCCTGATCGTACCGCTCCTTCTGCTGTTATGATTTTTATGAATTGATACTGGGATACTCTGATAGTTATTATTTTTATAACAGACTATGTAGTGATTGAATGATATTAAGTGTTTTGGAAAAGTTTAAAATTTGCTTAAATTTTATGGGTGTTACACCCTCGGGTTCATTCAATCATCGGACTGGAATACCCTCGTTCTGTTGACTCACACACATAGTAGTAAAGTGTCAACCCAACACAACATGTCGACATATCACAAATTACAAACATAATCAACAGACAGATAAGCATGCAGCCAGAAATCACAGGTAGTCCTACAGATCTACTGGTCTACGCATATCAACAACTATCATATAATTTTACAGATCTATCCCATACTTAGCATATCATAAATCAATGTATAACAGGATATCAATCCAATGGGTCGGCCTTGGTACCTTCGACCTGAAAATACAGTGAGGAGAACTCACCTTACAGTCTGAACAATAGTTGATGAGGTCCTGACTCCGAATCTCAGCTCTAACCCTCACTTATTCATCCAAATGACCTATTCTCAAACACAATCTAAAATACCCAAAATACCCCTAGGTCAAAATCAGGTAAAAGTCATAATTTCAAAAAAGTCAACTGAGTCAACCCAACTGAGTACTCCCAACATACTCACCTGTACGCCCAACGTACATGACATTTGACCAGGTATGGGCCTGTTGACAATGTACGTGTAACGTACACATTGTACGCCCATCGTACGCAGCTGGGTGCCAACCCAACTCATTAAGGACTTAATCATTAAGCCTTAAGTCCATTTTCCCAGATCTAAGTCCAGAATGATGTCTTTTACTATAAAGTTTCTAACTTTATGATCTTGCATGGTCATTAAGTGCCAACACCAAAGATCCTAACCTCTTAATCCATTAAGACCATTCATGGGAAGAAACTAGTGTCCAATGTTACATTTTTATGACTCAAGAGGCTCTAAAACATCTATAAGGACAACTCAAATGGATTAGAGTATCATCTACTCATAATACCAAGCTTAGGGGACCAAAAGAACATAAAATCAAGCCCAAAACAAGATCTAAGTATAACTTCACCAAGTTCAGAACTTTATACCTCCGAGTGATTCCAAAAGATGGTGTGATTCTTGATCTAAAGTGCTTCACTCCTCCAAGAAGGTCTCTACTTTATTCCTTCTTCTTTGAATGCACAAAACACACACACACACACACTCAAGCTTAAAAATGGTCACAAGGTAGATTAGGGGTTTGCAAAAATGTTTTGAGAGGATGGAGGCTGATGAAAGGAACCAGGTTTGAGAGTTAACAATGAATAAATATGATCCAAACCCTAAATGTTAGCATTTGGGACTTCACCCTGTACGCCTTGCGTATGCAAACGTGCACCCAGTGTACGTGGCTCTGCTACACAATTCCAAAAATGCCAATATTATCCGCTCTCAGCCACAAATCTTACATTATAAGGACTAAAATGTACTAAATCTCAATATAAGGGTCAAAAGTGAAAGTACCTCAAAACAAGATGTTACAATTTCCCCCACTTGACTTAGACTTCGTCGTCAAAGTCTGCTGCGACAAAGAACTTAGGATAATGCTCCTGATTCTGAACCTCCGACTCCCAGGTCCACTCTGAGCTTCTTTGATGTTGCCACTGAACTTTTACCAAAGGTATCTCCTTTTTGCGTAGGACCTTTATCTTTCTCTCCAATATGGCCACCGACCTCTCAATATCATTTAGATGCTCATCGGCCCGAATATCATCCAAAGGGAAAATTGCCTCACCATCTAACACACACTTCACCAACTGACAAACATGGAAAGTGTTGTGGATTTGACTAAGCTCACTCGGAAAATCTAAATGGTAGGCCACCCTACCTACCCTGGCGATCACACGGAAGGGTCGAATATACCGACGACCCAATTTCTCACTCTTCCCAAAAGGTATCACACCCATCCAAGGAGAGACCTTCAGTAATACCATATCAACGGCCTGAAAGTCCAACTCTAATATGTGTCGCTCTTCCTAAAGCATATCACACTCTTGGATGTTATGTGTGCTTACTCCTTTGTATGTGTGTAATGAGTTGTCTTTCCTTTATAGGAAATGAATGAGATTCATATTAGGTAAGGAAGAAATTGTGAGAGTTAGTTTAGAGAGAGAATTATTGCAAACCCACTTGTACTCTTTCTAGAAACTAATGAGAGCTTAAACCTGAATTTATTTACTCTTGTGTTCTTCATGTTCATGATTCTTGTATGTTTCACTAGATCATTTCATCTTCCGCATTCGTCATCATGATTAACACCACTATACTTGGCTCTCATCCATGATTCTTAGAATAGTCAGTGTTTGAGCCTGCATCGGTCTAGAAGCAAGAAAGCGACAACTGGCCTTCACATGGCCCATCTAATCACAGTGATAACAAATCTTGTTGCTAGGTAATGGTGCCTGCTAACAACAGTCCCTCACAATGTGGCCCTACCTACCACATTTGTGGCATCCAGAAGAAGATCAACAAGCACCACCATGAATCTTGTTGTACTTCCCAAAAGTGTGGCCCTTCTGAATCTTATATCTCACATCAACAACCTTAAACCGCTTTGCCGTAGGCTACGACTGTGTCCCGAGCCTGCCTCTTCTCCCTCGTTTGGAGCTCCATCTTGATCTCCCACCGCCTAGTGGCCTCGTGAAAATCCACCGGTGAACCATAGTGCTGCGTAGACACAAACTGGTGGATGTTCGTCTTGAGCATGCTCAATTACCGGGCCATCTTAACTTGCTCAGAAGTAGCAAACTCAGGGAAAAACATAGCTCTCTATATGAACATGTTGGTGATCTCCATCACTGACTTGGTCCCCTCCCCCATATCCAAATACTCCTGGGCTAGCCTCTCCCGATTCACCAATGGAACATACCTAGAGTCGAACATCTCAGAGAAATTCTCCCATGATATTGCTTCTTGTTGCTATGGGGTATATGAACTAGTAATCAGCCTCCACCAATCCTTGGCTCCTGACTGAAGAAGGTTCAGAGCGTACTTGACATTATGTCTAGTTGGGAAAGAGCAGGTAAAGAAACACCCCTCAATGTATGACAACCAACTAATGACAATGATCAGATCTTGAACCCCATCAAACACTAGGGGCTTCATATTGTCGAAGTCCTAGTACTGGAAAGCTCTCCCAGCGCCAATCCCTGCCATAACGACGGTTGCGGTAGTTGCAGTAACGGCAGTCTCAGAAAGTGCAGCGTATCGATCATTGAAGAACTCCATCATAGTGGTCTTGATAGACCCAAACAACTATGGTATATGCTCCCAGAAAAAAGAAACAACCTCTTCACAAAGGATATCCCTACCTCGGTTTTCAGTCAATCCTAGCCCATCCTTGCCACCAACGCCGACTCTTGATCGAATCCTGACTCAAATCGCCTTGTAACCACCATACTAAAAACAATCTAGGGAGATATCATAGAAAACACATATCATACCATAGGAACAATTCCTCAATAAAACCCTAGGGGTTGTGACTTCCCTGTTATGTATACGGGTCCTGTGCTTCTAGTAGTATGTACGGACCCATACTACCTTCTGCACCTACCCGTATTTTTTTCAGAAGGTCATCAAAACAACCCTGAAAACACTCATTCGAATACACATACACCCTATTCTCACTTCCTATATAAAGTCTAAACATCCATTGACTGGTCGGCTGACCCCACATAACTCATCAATGAAACGTCCACCAACCCTGTAGCACTTGTGTTTGCTAATCATACATAACAATAGATCCTATAGATAGTCAGATACTTGATTCTATCCTAATCCCACAACTAAACAAGGAATAGGAAATAAGGCTAAATAACATAATGCCACAATTAAACAAGGAATAGGAAATAAGGCCATAACCAAAAACTGTAAGCCAACGCTTAGTGAGTTTCTCCCAAACTACCACCACACAAAACACATATCATAAACGAACAAGCATGTTGGGTCCAATCAGTCATCGGACTGGAATACACATGGGTCTATAACTATTGGGTTGGATTACCTCTGCCCCAATCAGTCATCAAACTGGAATGCCAATATATAACAGGTCCACTCAATCATCGGACTGGAATACCAATATATAGTAGGCTAACTTAGTCATCAGACTAGAATACCTTCTAGTCTGCTCGGTCATTGGACTTGAATACCCCCGGTCTGCTGACTGTTGCACATAGCATTAAAGTCTCAACCTAACACAATATGTCGACATATAACAGAAACAAAAACATAATCAACAAACAAATAAATATGTAGCCAAAAATCATAGGTAGTCCTATAGATCTACCAGTCTACGCGTATCAACAAAGATCATATGATCTTACAGATCTATCCCATACTAGACATATCATAACTCAATGTATAACAGGATATAAATCCAATGGGCCGACCTTGGTGCCTTCGACCTATAAATATAGTGAGGAGAACTCACATCACAGTCTGTACAATAGTTGATGAGGTCCCAACTCCAAATCTCTGCTCTAACCGTCACCTATTAATCCAAATGACCAATTCTCAAACATAATCCAAAATACCCAAAATACCCCTAGGTCAAACTTGATCAAAATCATGTGAAAGTCAAAATTCCCAAAAAGTGAACCGATTCAACCCAGCTGAGTAGGTTGTATGCCCGCATACACAATGATTGACCAGTCACAAGCATATTGACCACTTACACGCAACATATGCCTTATACGCTCAGCATACGCACTTGGCTGTCGATCCAACTCTTAATCCATAAGCCCTTAAGTCCATTTTCTAGATCCAAATCCAAAATGATTTCTATGACCATAAAGTTTCCAACTTTATGGTCTTGCATGACCATTAATTGCCCACCACCAAAGATCCTAACCTTTTTATCCATTAAGACCATTCATGGGAAGAAACTAGTGTCCAAGATTCCATTTTTATGACTGAAGAGGCTCCAAAAACCTTTGAAAGGACAATTCAAATGGATTAGAGTAGCACCTACTCATAATACCAAGCTTAGGGGACCAAAAGAACATACAATCAATCCTAAAACAAGATCTAGGTATAAATTCACCAAGTTTAGAACTTTATACCTCAAAGTGATGCCAAAAGATGTTGTGATTATGGATCTAAAGTGCTTCAGTCCTCCAAGATGGTCTCTACTTTCTTCCTTCTTCATCAAAGGCACAAAACACACACACTCAAGCTTCAAAATGCTCACAAGGTAGATTAAGTTTTGCAAAAATGTTTTGAGAGGATGAAGGTTGGAGACAGGAACAAGGTTTAAGAGTTAATGATGAATAAACAGGGTCCAAACCCTAAATATTTGGGTTTAGGACTTCACGCCGAACGCCCTGCTTATGTAAACGTACACCCATCGTGAGTAGCTCTACCCCACAATTCAAAAAAATGGAAATATTAGCCCCTCCCAGCCATAAATATTACACTATAAGGACTAAAATGTAATAAATCTCAATGTGAGGTTCAAAAGTGAAGGTACCTCAAAATAGGATATTACAAAGGATTTCCCTTCCCACCACTCTCCGCCATTAGCTGTAAAAGAACCCCCACTACACCTTCCAACTATGTCACAAATATAATTACATGCCACAGATCTAGATAATTCTTCGATTGTTAGCTCTCACACTACAATGGTTTGACTCAAACAAGAGATGCACAATAGAGTTAAACCTAATCTTATAAAATTATCTAATTTCTGTAACATGTAACCTAGCATATTCGCTTGAGAGTAAGCCAACCCTAGCAGTGGTTCGTAATAGACGAAGCAAGTATCATTCGAGCATCGAGTTCTAACCAGAGCATTGCCTACATGCCTTTCTAACATATCCTCAATGGTTCATACTAGCATTCAATTCCAGTGGCTCATACGGTAAACATATAAGGCATCTCTCTTATCATACAAACCCTAAGAAAATCCTTAGCCATAATCTAACATGCTATTCATATATTCATATACTGAATCATACAAACATGTATGGGTAGAAATTTTCTTTTGGAAATAATTTCTTTTTTTTTTTTTAATTTTTTTTTACCAAATCCTCTATTTGAGTTTAGACACACCTGAGAATGTGTCCAAATCCCTCAAACTAACTCTATAATGCTAACTTATAATGTCCCATCATAAGTAGAAATTTAAATTTTTAATTCAACTCAAAATCATCAACATTCATTTCAAACCATCTAGATGTATATCAAAGTAAAAATAGTTATCAGAGTAAAAATCTTAGTGAGTTCTCTCCCAAAAATACCACATACATATAATGGGCCTCGTTCAATATCCATCAGGCCTCGCCAGACATTTTGCCCCACCAAGTAGAGATTTGTCAGTAACATGCAATGGCCCGCCCTACACACTTATCAGGCCCCGCCTAGCATCAGGACTCGCCTGATATATATAAAAACATAAAATACATGCAAGTGTCACACATACAACTAGCATTCTAATAAAAATAATCAGTCGGCCGGCCTTGGTGCCTTCAACCTGTTGAAACATTGTTAGAAGACTCACCTCAATCAAATGATGAACAGTGACACACACAAGATTCTACTATGATCACTCCTCAACTGAACACATCCAAACTAACTCTAATAAATAATCATGGTTATAACCACAACTAAAGTCCAATCAAACCCTAAAACAAAGGTTAATATACCCTTTTACCCTTCCTACACTAAGCCCAATAAGCCATAGCACAAGCCCAAAAGATTTAAGACACAAGAAATGTCCCAAAAAGGCTTCTGGCGAGTACCACCCACGTACAACCCATAAAAACGAGAAAATGGGGGTTGAATGCACTACGCTGAGCTTATACATATGTACGCTCGACGTATTCCCTTGATGGCCAAATATTATATTAAGCACTTAAATCCTTAAGTCCAAACGTCCAAATCACATATCTAATTCGTGGGAAACGTCTTAAATGACAAAGTTTCAACTTGATACCTTTTCATGGATCAAAGAGGCCCAACATGCATTTCAAACACTCTACTTCATATTAAGACCATCAACTTGAAACGCCCGTAGATCTAGGCTAGTCAATTTAGAGGCAATAAGTGTCGAAAATGACTTTTCGGCAAAATATTATTAAGAATAAATAATCTTAACCAAGTTTTAGTATATGTTACAAGGTTTCTGTACATATAAAGACCGCCGAAATCTGAGTTATAACGAAGAAATTGTGACCCGTCGAAGTTTCGCGATGGAACCAGTACGATACCTGGAAACGTAAATAGTAAATTTACGATATAGTAAGATTTAGCCTTAGCGATCTAAATGAAAGTCGTAGAATACGTTAAACTGAAAGCGTCCATAAAAAGAACGCCCAAATCTAACTTTGTATGAGGAAGTTATGATTTTTCGAAGTTTCGGATTAGTAGTGTATAGCCTGAAATTCGAATATTAGATCGAGCGGTTTTTAGCCGACACAACCTAAATGAGAATCGAAAATCTCATTATTAGTAGCATAAAGATAAAAAGACAGACGAAAATGGACATCGGATGAAGAAGTTATGAGAATTTAACAGACCAATCCTGTCCCGGCCTGTTAAAAATATAACTTTAAAAATAAAGTCAAAATTAGCCGACTGAGTCTAATCGAAAGTTGTAAAGTACGTCTCCACCTACGCGTGGATATAAATAACATCAAAAACAGAATTCTTATGAACGAGTTACAAATTATAATATCATATTTACGTATTAAAATAAAGTATAAATCATATATACGTACGCATATATATACATATGTATATATCATTAGAAAGGTATCGACGATGCGGTCATTATAGGACTAATGTTGAGTTCTTTCGACATTAGTTTAGTACAAATATCGTTAAATCTATTTAAAATAGTATTATAAAGGGGTGTTTAGTTGTTTATATAACTAAAAGGTCATTAAGTAATTATGGATGGTAGTTTTTGAAAATTTAATTAGTATAAATAAGAGCCTTGGGCTCTCATATTTCTTGCACCATTCTCTTGATTCAAGAGTATTTCTCTTCTTATCCCCCGAGCATTTCGGTCCCTCGTGATTCGACTTCTCTTTCTGTTGTTTTTAGTATAGTAATGTCACACCCCCAAACCAAGGATGGCGGAAACGTTCGGGGGTGGAGGACTTCATGTATAGCATCATAACCACAATTTCAATAGTAATTCAAGCAAACACAACCAACATATATATAATTGAGAAGTTACATCACTTGTATGAATTACATGTTTCAAAATCAATTACAATATGTTGTCAAAATATGAAAAGTTTGACGCCTCATCGTCCCATCCTCAAAAGCACTTAGTAACCCGATTAATGTTTTCCTGTGAATACAAGTTGTTTGAAAAGTGTCAACACAAGGGTTGGTGAGTTCATAAGCTTTTATTGATAATCTTATTAGAAGTCTTTCTCATGTAAATGCCGCGTTGTTTCAGAAAAAAAATCCGATATTTTCTTTAAAATCTGCGTAATGTAGTCTTATGACTGAAGACCAAAATGTATAAGTAACCTTTCTTATTAATAGAAAATGTTATGTACTTAAATGGACATGGACGCGTTTGAATTAAATGAAATTTCTGAATGTTCTCATGTTCGTTAATACTTTATATATATGTAGTCCTAAATTAGAGGACCGAGAAATAACAAGTATTGACCATACTTAAAAGTATAAATGTGGTTTCAAATGATGTGTAGTCGTAACTACCAAAACCAAAAGTGTACAGTAATATCTGTACTAATAGAGATAAAAAGTGATTTTAAATCGACATAAAACTCATTTAGGTTTTAAAAATAAAATCCCGTAAACTTATGGATTGTTGTCTCCCTAAGTGAGTCGCTATAATCATACTGTGACTATGTGAACCTGCCACAACGTTTCTCAGGCGTCGCGAAAATGAAATGACATTTGTCACCCGTAGACCTGCAGGTCCCACTGTAGCTAGCAGCAAGGTGTGGGGTGTCAAACCCAATATAGATCTATATACAAGTATCACGTTCTCCCTCAAGGAGATTCTGATTATAACTTCCAGGAATTATATCCCGCACTCGGACGTACAGGGAGATAGAGAGATAGAGATCGAAAAATAGAGAAACTCACGATATAGGATAACAAGTTTACGTTAATTGTGTGTGAATATAAATATTTCTTGTATGAATGTACCCTTCTTGTACGAGTGCGTAGAGTGACGTATCATAAACTATACCTATTATAGTTTATCAAAAATGTATGTACTATGTATGAACCCTTTTTATGGAAATGTAACTAGTGTTGTGAATTTATCAAACTATACCTCTTATAGTCTAATAACACGTGTTCCAAAATGAATGAGTAATATTTAATATTTAATATGAATGTCTTAATTTTCAGTTCATAATGATAAACTAACATGGAAACACATTCAAATATTAGAACTTATGATTATACACTTTGCTCAACATAATACAAAGTGTTATGATATTTACATGCTGTTGGCTAACTTTAGCCATTCTGCCCTGTATTTGGAAAAATCATAGAAAAATCATACGAAGTCGAAAACTAGATCCGTAAATTTTGAGAGTTCACAAAATGTGTCTAGTTTGCTCATAAATTTTATCTCAATTTATAATGACCTCTAACTTGGGTGAAAAAGTCCAAAATCACAGACTGGTCCGGATTGTTATTTGAAATGATAGGCAGTTTTGTAAAAATCACCATAAATTGTAGAAAAATCGTATGGAGATGTGCAAGTAGCCATTTTAAAGCTAAAAACTCGAACTATTTGCACCTTGTACAGTTTTGAAAACAAAAATGTTTAAGATGCCCAAAACAGTCCGTGAATGGAGTTGAACTTTTCTGATGAAGGCTGTTAGAAAAAAATCTAGTTATATTCTTAGTGTTTTAACTTGTATTCCCCCCCTGAAAACTTGAGAAAACATGAAAATGTAGGGGTATGAACTCACCTTGAGTGATTTCAGTAGATACGTGTTGAAGAAGGAAAGTGTTCAACCCAAGAACACTTGAAGAATCACTTGAAGATTCGAAGCTCTAACACAATTATGAGAGAGTTTGTCTAAGATATCCATGATTTGAGTGGAAATAAATGAGATAATCATAAAGAGAATGGATTATGCTTACCAAATGTGGAGGAAAAACTCAAGATCAGCCCTTGAATCTCGAATTTCTAGAGAGAGAAAGTGAGAGAGGAAAGAGTTTGATCTTCTTGTGAAATGAGAGCAAAATGAGGGAAATGAGGAGAGAGGATGAATAATCAGTCCTCAAAAACTCGGGAAGAGGGTTAATTGAGTGGGAAAAGACGTTGATGTGACCTAGGTAAGGTGGGGAGGCATGGCTGGTCAGAGAGTGGGTGTGGGGCGGTTGCTTGTGACTGCGGATCAATAACACTGCTTTGAATGCGAAGTTGGATTTAGCTTTGCTATAAGTTTCAATCGATTTTGAGAGTATTGTTCGCATTTGTATGAGTGTAGTCGATGAATTGATAAAGCTAGAACATATGAGTTTTGATTCGCAATTGGATTGATGATTGAGGGATGATTCGTGAAGAAAAACGCGAAGTCAAGGACTATGAAATTGTTGTTTGCAAGAATTTAAAAACTCGATTGTGGAGTTGTTGATGCTCATTTTGCGAAAGTAAAACAATCGAGTGTTCGCATCTATGAATCAACTTGAAGTCAATTGGGTTAATATTCGCATATGGGTTCAACATATGAATTTTTTGATTTCGCAAGTTTAGAGTTCAAGAACTAAACTGTATTCGCATCTGGAATGAAAATTTTGTGAATCGCATTTGATTGATTAGGTTAAAATGCGAAGGGATGCGAAGGGTGTAAGAATGAAGATGCGAAAGTGATTAATGCGAAGGGATGCGAAGGGTGTAAGAATGAAGATGCGAAAGTGATTAATGCGAAGGGATGCGAAGTATTTCACAGTAGAATGCGAATTGGGGAAGAAAACAGAAGATCTCAAATATTGTCCCTGGAGTTTCGCATTTTTTTTTTTTTTTTGGAAATAAATACTCAACTTCGCAAATGGGGTCATAAAATGATGAAATTGCAGAAGAGTTTCGCATTTTTGGAAATAAATACTCAACTTCGCAAATGGGGTCATAAAATGATGAAATTGCAGAAGAGTTTCGCATTTTTGGAAATAAATACTCAACTTCTCTCCTGTGATGTTTTCCCATTAACATAGCAGGTTATACAATACGAACATAACACTAACCCTAATACACAAGGTTTAATAGAGTTGACCGGCTTGACTTGATGACTTGACTTGACTCAAGATTGACGATTGTCACATCTTCCCCCCGTTAGAGGGAATTTCGTCCCGAAATTTAAATTCGGCTGGGACTTCAAGGGTTTGGGAAAAGATGTGGATACTTTTGCTTCATTTGATCTTCACGTTCCCAGGTAAACTCAGGCCCTCGTTTCGCGTTCCAACGAACCTTCACTATGGGGATGCGACTTTGTTTTGTTCTCTTGATCTCTCGATCCATGATCTCGACGGGTTCCTCCACAAAGTGGAGATTCTCATTAACTTCGATTTCTTCGAGTGGTGTTACGAGTGTCTCGTCAGACAGACACTTCTTTAAGTTGGACACGTGGAAGATAGGGTGCACATTACTAAGTTCTTGCGGTAGTCGGAGTTTGTACGCCACAGGACCAATCCTAGCAAGGATTTCGAACGGACCAACGTACCTTGGGTTTAGTTTCCCCCGTTTACCGAAACGTATCACCCCTTTCCAGGGGGAAACTTTTAGTAGTACCCGGTCTCCGACCTGGAATTCTAAAGGTTTGCGTCGCTTATCCGCGTAACTCTTTTGTCGATCACGAGACGCTTTTAGTCTTTCCCGAATTTGAATGATCTTTTCTGTGGTTTCCCTTATGATTTCCGGTCCCGTAAGGGTGCTATCAGAGACTTGCCCTCTGGCTAGCTGAGTATCTCCAACTTCGGCCCAACACAGTGGCGACCTACACTTGCGGCCGTAGAGAGCTTCGAATGGAGCGACTCCAATGCTAGTGTGATAACTGTTATTATAAGAGAATTCGATAAGCGGTAGATGGGTATCCCATGCCTTACCAAAATCTATCGCACAGGCTCTCAGCATGTCTTCCAACGTCTGGATGGTTCTCTCGCTTTGTCCGTCCGTTTGTGGATGGTAGGCCGTACTCATGTCTAACCTGGTTCCCAGAGACTTTTGTAGGGACTGCCAGAAACGCGAGGTGAATCTACTATCTCGATCCGAGATAATGGATGTTGGTACACCATGTAGTCGTACAATCTCCTTAATGTACGTCCTGGTCAACTTTTCCATCTTGTCTGTTTCCTTTATTGGCAGGAAGTGCGCGGACTTGGTCAATCTGTCCACAACCACCCATATGGTATCCATCCCACCTGATGTCTTAGGCAGTTTGGTTACGAAGTCCATGGTTATTCGCTCCCACTTCCACTCGGGTATATCTGGTTGCTGAAGTAGTCCTGATGGCTTCTGATATTCCACCTTGACCTTGGCGCAAGTGAGGCACTTGCTCACATAAGTAGCAACTTCAGCCTTCATGTTTGGCCACCAGTATAATCTTTTGAGGTCTAGATACATCTTATCTGACCCCGGATGAATGGAGTATCGAGTCTTGTGGGCCTCATCCATTACAACGTCTCGGTATCCACCGAACTTCGGTGTCCAGATTCGATTCATGAGATAACGAGCTCCATCCCCTCTGACTTCCAAGTTCTTATCCATCCCCCTTAGTGCTTCGCTTGCCACGTTTTCTGGTTTCAGGGCTTCAAATTGGGCGTCCTTGATCTGAGTGGCCAGTTGGGAGTGGATGGTCATGGCTAGGGATTTGACTCGGCGACCCGAGTATTCTTTCCTGCTTAAGGCATCGGCTACTACATTAGCCTTGCCTGGGTGGTAGCGAATTTCACATTCGTAGTCATTCAGTAATTCCACCCATCTTCTTTGGCGCATGTTTAGTTCTTTCTGATTGAGAATGTGTTGAAGACTTTTGTGATCAGTGAAGATGGTGCACTTGGTGCCGTAGAGGTAGTGCCTCCAAATCTTCAGGGCGAACACCACAGCTCCCAATTCAAGGTCGTGGGTTGTGTAATTAACTTCATGTGTCTTCAGTTGTCTTGATGCATAAGCGATGACTTTTCCCCTTTGCATGAGCACACAGCCGAGGCCTTGATTTGAAGCATCGCAATACACCACAAAATCATCAGTTCCTTCTGGAAGAGACAAGACTGGTGCGCTGCATAGGGCTTGCTTTAGTGTCTGGAAGGCGGCTTCTTGTTTATCTTCCCATTCGAACACCACCCCTTTCTGAGTCAAGGTGGTGAGAGGCTTAGCGATTTTGGAGAAGTTTTGTATGAATCTTCGATAGTAGCCTGCGAGTCCTAAAAACTGTCGGATTTCTGTCGGCGTTGTAGGTGTTGACCAATCTTCGATTGCTTTGATCTTCGAGGGGTCCATATGTATTCCTTCTTTGCTTACCACGTGGCCAAGGAATCCTACTTCTCGGAGCCAAAATTCACACTTTGAGAATTTAGCGTAAAGCTTTTCGGTCCTTAAAACCTCCAGAACTAGTCGTAGGTGATGTCTGTGCTCTTCTTCGCTCCTCGAATAGACCAGGATATCGTCGATGAATACGATGACGAATTTATCCAAGAAGGGTCGACACACTCGATTCATCAAATCCATGAACACCGCGGGCGCGTTAGTTAACC
Source organism: Lactuca saligna (assembly GCF_052625555.1). Lineage (NCBI taxonomy): Eukaryota > Viridiplantae > Streptophyta > Magnoliopsida > Asterales > Asteraceae > Lactuca > Lactuca saligna. The sequence goes on along the minus strand of NC_136419.1, from coordinate 140,580,735 downwards.
CGAATGGCATCACTACAAACTCATAGTGCCCATAGCGAGTTCTGAATGCCGTCTTGGGGATATCCTCTTCTTGAACTCGCAGTTGATGATAGCCCGACCTCAGGTCGATTTTTGAAAAGTAGCTGGCTCCTTGGGGCTGGTCGAAGAGGTCGTCGATTCGGGGTAGGGGATAACGGTTCTTGATAGTGAGTTTGTTTAGTTCTCGATAGTCTATGCACATGCGAAAAGACCCATCCTTCTTCTTTACAAATAAGACTGGTGCTCCCCAGGGCGAGAAGCTTGGCCTGATGAATCCTTTACTCAATAGTTCATTCAACTGGCTGGATAGTTCTTGCATTTCTGCTGGTGCTAAGCGATATGGAGCCCTGGCGACGGGGGTAGCTCCTGGGATTAAGTCGATCCGAAATTCGACTTGTCTTGCGAGTGGTACACCAGGCAGATCGTCTGGGAAAACATCAGGGAAGTTGCATACTTCTGGAATTTCTTTGATGTCCTTCACCTCCTGTTTCTTATCTACGATGTGGGCTAAGAAAACATGGTATTGCTTTCGGAGGTACTTTTGGGTTTTAACACAAGAGATGATTTGTAGGTTCGCACTAGGTTTATTGCCATAAACGGTGAGAACGTTGCCATTCGGCAGATTGAGGCGGACGGCCCTTTCGTAACATAGAATGTCGGCACGATGAAGGCTTAGCCAATCCATACCAATGATTATATCGAAGCTTTTTATGGTGACCGGCATAAGGTCGATTTTGAACAAATGGTTGTCTAGAGTGAGAGTACACCCTATGAAAATATCATTAGCGCGCTCAACCTTTCCATTTGCCATTTCTACGATGTAAGAATCTTCTAGTGGTTGAGAATTTTGTTTAAGTATATGTTTGAATTGGTGACTTATGAAACTTCTTTCTGCCCCACTATCGAAAAGTACGCATGCATAAGAGTCATTGAGGAGGAACGTACCAGTAACCACAGAGGGATCCTTGACTGCTTCTCCCTGCCCTAAAGTTAGGACTCTCCCTACACCCCCAGCATTAGGGGCTCGTGCCTTGGGGCAGTTCCTCCTGAAGTGTCCCGTTTCACCACACCCATAGCAGGCTTGGCTTGCTCCAGTGTTGGCGGTCGTAGCGACTTGTGTGGCGGGTTGGGTAGTCGCTCTACAGAATCGTGCAGTGTGCCCCTTTTTGTTACAGTTATTGCAGTGTAACTCACGACAAGCACCGTTATGGTGGTAGTTACACTTGTTGCACTTGGGAAGAGTTCCTGTATACTGTTTCGGTGGCGCTGGAGCGGCAGCAGTAGTGGCGGCGCGAACAGCAACAATTGGTTGCTTTTTGGCGGGGTCCTGAACTGGTTGTTTCCTTTTATTTCCCCAGAACTTCCTCTTGTTGTTCCCTCCTTTTGTTCGGTCGGTGGTGGTTATCACGGTACCACGGCTAGCCCTGTGATCTATGAGTTGTTGTGCCAATTCCTTGGCACTCTCAAAGGTAGTGGGTTTCGAGGCCAAGACACTATCTTGAATCTGGGACGATAGGCCCCAGAGATATCGTTCCACCTTCTTCTCTTCTGGAGTGACCATTGTTGGACAGAGGAGTGCTAGGTCATTGAAGCGGGCAGTATATGTTTCAAGATCAGTGCCTGTCATCCTGAGGTTCCAAAGTTCTTCTTCAAGTTTTTGTATTTCGCCCCTCGGGCAGTATTCCTTTAACATTAGGGCTTTCAAATCCTCCCAGCTGATTGCGTTAGCTACTGCAGGAGTAAGTGACTTAACTCGGCCATTCCACCAAGTAAGTGCTTTTCCAGTGAAAGTGAATGCCGCATACTTGACCTTGCTCGGTTCGGGACAAGCGCAGATTTCAAAAACTGCCTCGGTCCTTTCGAACCATTGCACCAGTGTGATGACGCCCCCGCTTCCATTGAAAGGATCGGGTTTGCCATTCGTGAAGTCTTTGTAAGTGCACTCCCTCGTACGCCCCGCGCTGTCCCCATGAATGGAATTGGTAGCTCCGGATCCAGAACCGCCGGAACCATGGGTTCCCATTTGCGACATTGCTGCCGCCACGGCTGCCGTCACTGCAGCCTGGAACATTGCAGGATCAAACTGCGGAGGTGGTGGTGGAGGCGGCACTGGGTTGTTGGAAGGCCTTGGTCTTTTCCTTGGTGGCATGGTTCTGTCATAAAAAAAAAATGACTAGTCGGTAAGACTTCAATAGTGATAACGAGTCGAGTGTTACTGGCTTCATCCCTCTTGTATTTTATCATAACTTTATTATTCGTAATTGTTTGTGTGATCAGGTTATGATGTGTAGTGTCCAACATTCAATAAATAGAATACATGCCAAATTTCATTGATAACTTTTAGTACATAACGCTTAGAGAGAAAAGTTTGACCTCATAAGGGTCTACATTACATCGTTACAAAAGGTAGTTTTTGGCATTACAAAACCCCTTTGAATAGTGTGATCACATAGTCGCAGGGTCGACCTACATACAAGGAGTAGCACCAACGCGTACCCATAAAATTCTACTACCTAGACGGGAGAATAGCAACGAGCTCTAATCACTGCGACCCTTCTTTGACGGAGGCTGCGATGATGTCGATGCGCCCTGTAGTTCCGCCAATTTGCGTTCGGCTGCAACCATTCTCTCTTCGAGTGCCATGTATCTTTCCCGATACTCTCTTGTTTCTGCTTGAGCCGCGAGAAGGTCTCTAATGAGTTGGTCTCGGTGGTGGGAGTCTCGTTCCAGGTTTCTGGTGCGACCCGTAATAGACTGTACAATGGCACTTAACTCCCGGACCTGATTTGTCGTTGTCCTACCACGATCATCCATTCTTGACATTCGTTGTATCGTGACGGGGAGAGCCCTATCAGCCGGTCCACCATGAGTGAGATCATAGTAACCTCGTTGGTAGCCATATGGTGACCGTTGGCGTTGTTGTCGGCTCCATCTTTCGATCATTGTTACCCAAGGGGGTTCAGGTCCATTGTAACCAAAACGGTGCGCGGGTACCCTCGCGATGTAGGGAGGGTTGAATACTTCTGGTTGTTCCTCCGCTTCGTTCCCAACCATGACTACCTCATCACCTTCCTCTTCTTCCTCTTCTTCCTCTTCTTCTTGGTTGTCTTCCTCTTCTTCTTCTTGTTCGTCTTCCTCCTCGGGCCCTTCCTCGGGATCCTCTTCGGGATCTTCCTCGGGCTCATCTTCAATCCATCCCGCGTTTCCCCGATTGGGAAAGTAGGGGTCCCCGGGTATGTGAAATCCTACCATGTCGTCTGCCCGAGAAACGGGGTTAAGAAGTATGTATCGGAAAATAATAATTTGGCGCTATAGAAACGTACAAATACTCCTATAGTATTTTTAAATGTTTATATTTGGTTCTTAGCGTGTTCTTTATGGAGTGTTATTAGGTTTTCAGATTTGTCGCTCATTACGACTATTCCTTAATGTGCGTAAGTCACTTCTTGGACGGATATAGTTGATCAGGCTATATCCTTCCCAGAACTGATTACACATGCTAAGGCGTATTAATAATGTTCGACTCCTCCTCTTTCAATTTATGTTCTCCTAAGTTATGACACCATGCTAGTATAGAATGCATGCAAGTATACTTTAAAACAAGAAATTATTTGTTTTCTAAAAGTACAACTCTTTAAATCACTTTAAGAATCAGAGACTTTTAGTCCCAAATGTGTTTATAGTTTGTATATCTTATGTGGTTGATATACTGAACTCACTATAAACCGTGCTCTGATACCAATCTGTCACACCCCCAAACCAAGGATGGCGGAAACGTTCGGGGGTGGAGGACTTCATGTATAGCATCATAACCACAATTTCAATAGTAATTCAAGCAAACACAACCAACATATATATAATTGAGAAGTTACATCACTTGTATGAATTACATGTTTCAAAATCAATTACAATATGTTGTCAAAATATGAAAAGTTTGACGCCTCATCGTCCCATCCTCAAAAGCACTTAGTAACCCGATTAATGTTTTCCTGTGAATACAAGTTGTTTGAAAAGTGTCAACACAAGGGTTGGTGAGTTCATAAGCTTTTATTGATAATCTTATTAGAAGTCTTTCTCATGTAAATGCCGCGTTGTTTCAGAAAAAAAATCCGATATTTTCTTTAAAATCTGCGTAATGTAGTCTTATGACTGAAGACCAAAATGTATAAGTAACCTTTCTTATTAATAGAAAATGTTATGTACTTAAATGGACATGGACGCGTTTGAATTAAATGAAATTTCTGAATGTTCTCATGTTCGTTAATACTTTATATATATGTAGTCCTAAATTAGAGGACCGAGAAATAACAAGTATTGACCATACTTAAAAGTATAAATGTGGTTTCAAATGATGTGTAGTCGTAACTACCAAAACCAAAAGTGTACAGTAATATCTGTACTAATAGAGATAAAAAGTGATTTTAAATCGACATAAAACTCATTTAGGTTTTAAAAATAAAATCCCGTAAACTTATGGATTGTTGTCTCCCTAAGTGAGTCGCTATAATCATACTGTGACTATGTGAACCTGCCACAACGTTTCTCAGGCGTCGCGAAAATGAAATGACATTTGTCACCCGTAGACCTGCAGGTCCCACTGTAGCTAGCAGCAAGGTGTGGGGTGTCAAACCCAATATAGATCTATATACAAGTATCACGTTCTCCCTCAAGGAGATTCTGATTATAACTTCCAGGAATTATATCCCGCACTCGGACGTACAGGGAGATAGAGAGATAGAGATCGAAAAATAGAGAAACTCACGATATAGGATAACAAGTTTACGTTAATTGTGTGTGAATATAAATATTTCTTGTATGAATGTACCCTTCTTGTACGAGTGCGTAGAGTGACGTATCATAAACTATACCTATTATAGTTTATCAAAAATGTATGTACTATGTATGAACCCTTTTTATGGAAATGTAACTAGTGTTGTGAATTTATCAAACTATACCTCTTATAGTCTAATAACACGTGTTCCAAAATGAATGAGTAATATTTAATATTTAATATGAATGTCTTAATTTTCAGTTCATAATGATAAACTAACATGGAAACACATTCAAATATTAGAACTTATGATTATACACTTTGCTCAACATAATACAAAGTGTTATGATATTTACATGCTGTTGGCTAACTTTAGCCATTCTGCCCTGTATTTGGAAAAATCATAGAAAAATCATACGAAGTCGAAAACTAGATCCGTAAATTTTGAGAGTTCACAAAATGTGTCTAGTTTGCTCATAAATTTTATCTCAATTTATAATGACCTCTAACTTGGGTGAAAAAGTCCAAAATCACAGACTGGTCCGGATTGTTATTTGAAATGATAGGCAGTTTTGTAAAAATCACCATAAATTGTAGAAAAATCGTATGGAGATGTGCAAGTAGCCATTTTAAAGCTAAAAACTCGAACTATTTGCACCTTGTACAGTTTTGAAAACAAAAATGTTTAAGATGCCCAAAACAGTCCGTGAATGGAGTTGAACTTTTCTGATGAAGGCTGTTAGAAAAAAATCTAGTTATATTCTTAGTGTTTTAACTTGTATTCCCCCCCTGAAAACTTGAGAAAACATGAAAATGTAGGGGTATGAACTCACCTTGAGTGATTTCAGTAGATACGTGTTGAAGAAGGAAAGTGTTCAACCCAAGAACACTTGAAGAATCACTTGAAGATTCGAAGCTCTAACACAATTATGAGAGAGTTTGTCTAAGATATCCATGATTTGAGTGGAAATAAATGAGATAATCATAAAGAGAATGGATTATGCTTACCAAATGTGGAGGAAAAACTCAAGATCAGCCCTTGAATCTCGAATTTCTAGAGAGAGAAAGTGAGAGAGGAAAGAGTTTGATCTTCTTGTGAAATGAGAGCAAAATGAGGGAAATGAGGAGAGAGGATGAATAATCAGTCCTCAAAAACTCGGGAAGAGGGTTAATTGAGTGGGAAAAGACGTTGATGTGACCTAGGTAAGGTGGGGAGGCATGGCTGGTCAGAGAGTGGGTGTGGGGCGGTTGCTTGTGACTGCGGATCAATAACACTGCTTTGAATGCGAAGTTGGATTTAGCTTTGCTATAAGTTTCAATCGATTTTGAGAGTATTGTTCGCATTTGTATGAGTGTAGTCGATGAATTGATAAAGCTAGAACATATGAGTTTTGATTCGCAATTGGATTGATGATTGAGGGATGATTCGTGAAGAAAAACGCGAAGTCAAGGACTATGAAATTGTTGTTTGCAAGAATTTAAAAACTCGATTGTGGAGTTGTTGATGCTCATTTTGCGAAAGTAAAACAATCGAGTGTTCGCATCTATGAATCAACTTGAAGTCAATTGGGTTAATATTCGCATATGGGTTCAACATATGAATTTTTTGATTTCGCAAGTTTAGAGTTCAAGAACTAAACTGTATTCGCATCTGGAATGAAAATTTTGTGAATCGCATTTGATTGATTAGGTTAAAATGCGAAGGGATGCGAAGGGTGTAAGAATGAAGATGCGAAAGTGATTAATGCGAAGGGATGCGAAGGGTGTAAGAATGAAGATGCGAAAGTGATTAATGCGAAGGGATGCGAAGTATTTCACAGTAGAATGCGAATTGGGGAAGAAAACAGAAGATCTCAAATATTGTCCCTGGAGTTTCGCATTTTTTTTTTTTTTTTGGAAATAAATACTCAACTTCGCAAATGGGGTCATAAAATGATGAAATTGCAGAAGAGTTTCGCATTTTTGGAAATAAATACTCAACTTCGCAAATGGGGTCATAAAATGATGAAATTGCAGAAGAGTTTCGCATTTTTGGAAATAAATACTCAACTTCTCTCCTGTGATGTTTTCCCATTAACATAGCAGGTTATACAATACGAACATAACACTAACCCTAATACACAAGGTTTAATAGAGTTGACCGGCTTGACTTGATGACTTGACTTGACTCAAGATTGACGATTGTCACAAGTAAGGTGAGCGCTGAAGCGCTGCACGAATCTTTCTTAGAAAGATTCAGCAACGAAGTTATGCCCCTGCAGAGCCCGACTCCTAGCTAAAATCCCCTTGTAAGTAAGTTATGCTTACCCTATTTTAATATAGCTTATATTTAAAATTAATATTGTTATTATGAACTTATAATAAATATTTGAGCTATTATGATGACTTATATAAGTGTCGTTATAATATCTTTTTAACTACTCGCGGTATGGGGAATCTGGTTTAAAGGGCCGCATAGGGTTGTTGGATTTCAGTAGTGCTATACGCCAAAATGGTCCTGCCCTCCGGTGTTTGATGTCTGGTCCCTGTCTGTACATAGTGGTTGGAAAGTATTGTTTAAACGCTTATATAATGATAATAATAAGACTAATAATTAGTCACGGTAAATATTAGACTGAAATCTAGTGGTAATAATATTAGGTTTCGTCGAAGAAAATTATTTTAAAGTAAACGAAGCGTTGTTCGAGTACCGTGTCACCACCTTCTCAGGTGAGTGCATAGTTACTTTCATCTTACACATAGATATGAAGTATTTTATATAAACTACGTGCTATGTGTGCATATTATCTGAATACTTGCTGTCTATGCTGGATGAACATTTTTTATACATGTATTAAATGATTTGAACTGTATATGTCTTTTAAATATACACGTATGTTGGGTATGAGATGGGTAGATGAATGATGAGAGATAAAAGATGATGTGAGTAAACATTGGAAACTATAGACTTAGTGTCTAACAAATAAGATCGGCTAATATGGACTTAGTGCCTATTGGACAAACACTAGTAGCTATGGACTTAGTACCTGTTAGGAATTGGTAGCTATGGACTTAGTACCTATTAGATAAACACTGGTAGCTATGGATTTAGTACCCAACAACTATGGAATTAGTGCTTTACGAACGAGCATTGGAACCTATGGATTTAGTGCCAGTCATATAACTATGGAAGCAAAGGACTTCAGAATGAACGAATGCGGGATAGATGACTCTTAGGATAGATCCTTAAGAGTAAAGAAGATAATCGGGATGGGTAATTTGGTCGATTGTTTGATTGTTTCAACATAATAATTATATTATTGTGGATTGAAAACCCTATGTACTCACCAGGTTTCCCAACCTGACCTACTTAGTTTATTTATATTACAGGTGTTGAGATTAAGTCACATTACACTGAGAGATTAAAGAGATGTAGATCACTAGTGTAAATAAATGTAAGTTATGTTTATGCTTATGTTTCTGTATTGACGATGACATCCCAAATGTTTTAAAACGAATTAAAAATACTTTTCTTCAGAAATGCTTTGATAACGTATTTATCATGTTTTACTAGGAACAAATTCCGCAACATTTTTATTAAAAGAGGTACTCTGATTTTTATAAAGCATAAACAAAATCGGTTTTTTCTGGCCGTGAAAATGGGGATGTCACACAACTCCTGCATGGTTGAGCTTAACCAATCAAGATGCCATTTTTATGAACAAGGGACCTAAAAAACGTCAAGATCTACTATTCTTACTGAAGTAACTTATATCCACAAGAACCAACTCAAGGGACGAAAATATGCCAAAAACCCTAACTACCTTAGATCTAAATAAAGAATCACCAAGGTTGAGACTTTATACCTTCTGGAAGATGATGAAAGTGAATATATTTTGGATCCACAAGCTTCAAATCAACAACAACTTCTACAAGGGTTCTTCTTTCCTTCAAGGAGCACTAAACACACACCAAAACACATACAAGGTTCAATATTCTTTAAAGAGGGACAAGGTTTCATGGAAGTTGCTTTGGGAAAAAAGAGGCTGATAATAGAAGGGGGGTCTTAAGGTTATAAGGCCCTTAAATAGGGTCCAAACCCTAAAATTTAGGGCTTTCCTCTAGCTTGAGTATTCCAATCGTACCATAGTTATTCCTAGCATACTAGGTGGAAAATCCTATGTCCAAGTTTCTCCAAGGTATGCCCAGCGTACTGTGATTACACCCAGATTAATAGACCAACATGCAAAATAACTAAACACTTATAGTTTAGGAAATTTACCTTGAAATTGGACATTATAGTCAGTCTTTTTCTTGAAGATCCATTTTCAACCTACCATCTTTCGACCAAGTATCCGATCCTCCAAAGTGCACACTTGGTTATCGTACATGGAGTGGATCTCACTATTTATTGCCTCTTTCTATTTTTCAGCGTCAGGGCCTATAATCTCTTGTAGTTAGCTAGCTTGTCTAAATTTACTAGTCTACTATAATTGATAAACGTGTCCCTATATGTCATTTGATGTAAATCATAAAACAAAGGTGGCATGCTAACTCTACTAGAACGACAAATAGGTAGTGAATTGTTAATGGGATCAACAAGTTTAACTTAAGGTTGAGAGCTAGCATCATCAAAGTTTCCTTCATGGGGTGACTCTTGAAGGTCTTCAAGATCAATTATGCTCCCGCTGTCTTCTTTAGATATGGGCTCTCTCTCTCCCTCTCTCTCTCTCTCTCTCTGTCTCTCTTTTATGAAAGACTCATATTCGAGCTATGAAGACCACATTCTCACTTGCTCTGTAGAGTAAGTATCCACATGACTTTTGTGTGTAACCAATGAAAATACACTTCTCGGTTCTGAGTTCCAATTTGTCTTGGGTTTCATGTCTAACAAAAACCCCCACAACCCTAGAACTTGATATATGCTAGCAAGGAAGATTTCCCTGTCCACATCTCATGCATGCATTAATTCATTTATTAATTCCTTTTGAGCTTTAAGAGCTTCATTAAGCCATGCATGCATGTAAAGTTAGCAACTTTACGTGATAAATAAGACTAAGGAAGTCAGATCTATGTTTTGGAGTAAAGTGTTTATGGATTAAGAGCTGGAAATTAAAGTTGGCTGAATGAGGGAGACGTTGGGTGTACAAGTAGGTACGCTTAGCGTACAAGCCCTAAGGCAAGTACGCTACACGTACGAGCTGAGTATACCCCACGTACTCAACAGGTCGGGCCTTAGGGTCTTCGATTTGGGTTATATTTTGGGCTATTAGGGTCTTGTTGGGCTATCAAAATTCAACTGTTTTGGGCTAGGAATATTTTGGGCGATGGATTAAGGCCCATGAAAGGGAATTAGAACTAATTTGGAAAATTGGGCCATGGTTGGGCTTTGGATGATTATTTTGGTATTTGGGCCTTAGTCTTGGACCAAAGTAGATAAGGGATAAAAAGGTATTCTTACCATAATTTTGGACTGATGCTTATAGATTGGAATCCAATTATTAATCGGATGTTATTAGTATTAATGGCTCGGGGATTTGTCTGACCAACAGCTAGAGCTTTATCAATGTGATTCAACAGATCAAGGTGAGTTTCCTCATAGTGTTTAGCGAGTCAAAGGCACCAATGTCGGCCTATGATTATGATATGTTAGGGTGCTAGATGTATGTGTGACCCTTGCATCTGTTATGTACTTGTATGCTTACTGGGTAGGGCCCAATGATAATTTTGTATGCTATTTATCCTCGTGAGCATTGCATGTGTATGTGTTTATACGATTATGTTTATATGTATGCCGGGTAGGGCCCGATTTGTACACCGAGTGGGGCTGGATGCCAAGCGGGGCCCATTATGTGTTTATTATGTATGGTATATGGTGTTCTGGTGAACTCAATAAGTTTTGTGCTTACGACTTTTAGTTATATTTCAGGTACTTCCAGTTCCAAAGGGAATAGCTCGGGATGATTGTAGAGCACATACTACCTCGTTTTGTATTTTCTTGATTTACTCTAATGTGATATGTTGATTGATACATTTGTTTTATGTAGACTTTCATGATGATGTTTTTGGTATAATGGTTTTATTAGTTTTAAAATGAAATTTTTGGATAATGGTTTTATTAATTTAAAAATGCTATTTTTGGGGCGCTAAAATGCCCCACGTACATCCTTTAATAGCAAGAAAATGGGGGATGAAAGCATTACGCTTAGCGTACACATATGTACTCCCATCGTACTCCCCTAATGGCCAAATCTCATATTAAGCACTTAATATCTTAAGTTCAAACGTCCAAATCACAGATCTAGTTCTTGGTGAATGTTTTGATAAAGTCATCAACTTGATGCCTTTTCATGGCTCAAAGAGGTCCAACGTGCATTTCAAACACTCTAACTTCATATTAAGATCATCAACTCATGCATGGTTGTGATTAACACATCAAAAATTCCGTTTTTATGAACAAGGAAGCTCAAAAATGTCAATATCTACTATTCTAAACATCGAAAGTAACTTTTACTCATATGAACCAACTCAAGGGAAAAAATATGCCAAAACCGAGTGGGGCTGGATGCCAAGCGGGGTCCATTATGTGTTTATTATGTATGGTATATGGTTAACTGGTGAACTCAATAAGTTTTGTGCTTACGACTTTTAGTTATATTTCAAGTACTTCCAGTTCCAAAGGGAATAGCTCGGGATGATTGTAGAGCACATACTACCTCGTTTTGTATTTTCTTGATTTACTCTAATGTGATATGTTGATTGATACATTTGTTTTATGTAGACTTTCATGATGATGTTTTTGGTATAATGGTTTTATTAGTTTTAAAATGAAATTTTTGGATAATGGTTTTATTAATTTAAAAATGCTATTTTTGGGGCGCTAAAATGCCCCACGTACATCCTTTAATAGCAAGAAAATGGGGGATGAAAGCATTACGCTTAGCGTACACATATGTACTCCCATCGTACTCCCCTAATGGCCAAATCTCATATTAAGCACTTAATATCTTAAGTTTAAACGTCCAAATCACAGATCTAGTTCTTGGTGAATGTTTTGATAAAGTCATCAACTTGATGCCTTTTCATGGCTCAAAGAGGTCCAACGTGCATTTCAAACACTCTAACTTCATATTAAGATCATCAACTCATGCATGGTTGTGATTAACACATCAAAAATTCCGTTTTTATGAACAAGGAAGCTCAAAAATGTCAATATCTACTATTCTAAACATCGAAAGTAACTTTTACTCATATGAACCAACTCAAGGGAAAAAATATGCCAAAACCCTAACTAGCTTAGATTTAACCAAAGAATTACCAAGGTTGAGACTTTATACCTTATGGAAGATGATGAAAATGAATATATTTTGGATCCATAAGCTTCAAATCTACAAGAGCTTCTCCAACGGTTCTTTCCTTCAAGGAGCACCAAACACACACCAAAATAGACATACAAGGCTCAATATTCTCTAAAGAGGGTTTAGTGTTTCATGGAAGCTGCTTTGGGATGAAGGAGGACGATAATAGAATTGGTCTTGAGTTTATAAGGTGCTTAAATAAGGTCCAAACCCTAAAATTTATGGTTTACCTCTTGCTCGAGTACGACCAACGTACCATGATTAAGCTAGCGTAATAGACCAACATGCAAAAATAAATAAACACTTATAAATTTAAGAAATATACCTAGAAACCGGATGTTACAATTCTCCCCCACTTGAATCATACTTGGTCCATGAAGTCTGCCTTCACAAACAACTCTGGGTAGTGCTCTCTTATGTCATCCTCAAGCTCCCATATCCATTAGGAACCCTTCATGTGCTGCTATTGCACCTTCACTACACCCACAACCTTGTTTCGTAAAGTCTAATATTATTTTCTAGGATCGCGACCGATCTCTCTATGTAATTCAGGGGATCATCCACCTGGATATCCTCCAAAGGAACCACTGCGAAATCATCAATCCAACAATTCCGCAATTTTGAATCTGACTGAGCTCCTCGGGTAGCTCCAAATGATAAGTAATCCTGCCCACCCGTGCAATAACGCTGAAAGGACCAATTTATCTTGGACCAACTTTCCCCACTTCCTTAATTGGATGACACCTTTCCAAGGTGACAACTTAAGGAGTAACATATCCCCAACTTGAAATCCCAAATCTGACTGATGTCATTCCACATAACTCTTCTAATTGCTATGTTCAGTCTGAAATCTCCCGCTCACCTGCTGAATTAACTTAATAGTCCGGAGCGCCACCTCCATGTTACCCATGACTTGGTGGCCGACATTACCCTAACAAATTGGGGTCCAACACTCCCTACCATAAAACATCTCAAGGAGGTCGATCAACGTTGACGTGGTAGCTGTTGTTGTAAGAAAACCTAGCTAATGGGAGACACCTACTCCTACCGAAATCCAGTACACATGCCCGAAACATGAACTCGAAGGTCTAGATAGTCGGGTCGCTCTAACCATCGGTATGAGGATGACAAGTTGTACTAATGTGAAATAGAGCACCCAACTCCTTATGGAACCTCTTCTAAAACCTGGAAGTGAACCGAACATCCGATTCGAAACCACTTAGATAGGAACCCCATGTCTCACTATAACTTCCAAGATATATAAATATGCTAACTTCTCTGCAGAAATGCTCTCCTGAATGGGGATGAAATGCACACTCTTGGTTAATCGGTCCACGATGACCCAAATCGAACCCACCCCTCGCGTGGCCCGTGGCAGTTTCGTGATAAAATCCATCATAATATTACCCTATTTCCAAACGGGAACACCCAAAGGCTCTGTCTTCCTGTGAGGTAGTTGATGCTTGGCTTTGACTTTCCTGCAAGTCAAGCACCTCTCCACATACCAGGCTACATCCCGCTTCATGCAAGGCCACCAATAACCATGTCGAAGGTCTCTATACATCTTTGTCACTCCTGAATGAATAGAAAAACTAGACTTTTGCTCTTCCTAGATTAAAATCTATCGTGCACCCCCGAAATATAGGAACCAAACTTTTTAATGAAGAGTCAACAATCCGTGTCTATCATAATCAAAAGAGGACACCTAGCCCACAATGCGCTCACTCTTCCAGTGCTCCTCTTTAATAGCCTTAATCTGAGCCTCCTGAGTATACTCTCAGAGTGGGGTAGTCATAGTTATCCTTAGAAAAGCATCCCTGGTGGGAGTGTATCGGCCACCTTGCGGCTAAGATCATCAGCCACCATGTTGGCCTTCCCTGGGTTATAAACGATTTTACAATCATAATCCATCACCACATCCATCCACATGTGCTACCTCATGTTCAGATTTAGCTGATCCATCAAATACCTTAAACTCTTGTGGTCCGTGTAAATGATATAACGAACCCATACAAGTAATGTTTCCAAATCTTGAGGGAAAAAACCACTGCCTCCATCTCTAAATCATGAGTGGGATAATTCACTTCATGAGGCTTTAGCTACCTCGAAGCATAAGCTATCACACGACCCCTCTACATCAAAACTGCACTCAAACCTAAAATCGATGCATCACAATACACCAAAAAAATCATCCACACCCTCTGTCAAGGTCAAGATCGGTGCCCTACATAGCTTCTGCCTTAAAGTCTCAAATGTCTCTAGGTGCTCAGGCCCCCAAATTAAAGTAGCAGACTTCTTCTTCAACCTAGTCAACAAAACTGTGATCCTGGAGAAATTCTCGATAAACCTATGATAATACCTAGTTAAACCAAGGAACATCCAAATCTCGGATGGAGACCTTGGAACCTCCCACTGCATCATGGCCTCAATCTTGGATGGATCAACCAATATATCCTTCTAATTGACAAGATGACTAAGAAACTTCACCTCGTGCAACCAGTTGTCGCACTTGGAGAAATTTCCATACATCCTTTCCCTCCTTAGAGTCTCCAAAACCTCTCACATATGATCCTCATGCCGCTCCTTGGTCTTTGAATAGACCTAGATATCATCAATAAACACAATGACTGACTGGTCCAACACTGGTCTTCAAACGCAGTTCATGAGACCCATGAACGTTGTTGGTGCATTGGTGAGCCTAAAAGGCATCACCAAAAACTTGTAATGACCATAAAGAGTACCAAAGGCCGTCTTTCGAACATCCTCATCTGATGATAGTCTGAACCACAAATCAATCTTGGAGAACCAAGACGCACCGTGAAGTCGGTCAAACGAATCATCAATCATCGGAAGTGGATAATGGTTCTTCACTATCAACTTGTTCAGATCTCGATTATGAATACACATCCTGTGGGAACCATCATTCTTCTTCATAAATAATATTGGTGCTCCCCAGGGTGAACTACTTGGTCTGAGAAATCCTTTGTTTAATAGCTCTTGCACCTGTGTAGATAACTCCTGCATCTCCAGCGGTACTAATCGATACGGTGCCTTGGCTATCCGGGCCACAGCTGGAACCAGATCAATACGGAAATCCCCTACCTCTCTAGAGGTACTCCGAGCAAGTCTTTCAGGAACATAGATGCATACTCTCTAACAATCAACACATCATCAATCATCCTCTTCTTATCCTCCCTGGTGTATAATACATAAGCCAAAAAAACTAGAACAACGCTAGTGCTAATATCTCCTAAATCTCGCAGCTAAATAGAGAATGGGTCAACACTGAGCACACTCACCTTGAATAACCAGTTCTCCCCCACTTGTGGTTCGAACCCAAACTAGTTGTTTCCTGCAATCAATCATCACCCTATTAGGGATTAACCAATCAATCCCCACGATAACCTTGCTCTCGCATAGGAACCAAATAAATCGGATACTGCTCATTGAATAACTCTAGAACACAAACTTGATGTACCCTCGATACCCAAACTGAACGATCATCATAAATCTCTAAATCTAATAGATAATCAAGCTCCACTGGAACATCTCTGAACTTCTTGTTGAGTGCAAAAGACACAAACGATCAGCCGACGTCCGAATCTGACAAAACTAAAGTTGGAACACCGTTCACAAGGAAGGTCCCTATATAAAAACAATTATATAATAAGCATAACCAACAAAAAAATTAATAAAATAGGGAGGAAATACATACCTATAAGTACATCTGATGCTACTTAAGCCTCCCTGACTGTCAGCTGAAAAGCTCAACTCCTCAAAACTGTGGCCTTTACCTTGCCCTGGCGACCATCGGTAATCCTTAATGTCGTTGGAGCAGGTGCTACCCCTGTTCCCCCTGATGCCAAACTTGTACAATCGGCCTTCATGTAGACCCTATAATGACAATGAAAACAAATATGTCCCATTCCCTAGGTGGTAGCAGCAGTACAATCCTTGTTGAAGTGACTAGTCTTGCCGCACTTGAAGTAGCGATAACCACTCGCCTTATAAGCTCCCTCGTGCGTCCGACCACACTGGCTGCACCGACCACGACCCTGTTGGTCCCTCTACCTCAAATCCCAAACCTTGGGCTTCTTCCTTGAGCCCTCTGATACATGTGTATGATCCGACATCCTCTTCCTCACAGTTTCTAGATCGATCTCCCGCTCTTGAACCTGAGCTATTATGTTCTCCAATGTCTTATAGCTAGACATACACACAAATTCTCAAATCTTACCCTTCAACATATCATGGTACCATGCCTTTTTCATCTCCTCGTCAGCCACATACTACAGAACCAACAAAGCCCTCTCACAAAACATGGCGGTGATCTCTTCCATGGTCTCGATAGTTTGGTGAAGGTCTTGAAACTCTATTGTGAACTACTTAACCTCAATCACGGGTGTGAACTCATCCCTAAATCTAGTAACAAAATCATCCCAATACATCATCTCAAATGCCTCGTTTCCCAAGGCACAAACCATCTCCTCCCACCAGTCATGGGCTCTGTCTTTCAGAACACAAGATGCATGTATGACCTTTTCCCCCTTAGTACAAAGGTTAGACTAGAAGGCATTCTCAATATCTACCAACTACCGTCTGTTAGCAATGTGGTCCTTCTTCCCTAAGAACTCATAAGCCCCCACATGCATGAAACTCTCAGAAAGTCAGAGAGCGTGTGCCCACCAACACCACCATCTCAGTGTGAAATGTGCCATGACGAATCATCCAAAATCTCAATGATACCCTCCTTGATCGTAACAAAGTTCACAGGAGTCAGCACCAGAATGTTGCGGGTAATCTCAGACAAAATAAACTCCCACATCTAATCATCTAAGGGTCCAACTCTAGAGCCCAAACCTGATCCCTTACTAGGACCTGAACCACCTCGAGTGACCACCATACTGAAAATGAACCACACAAACCATTAGAAAACACTCGAAGAATCTCACACTAAGCGGGTCCCTTAGTATCCTCGTGACTCCCTTGAATCGAGTATGGATCCAGTGCTTCCAATAGTATGGGCCCAATACTACATTCAACACCTATCCATACTTTCCTCAAGAGTCATCCCGATTCCCCTAAGTGACTCCCTAACAACGCACATGCTAAGGCTAATATCCTTCCTAGGTTCTCCTTGGATTTACTTTCCCACCACTCTCTGCCATAAACTATAGAAGAACCCCTAATAACATCCCCCAACTACCTCACGAATATAATTACATGTCACAGATGATAGATAATTCTTCGACTGCTAGCTCTCATACTAAAATTGTTGGACTCCAACAAGAGTTGTGCAATAGAGTTAAACCTAACCTTCTAAAATTATCTAATTTATGTAGCATGTAACCTAGCATATTCATTTGATAATCAACCAACACTATGAGTGGTTCCTAGTAGCACAAATCAAATAGCAATCGGGCATCAAGATCTAACCAGAGCACTGCCTAACAGGCCATCCTAACATATTGTCAGTGCTCCAGACTAGCATGAAGTTCTAGTGGTTTATACAGTAAACATACAAGACATCTCTCCTATTATGTAAACCCTGAGTAGATTCTTAGCCATAATCTAGCATGATATTCACATATTCATATACTGAATCAAAAAAACATGTACGGGTATTTTAGGAACACTTACTTTAGCCTGACCGATTAGGGGCTCTAAGCAAACCAAAAATTTGGGTCCTTTTGACATTTACTATACTATGGGTACATTACATCATAATTTAGTTTTGAGGGAGTTTAGGGCCAATCAACCAAACCAAGAGCCAAAAAGCATCAACATTTTTGAGGAATGATTCAACAAACAAAGTAAATTAAAGTATTAGGACAAAGGTTATTTGAGGTGGATAACTTGTGTGTATCTGATTGCTTTTGGCTAGAATGATCCAAATGCTTACTGTTAAAAACATAAAGAATTAAAATTATCTTAGTGATGAATTCATTTTAGTGTTTTTGATAGACCAATTTACTAAGAGTCGTTAGCCAACAGTTTTTGTTGGATTCTATAGGATTGGTTGGAACTAGAATTCAATTCTATTCCTATCCCGCACTTGGTTTCAACTTGCAAATGAGGTCCAAGTTCAGTTATGTGGGAAATCATGTTCATTAAACTTAGATACAAACAGGTACATATTAATATTTTACAAAGAATTGTGACAATGTTTTTTTTGACAGAAACTATAAAAAAAAGTACATTACTATTTTATGGCCATTGGTATGACCATTTTTGTATTTTTAGTTGTTTCTATCAAGTACCAAGTACATTGCTATTTCCTCCTTTGAATATTGTATATTCTATTGTTTCCTACTAATTAGTAATATGTTTTCATCTTTAAAAAAAAATACCTTTTAATAATGTATGTTGTTATAAGTTTTCATAAATATTTATTATAACTTTTGAATATGAGAACTTCACCTTTATGTTTGTAGTCGAGAAGCATGGGAAGCTACATTTATGTATAAGGAGTAAAATTATTAACTTTATGGATGATTTCAACATTTTATTAGTGACTATTTGCTCTATTTATACACGAGTGTATCTATTCAGTCACAGGCTCACATCGACACTAGTTTGAATGGTTAATGGTTTCAGCTAATTGGTTATTAACCCCAAATCCCCAATTACATAATCATACATTAGGAAAATCAAAACTTAA
This sequence comes from Lactuca saligna, assembly GCF_052625555.1. Taxonomy (NCBI): domain Eukaryota; kingdom Viridiplantae; phylum Streptophyta; class Magnoliopsida; order Asterales; family Asteraceae; genus Lactuca; species Lactuca saligna. The sequence continues at coordinate 140,561,948 of NC_136419.1, read as the reverse complement.
AAGGTAAAATACAAGCATTAAAGCACAATACAGTTTCAAATTCAATGAAAATAGATGAACATAATAGTTGGTTGCCTAATTACTTGTAACCTGATTTTGATTTTAGACTTTAGAGTTTTGACTTTGAGGCTTGATCACTGGAGAAGCACGAGAGACTAGAAGTCGAGAACAGCAGCCAACAGGTTAGTAGCGAGCCATCGATTCAATCGACTGTGGAGTAGTGGAACTGTGGAAGAAACGATTAGAGAAAAGGGCAGAAGGCCTAGAATTAAGTATGACTATGGAGATAAGAAGGGAAGTTTAATCTTTCGTGGCATGATTGTAGTAGAAAGAATCACAGGCCTTTAAACTAAATGGGGCCCTAAGCCCCACCTTTACACAATCAAACATAAGGCCGGATCCAGATTTCATGCATGACACCTCTTCTTTCAATGAGAATTTTCTTTAGGAAATCATTTACTTTTCAAAAAATTTTTTTATCAAGTCCTCAGTTTGAGTTCATACACATTCGAGAATTTATCCAAACCCTTTAAACCAAGGCTCCGATACCAACTTGTAACATCCTAAAAACCATAAGTAAAAATTTTCAATTTTTAATCAAAAACCATCAATATTCATTTCAAACCATCTAGTAGTATGTCAAGTGAATATAACTATCATAGTACAATCTTAAAATCATAAAAGTGCAGAAACATGGGTGGATGCACTGCAATCAAGCTGAGCCCTTTCCCCTCAAACAGGAAGTACCTAAAACAAAACTTAAATCGTAAGCACAAAGCTTAGTATTCCCCAAATATTGGAGCTCACCTGACATTGTGTCCTGCCGAATACAGATCTGTCAATAACATACGATGGGCCACGCCCAACTCACTCGTCAGGCCCCGCCTGATATACATATAAACACATACAATACATGAAAGAGTCACACAAACATCTAGCATTCTAATAAAAATAATTAACAGGCCCGTATTGGTGCCTTCAATCCGCTAAAACACTGTGAGAAGACTCACCTTAATTAAATGATGAACAGTCACACACTTAGTCTGCTACAATGATGGCTCCTCAACTAAAAACATCCAAACTAACTCTAATAAATAATCATGGTAATAACCATAACTAAAGTCTAATAAAAAACCCTCACACAAAGGGTAAAAGACCCTTTTAAGCTTCCTACCCTAAGCCCTATAAGTCATGGCCCAATCCCAAACGACCCACGACCCACGAAACGGCCTAAAAGGCTTTTTGTGAGTATGCCGCACATACAACCTTTAACAGCGAGAAAACAGGGGTTGAAAGCATTAGATTAGCATATGCATACGTATGTCCAACGTACTCCTTAATGGCCAAATATCATATTATGAGCTTGAAAGGACCTTAGATCAATCGATTTATCAAACAATGACTAATAATAAGAACACAACAACGAAATATCACAAAGAGCTTTCACTAAGAATGATAATCTCACAAAGATATTATTGTACGCACAAAGCGGCTATTAGGGTTTGTGAAAGACAACCCCTTCACAAACCCGTACAAAAGATTATATAGAACTATTATAGACAATCCCTACAAACCAGGAATGTTCTAGCTAACTAATATATGATAACTATGGAAACAAGATCAATACTAAATCTGTTACATATAAGACAATATATATACTGAACAACTTTTATGCTGACACAGATGCTGATGCTGACGCTGATGCTGATGGATCAGTTTCAAACATCATCATATTATAAGGTTCGACCTTACAATCTCCCCCAATATGATGATGTTCAAAACAATAGCTATATGATAACACCTCTGGACAAAAATTCTTCATACTCAGGCACATTTGTCTTAAGCCAACAAGATGTGCTGTTGGAGCTCTTGGAATTTCTGTGGTGCGCTAAAAGCACATTCTTCTGTTTTTATCGAGATAAAACATTCCATGTTTAGGAACAGAGATGAACTTATGTTGAACCGGCTCAACACCGATAGGAAGAGAGTTGTTTATTCCTTCAGCACCAAACTTTAGAACCAACACATCTTCACCATCAACTTGAAATCTGGTCCTTCGGATTCTAGGAACAAAGGAACGTTGGCCTTGCTGCTGAGAGTGCTGTATAGGAACAAGATCCAAACGCTGAATTTTCTTGATCAGTAAATGGAGAACACATGTCAGTTCTTAAGAGAGAGCTGAAGTTTGCTTGGATGCTAATTCGAGCAATTCCATCCATTCAGAATATCCGTATCTAATCAGCTCATCCCTCTTGACAACTTCAGTGTATGGATGTTGAGGACCTTGACGAGTGATCAACAATGTAAGAATTTTCTCATTACGAGGTTTAGAAGCTTTAACTTTGATTATTTTATGACTACTCACTCGTCGTTTAAGAACATCTTGAAACCTCTTTCGATCAATCCTGTCTAGAACATTTTCAGTCCTTGACTTGCTGCTACTGGGAGGAGGCTGGATGAGAGATTCATCAGCTTGAGCAATATTCTTTAGAAGCTGAGCTTGATTGGCTTCATCAAGAATTTGCTTAACTTGATCAGGAGACATGTTCCATTCAGCTGCCAAGTTGGATATGCTGACGATGGACTTAGGTTTCTTGCTAGGCAGAGAAGTATCAGTATGTGAAGAAGCCAATTTAGTATCTACTGTCTTGCGCTTGCGAGATAGAGGTTGAGTATCCTCACTAGCTACATCTGAATCTTCTCCTTGGACTGGCATAATGGGATCAATGAATTTCATATCTAGAATTTGACATTCGTCATCATGTTCATTTTCATTATCCTCTGAGGCATCTCCTTGAGCTGGAATAGTGGGATCAATGAAGTTCATGTCCAGCATATGACACTCATCATCATGTTCATCATCACGCTCACTATCTTCAGCAAGCTTTTCAGTATCTGTTGGTCTATCAGGCTCCTCAGCAACTGGTCTATCAGACTCGTGCACAGGCTGTGGTGGCTCAGTCTGGTTTAAGATGTTATCCTTAGATCCGAGCTCAACAGATTCAGTGTCTCCCTCTTTTGGATCATCATCATCATCAGTTTCTCCCCCCTTTTGATCATCATCATGTTGTCGGCCAGGGGAAGGAGTTGGCAAAAGAACTCCCTTCAGTTGATGGACATCAGCCTCAATTCGTAGAAGACGTTGACTCATGTCCCGAGTCAGTGTCAGAAGCTCATTAAATGCTGAGGTCGGTATATGAAGGAATGAAGTACTTGGAACTTCTTGTGAGTGAGGTTTCTCCCCCGGAGAAGGTTGGTCCCCCTGGGATGGGTTCTCCCCCTGGGATGGTTGCTCCCCCTGAGATGGTGGTTCCCTTGAGATGGTTGCTCCCCCTGAATTAGTGGCTCCCCTTGAGCTGAGTGAACTCTCTCAGTGACATAGAGAGTATGATGAGAAAGTTGAGGGGAGATATGACCACCATCCTGTGATTCAACTTCTTGATCAGCATGATCTTCGTTGTTACCATCAACTCCTTCATCAGTATCAACGGTTAGTGAAGGAACAGTATATGGATTTGCAATCCATTCTCTCATCTGATAAGAGATGTCGATGTCAGTTTCCAACAGATCATCTTGATACATTTGTACTGACATGTGTGGGCATTGGATGGGGTTTCCAGAGTGTGAGTAGTAAGCTTCAGCGAAAAATTTATCTAGCACAAGAGCAATCCAGCGTGGAAAGGGGACATGATTAGCGTGTACATTTTCACAAAGAATTTGAACAAGTTGATCAAAGAAGAAAGCCCCATAATCAAGTCGTTTGTTGAGAAGAAGGGAACAAACTCCTTGTTGCTCATAAGTGCTCAGTTGATCACCACTGCAAGATTTGTGACCCACACATTTGCACAGAGCATCGGTGAAGAACTTCCATCCCGGAGTCATACATTGACGCAGAATGAGAGCTGATCGAGTACCAGCCTTTGAGTGATCATATCCCAGTTGATCAAACAAACGTCGACAACATTTAATAGGTGGAAGCTCAGAGAAGGGTTCAAAGATTGGTAACCTAGGTGCAACACTGAGGAGGTCAGCAGTAATAAAGACTGAGTGTCTTCCACGACCAATAGTCCCGAAGATGACGTTGTTTTCATGATTAATTGTTGCAGTGTAGTAGAACTCATAGACTGGTTCGGGAAAGAACTCTGATGGAATGTCACTGATTGCGTATCGGAGTCGGCAGGAGACTAAGAAATTAACAAAATCATCAAGTCCAAGACCTCGATGAACATCTGGAATAACAGGGTTGAAAACTACATTGGTGGCTTTAATGTATATGGGAAGAGGCGGAGAGTTTGGAGCTGGGACGACTCTTCTTGAAGTGGAGGAGAAGGTGAACAGTGATGTCGCCATTGAAGAAGTTTAGGATTCTAGGGTTTTTTTTATTTTTATTTTTATTTTTTTTATTTTTTTTAAGAGAGAGAGAAGATTGGGGGAATGTAAAAAGGTTTGGGGAAGAGGTGAAAAGGTTTAAATAGGGAATGAAACGGTAAAAGGTAATGATTATCTTTAGCGAAAATAACTGCGTATCTTGCCAGACTGTCAAATCAAAAAAATAGCAGTTGGGTAAATAGAGCCATTGTACCAAAGAGGAAACGACAATCAGTGACTGCAGAAGCGCTGAGATTGCTATCATGAAAAGTTACATGCTGAAAGATAGTTTGTCGTCAATTCAAGGTACAACTTGCTTGTTTAGAGTTAGCAAGGTCATTGGTGCCTGTGATAGATACTGGTTTAATTATCTAACCATCGGCACAGAGTGTCGAGTCTTTATCAGTGAGTGGTATTTCTTACTGAATCATTAGACACTAAGTAAGAAGAAGGTGAAGAGAGGATTGTTGCGTGTGATAGACACTGGTGTTTTGGTCTAACCATTGGCAAAGAATGTTAGATTCTCATCAGTATGTGTTTTGTCACACCGAATCACAGAATCAGTGTAAGATTGGTAAGAGTGGATAGTTGCGTGTGATAGAACTTGGTGTTTTGTCTAACCATCGGCAAAGATTGTTAGATTCTCATCAGCATGTGTTTTGTCACACCGAATCACAGAATCAGTGTAAGATTGGTAAGAGTGGATAGTTGCGTGTGATAGAACTTGGTGTTTTGTCTAACCATCGGCAAAGAGTTTCAAGTTGTTATCAGTGTATGGTTTAATACAGTGAATCATTCAACTTTAGTTTAGAAGATTTGTAGAAGACAAAGAGATAAGAGATCATAAAGTGTACTCAGCATGCTAAACATCATCATCGCATCATCATTAGTACAAAAAAATATTAGTGTATAAGACAATAACAAACATTAGTAAAACAAATTTTCAATCGAGAGTGATCATTCCAAGTTCGCCAATGATGTGAGCATTAGTTTGAGTATCCAGGGCCTTGGTGAAAATGTCAGCTAGTTGATCGGAAGTCTTGACATGCTGTAAAACAACCTTGCCCTTCTCAACATTGTCTCTGATGAAGTGATGTCTGATATCTATATGCTTTGTCTGTGAGTGGTGAACCAGATTCTGTGTGATCTGAATGGCACTGGTGTTGTCACAAAATATAGGAGTCTGTGAATTTAAGCCCATAGTCTAAAAGTTGATTTTGAATCCATAGGATTTGAGCACAACATCTCCCAGCTGCAACATACTCAGCTTCTGCAGTGGAGATAGCTACTGAGGTTTGTTTCTTGCTGGACCAGCTGATTAGTCGATTTCCAAGGAAGTGACATCCACCTGACGTGCTCTTCTTATCTAAGTTGCAACCTGCATAGTCGGAATCAGTGTATCCAAAGAGTTCAAGCACTGAGTCACGAGGGTACCACATTGCCAAGTTCTGAGTGGCCTTTAATTATCGAAAGATGCGTTTGACTGCAATGAGATGAGACTCCTTGGGATTAGCTTGGAATCTAGCACAGAGAATGGTTCCAAACATGATATCAGGGAGACTTGTAGTGAGGTAGAGAAGAGATCCAATCATTCCTCGATAAAGAGAGTGAGTAACATCAGCGTCGGTGGGATCAACGTGTAGCTTATCAGTCTTGGACACCAGAGTAGAAGCCGGTTTGCAGTCGCTGAGATAATACTTAACTAGCATGTCAGCAATGTATTTAATTTGACAAATTGAAATACCTGATTTTTGTTGCTGAACCTCAAGACCTAAGAAGAAAGTCATCATCCCTATCATGCTCATTTCGAACCTTTGAGACATGATCTCAGTGAATTCTTTGCTCAAGTTCTCATTTGGAGATCCAAAGATGATGTCATCGACATAGATTTGAACAAGAATCAGTTCTGAGCCTTTCTGTTTGATGAAGAGAGTATTGTCAATTGCTCCTCTTCTGTAGCCATTTTCAAGAAGATCTGATGTCAGTGTCTCATACCAGGCCCTGGGAGTTTGCTTCAGTCCATATACAACTTTATCTAGTCGGTACACATAGTCAGGGTGCTCTTTGTCTTCAAAGCCTGGGAGCTGTTTGAGAAATACCTTTTCTTGTAACTCACCATGAAGAAATGCCGTTTTGACATCCATTTGGTAGAAAATGAAGTTCATGTATCAAGCGTATGCGAGAAACAGTCTGATTGCTTCAATGCGAGCAACTGGAGCAAAAGTCTCCCTGTAGTCGATGGATTCAATTTGAGTGAACCACTGAGCAACAAGCCTTGCTTTGTTGCGAGTAATGATGCCATCTTTATCAACCTTGTTGCGGTAGACCCAACGTGTTCCGGTGATTGTCTTTCCTGATGGTCTGGGAACAAGGGTCCAAACCTTGTGCCTTTCGAACTCGTTCAGCTCGTCTTGCATGGCTTTAATCCAGTCAGCGTCTTGAAGAGCTGTGTGTATCTTGTCAGGTAAAATCATTGAAACGAAATTAACATACATGCAAAAATTATTAGATACACGAGATCTGGTTCGGACACCATCATGAAGATTCCCAATAATTTGATCAATAGGGTGATCTCGATGCCCTGAAGCTGATTCCACTGGATTTGATGCTGAAGTGTTATTGCTGAAGGGAACATCAGTTGCAGGAGGGTCTTCATTCTCAAGAGTTTCATCAGTATCAGACAAATGAGTTGTCGAGCTAACTGCAGTATCTTGATTCAAGGAACTTGGATCTGGAACGCTAGGATCAGGAATAGTAGCTTCTTCTTCAGCATGAGAAACTTCATCATATGGGCAAGAGAGAAGCTCTTGAAAAATAGAGGAAGAATGAGCTACTTTTTCATCAGTGTATGATTCCTCATCAAACTTCACATGAATGGATTCTTCAATGCACTGCCTGTTCACATGAAAAACACGAAAAGCTTTTGAAATAGATGAGTACCCAACAAAAATACCTTTGTCAGCCTTAGGCTCAAATTTTGATCTTGGATCACGCTGATTAAGAATATAACAAATGCATCCAAACACGTGAAAGAAGGATACGTCCGGCTTTCGACCTTTCAGCATCTCATATGGTGTCTTCTTATGAATCCTGTGAATTAGAGATCGATTTGAAGTATAGCATGTTGTATTAACAGCTTCAGTCCAAAACAACATAGGAAGACTAGCATGAATCATTAAGGTCCTTCCTGCCTCAATCAGTGTTCGATTTCTTCGTTCAGCAACTCCATTTTGTTGAGGAGTGCGAGGAGCTGAAAAGTTTCGCCCAATGCCTTTATAATCACAAAATTCTTCAAGAGTTGAATTCCGGAACTCAGTGCCATGATCACTCCTTCGCTGCTTAACTTTGAGACCAGTCAGTGTCTCATTTTTACGAATCAGCGAGATAATTTCCTGTGCAACATGACTTTTCTTCTTCAAGAAAACCACCCATGTAAATCGAGTAAACTCATCCGCAACCACTAGAGTATACTTGTTTCCTCCTTGGGAACGAACAGGAATAGGTCCAAACAAGTCCATCTGTAGTAAATGAAGAGGAACATATATGGTAGAACATGACTTGGGTTTGAATGATGACTTGGTTTGTTTTCCTTGTTCACACGCTGAGCACATCTTGTCTTTGACAACGCTGAGTTTTGGGAGACCTCTAACTAGATCTTGATTGGATATTTTGGATAGATTCTTAAAGTTCAAATGAGAGAACCTTTTGTGCCAAATCCAGCTGAGATTGGTTTGAGACTTTGTAAAGAAACATTGCATCAGCGCCTTGTCACTTGAGAACATGTCAAGAACATATATATCATATTTTCAACTTGCTGAAAGTACGATGTGTTTGTCAGTGTTGACAACTTTTCCTTCCTTCTTTGAAAAGTGAACTTCATAATCAGCATCACACAATTGGCTGATTGAGATAAGATTGTGTTTGAGACCCTTTACATATGAAACGTTCTAAAACACCACGTTATTGCACTTGATATTTCCATATCCTTTAGTGAACCCCTTTCCATTGTCTCCGTATGTTACTGTAGGACCAGTTTTCATGACATAGTCTTCCAGGAGAGACTTGGATCCTGTTATATGTCTTGAGCAACCACTATCTAAGTACCAAAGCTGCTCCTGACCCTACAGTGCTGAGAAACTAGTTAGAACACACTGACCCATTGGAAGATGGGTCATTCACAAAGTTATTTGACAATATAGTATAGCACTCTTTAGGAAGACAGTTTAAAGAATTTGATTTAAGAGTCCATTTTTCATTTCTAACTTTGATGTTATCAGCTCTTAATGATGTTTTATCAAACTTGCATTCACTGATTTTGTGAGTTGAATCACCACACCTGTAGCAAATTCTAGTACCAAAGTTTTTCTTGGTAAACACATTTTTAGATTTAACACATTTATATTTGAAAGATTCACCAAGTGAACTTTGAGTCCTTTTATTTAACATTGAATTACTAAAGAATTCAGTGTCAGAAGAACTACAATCAGTGATGGATGAGGAGCTGACATCAGTATCAGATTTAGACTTATGTACTGAAACACTGCAATCAGGATATTGTTCAAGTTGTTCATGAACAGCATGAAACACTCCGTTTGAGATAGGAAATGCGATAATATTTTCAGTGAGAGGAGTTGGTCTCACAAGATGTGCAGGATAAGAAGTAGGATCAATTCCAGTAATTTCAATATTACACTCAGTAACACCATTAGAGTCAGTAACACGGTGTTCATTAACAAGACTCTGATTAATAAAGGTGTTGCTAATAAATGTGTTTTTGAAACTATCTTTTAATTCATTTATGGAATAAAATTCAGATTCCTTTTCTTGAGATTTAAAAACCTTTTCTGCTTCAGCAAAATTTCCCCCAAGGATTTTCTCACATGAGTGAGGTATTTGAGCAGAAATAACATAATTAGCATTTTTGTGAGATTTAGCCCAAAGTTTTAAAACAGTTTGTTCTTTGTTCAAGAGGTTTTTAACTTTATCAATTTAAGCAGATAGTGAGGAATTTGATAAACTAGTAACTCTTAGATTTTCCTGAGTAGTGTCAATAATGTTATTTTTTTAAGGATAGTTTAGTTTTAAGAAGATCAATTTGATTTTGCATATTTCTTATGGTTTGATTCTTCTTAGAATTAAGAACACCCAAATACTCAAACATTTTGATTTTTTCATTCATTGAATATGAAACAAAGTTTTGAACCTGATACATTGAAGGAGAATCAGTGTTGTGCTTCCTGGAGTTTTCCACTGCATCATACATATCAACATCAAATGAACTATTGCTGACTTTACATTCATCAGTGTCTTCTATCTTGACCATCAGGCACTTAACTTCATCATTGGATGACTCCTCATCAGTCTTCCATTTTTCTTCTTCAGCGACAAGAACTTTATGTTCCAAGTTCTCTGCTTTCAGTTTCTCAACCATCTTGTTGTACTTCTGCCTCTAGTATTCATCCGAGCTTTGGGTTCTTTGTTTGCATTCTTTTGCAAAATGATCAGTGCTTCCACAGTTAAAGCACTGAGCTTTCCCTTTCCTTTCAGTACCATGCTTTTTATCAGCGTTTGATATTTTTGAAGATTTCCCACTCATCTTCTTACGAAACTTAGAGAAATTTCGGCCTGATTTCTCAAAAGTCTTCACAATCAAAGCCGCGCTAGCCACAACCTTTTCGAGATCATCAGTGTCACTTTTAGAAGAATCAGTGTCTGAATGGTTTTCAGTGTTTGACTCTGACACTTGCTTTTTGTTTGACAATAAAGCTACTGATGACTCACGCTGAGAATCCTTCATCAGCTCCTTTCTCTGAAGCTTGGATTCCTCATAGTATCGTAGGTTTCCATAGAGACTTTGTAAGTCCATAGTATTGATCTTCTCACTATTTTTCAGCACATCAACATGGTTCTCCCAACCTGCACCCAGAGAATCCAAAAACTTCTGCACTAGAACAGTTCGATGCTTCAACTGATCTAGTCTCCGCAGATCATTAACAAGACTATTAAACCTATTAAAGGTTTGAGTCATGCTTTCACCTTTCTTTGCAAAAAAATGTTCATACCTTCCGTTTAGATCATTTATTTGAGTAACCTTGACTTCTTCAGTGCCTTCAAAAGATACAGTCAGCGTATCCATCATCTCTTTTGCTCAGATGCAATTCTGAACCAACCCAAAGATATTGTATGGCAACGAATAGCTGATTGCAGCCCGAGCATGAACATCTAGACCATTCTTTCTTTTGTCATCTGCCGTCCAGTTTTCTCTAGGTGTTTTCTTCATGGCACCATCAGGAACGTTGTTTTTCAGGGGCTGATACATCAGAACATATGGACCCTTTTCGATGATGTCCTGCATGTCTTCATCTACCGACTCTAATGCATAGAGAGCCTTTATTTTCCACATAGCAAAATTTGTTTCATCAAACGGAGGAATTTTAGCAAAAGGATGATTTGATGAGTTTGAAGAAGAAGAGGATGAAGCCATTTGTTTGATAAAAGAAACCTGCTTTGATACCAATTGAAAGGACCTTAGATCAATCGATTTATCAAACAATGACTAATAATAAGAACAGAACAACGAAATATCACAAAGAACTTTCACTAAGAATGATAATCTCACAAAGAGATTATTGTACGCACAAAGCGGCTATTAGGGTTTGTGAAAGACAACCCCTTCACAAACTCGTACAAAAGATTATATAGAACTATTATAGACAATCCCTACAAATCAGGAATGTTCCAGCTAACTAATACTCCCTCCGTCCCAAAATTATAGTCCATCTTTCCTTTTTGGTTTGTCCCAAAATAATTGTCCACTTCTAAAAATAAATGACATTTTTACCAAAATACCCCTCATTATTACTTAACTAACTAAGCATTTAATGGAACATTAAATGCAAAGTAAGGACAAAACTGTCATTTTATTAAATAAAGTTAGTGGTAATTAATGTTTTACTTAATCTGTGTGTTTTTTGTCTGTGGACAATAATATTGGGACGGAGGGAGTATATGATAACTATGGAAACAAGATAAATACTAAATCTGTTACATATAAGACAATATATATACTGAACAACTTTTATGCTGACACTAATGCTGATGCTAACTCTGATGCTGATGGATCAGTTTCAAACATCATCATATTATAAGGTTCGACCTTACAGAGCTTAATCACTTAATTCCAAATGTCAAAATCATAGATCTAGTTCTTGGGAAATGTCTTAAACGATAAAGTCATTAAGTTGTTGCCTTTGCATGGCTTAATGAGGCCCAACATGTATTACAAACACTCTAACTTCATATTAAGACCATCAAATCATACATAGTTGAGCTTAACCCATCAAGATGCCATTTTTATGAATAGGTAACCTCAAAAACATCAAGATCCACTATTCTAAACTTCTGGAGTAACTTATACTCAGATGAACCAACTAAAGGGACCAAAATATCCCGAAAACACTAACTAACTTAGATCTAAAAAAATAATCACCAAGGTTGAAACTTTATACCTTCTAGAAGATGATGAAAGTGAATAGATTCAAGATCCATAAGCTTCAAATCAACAAGAGATTCTCCAAGGGTTCTTCTTTCCTTCAAGGAGCACCAAATGTACACCAAAACACACACAAGGATAAATATCCTCTAAAGAGGGTTTAGGGTTTCGTGCAATCTGCTTTGGGACGAAGGAGGCTGATAATAGAAGGGGCCTTGAGGTTATAAGGTGCTTAAATAAGGTCTAAACCCTAAAATTTAGGGTCTTCCTTTGGCTTGAGTACGCCTAGCGTACCAAAGGTATGCCCAACGTACCATGATTATGACTAACGTAATAGACCATCATGCAAAAATAAATAAAAACTTATAAATTAAAGAATTTTTTCTGGAAATTGGATATTACATTTGTAGTTTATATATATATATATATATATATATATATATATATATATATATATATATATATATATATATATATATATATATATATATATATATATATATATATATATATATATATTTCATAATTGGTCCTGTGGTTCGCAAAATTTCATGAATAGTCTTCATGCCTTTTTAGCTGTTAGATTTTTATGAAAAAACTATTTTACCCTTGTAGAAAATTTGCAATATACTACAAACCTCAAGGACCATTTGTGTAATTTTGTAAATTTGAATATATATATATATATATATATATATATATATATATATATATATATATATATATATATATATATATAAGTTTATTTATTTATTGTTTTTCTATTATTGTTATTTATTTTGATTCAAATAAAATAAAAGAGCATCAATTTAAAATATTGTAACAAGTTTTTTGTAGAGTCCGACTCCAATTAATTTTTAATTCTTTATTTTATTGTATTATCAAATTTAAAAATATTATCTTGAATTTAAGCTATTTATATCTCATATAAAAATATGATTTAATTTGCAACTTACATTTTAAAAATATTAGCTAGTTTTCCTATTTTAATAATTATAAGTCACAAATATAACAAATTAAAATATTAATTCACAATAGAAAAACCGTTTGATTTTTTAATTTTAATTTGTTGTAACATATATATAATATAACCACTAAAGAAGAAAATATCTATATAAAAAAAAGTTATACCGAAATTATATATATATATATATATATATATATATATATATATATATATATATATATATAGAGAGAGAGAGAGAGAGAGAGAAAGAGATTAAATTGTTCTTCTCCCCATTAATATTATAACAACTAGATGCGTTCCTCCGCGTTGCGGGGGTTGAATGTTTTTGTTTTTGTGTGCAACTATAGTTCATTTCCTTAATTGGTAGTCACAATAAAATATATTGGTATTCTCTGTAATTCGCCAACTTATGTAAAAACGTAATAAAATACAAGAAAACTTTCTGAATGCAAACTAACCATATCTATAACAAAACTGTGTTCTTCAAGTGTTGAATTCATGAGATTATCATATATATATATATATATATATATATATATATATATATATATATATATATATATATATATATATATATATATATATTGTAACATACACGTTCTGAAATTGTGTATTGTTATTATTAAAAGTGAATAAAATTGAGTGTTGAGTTCTTACAAAATGGTTTTTACTAGAAATGAAGTAAAACTATGTTTAGAATCATTCAGAAAATATTGGAAGTCTTATGAGATCCTAATTAAAAGCCAAATAGTGAAATTTAGCGAAAATATAAAATTTGAAATTAGTAAAATTTTATTATTTGATATTGTAAATCATCTCGTTAGAAACTTGTAAGCGAAAACATCGTCGAAATCCGAGTTATAACGAAGAAGTTATGACCAATCGAAGATCCGCGTTAAAACCGACACGACATTGAATGACGTAAAAATTGAGTTTTTGATAAACTACTTTTTAGCCTTAGTAATCTAAATGAAAGTCGTAGTATTAGCTAAACCGAGAAATTCGATAAAAAGAACGTCAAAATCTGACTTCGTATGAGGGTTATGATTTTTCGAAGTTTCAACTTACTAGTAGACAGCTAAAAACTCGAATTCTAGATCGAGCGATATTTGACCAATACATCCTAAACGAGAATCGAAGGTCTCGTCATTTGTAGTACAACGGTAAAAAGTTTGGCAAAAACGGATATCGGTTGAAGAAGTTATGAATTTTTAACGGATTTTCCTTTATTGGTCTGTTAAAAATAATAATATTAAAAATAAAATCAAAATTAGCTGATGAAGTCTAAACAAAAGTTGTACAACATAATTTTAGCTACACGTGCATATAAAGAACATAAAAAACGGAGCTCGTATGCGAAAGTTATGGATTTTAGAAGTTCGGTGCTCAAAATCCGAGAATTTCGCATGAAAAGTAACAGCCACGAAGCAGTCACGTCACCTCGAACGAAGCAGGTGCATCAACGGAGTCGTGGCCTCGCCTCGCAGTGCCACTTGCCCCTTTGATTGATATGAACGCTTGTCACATGATTTCACATGTCTTGTTTTTCCTCTTTGCTTTATCCACATTGAAGTATATGTAAGGCATAAGATTATATTGTATCTATTTACTGAATTCACTAAGCGTCACCGCTTACCCTATTAATGTTTAACAATTGTAGGTGACAAGTAACTAGGATGTTCACATACTGTTGAAAGATTTAGGATAATTTGTAATAGTACTTTTGTACTTCAATATATGTTTGTATAAATTACAATATCCTGGGTAGTTATGTAATATATAACACTTTGTAATTGACGGTTTGTATCCAATAGTTTGTAATCCCTTTATCAATGTAAAATATTGCTTTTATGAATATGCAAGTAGCATGTTTTGGAGTAATGATATTGTGAAGTATGAAAGTTTGGGTCTTTCAATCATGGTATCAGAGCAATGGTTTAAGTGAACTAAATATCACGAATTGATATTTAGACTTAAACTATTGTAAGCTCAATATATGAGCTGATTCATAATAAGTATATGGATACAAACCATAGGAAATATTGAAGTGAGGGATTGGGTAGTGATAAACCCTAGTATTCTAAGATATTAAGTTACTTCAGAATTTTAAGAAAATTAGTTTAAGTGAACTAGAAATTTTAAGAATTCCTAAACTTAAACAAGAATTATTAAGTAAAGATGATACAATATATTTTAGGTTGAATACCTAATGGAGGCAAGCACTAGAATATTAAGAGGAGATATTCATTATATTCTATTATGTGCTAAATGATAAATGAATATAGAGAGGAGATATGCCTTATATTCTATTATGTGTTATTATTTGAGAAAGCTTAAGGTTTGTTGCCGACCTTGGTTTAGAAAATTTTAAGAATTTTCATAATAGATTTTTTCGAAGTGATAAAGAGACTTATGATAGTTGACATCAATAAGTTTATAAATAAACGATCGCGAGATATCGTAAAATAATAAATATAAATTGTTATCGTAATAAGTGTATAAATACCAATAGAGTGGTAATATACATTTAAAGTATGTTTGATATATAATAACATGTTTGGAAGAAAGATGTGTGTTTCAAACACGTTTGGGTAAGATAAATGTGTTAGTACAAATCCACGAAGTTGTTCTACCGCTGTTCAGATTGAAGAAGTGATTGTTTAATAGAGTCAAAGAACCGAAGATGGTGATCAGTACTTCAGCAGTATCACAATGAATGTTATGTAGGATTTAGAAGAATTAAATGAAGATCAAAAGAAATGCTAATGAAGTTTTCAGACTCAATAGGCCAAGACTTTGTGATGTAGTATGTAGTTCGAGTAGTAACCCTATAAAAGATGTTCAAACTTAGTATTTAATAATAGTAAGTGATGATTGACATCTATCCCATCCTTACAGAAGTTCCATTGTGTGTTAAGCCGACTTTAACATAAAATATTGGGATGGTGAATTGAGTCATTTAGTGGTAAATGGTTAAGCAACTTACTTGTTTAAGTAAGGTAGAATGCTTAATTAAAGAAGAAATACACCCATAGTATCGTATGAGAAGAGATGTTGTAGTCAGGAATGACAGAGAACCAAGTTGAAGCTAGTAGAGCTTGCTGAGATGCAGCTAAGATGCAGACTTCTTTGGATAGACTCCTATGAAGTAGACTTAGACCTAATCAGATACAAGATTAACGATGTCAAGGAAGAATAATGAAATGAACAAAAGTGCATGATGGATTGCATGAGTTAGAAGATGATGCAGGTAGTAGAAGACCGTTTGTCTCCATGCTGCTAAAGTAAATTATGGAATAGTGTGTCTTGTAGAGTAGACACTACTCAAGAAAGAATTAATATGAAGAAATGGAAGTAAAATTTCTATCGACCTATGGAAAAGTATTAGGATATATTAAATCGAGCATATGCATGAGAAGAATCCTAAAAAGCGAGTATAAGTAATCCAATATATGTTTGATAGAAACGTGAAAACCCTAGTTGAGTCTAGGAGAAACTGTTGTACGTATTTGTTTGAACACATTCATGTGTGATAAGTTGCTTTGTGAAAACTTTTTAATGGTGACTCGGGATCTGCGAGACAATACTTGGGACGACTATAAGTAGGTGTGAATAGTAGTAGATGCCTATACTACTAGATGCACATGACTCACACTTGGATTAGGAAAAGTCACAAGGTTACCAAGAAGCTAGTAAATGATTCCGTTTTAATCATATATGTCGTTACGTTCGATTCAGTAATGACTAAGAAGACAAGTATTGTTCAACTCTTAAAGAATCGAGTCCGATTAGTACAAATTCGCAAAAGGAGTTAATTGGTTCAGAGAACCATGTCTTATATAGTGACAAAACTTCAGTAGGAATACTGAAGAAGTAAATGGTCGAGGTAGTCGATAGAAATATAACAATCTTCATTAAAGAATTGAGCAATCATTAGCCAAAGATGTGACTTGCCATATGGTGTTACTAGCCACAAGAAATGTATCCGCCCTACTCTTACTAGTCAAATGGCGGGGAGTCAAGTTTCCATTCAACAATCAAAGAGTACTCCAACTAAAAAGGAGGAGGTGTCAAAAGCTAAAATATGTGTATATCCGAAAGCATGAATTAGAGATACGTGATGGTATTCTTTCTATTCTTAAGCACCCACGTGTTGATCAAACTCTTTTTGTTTTCGCTATTCTATCAGCTCGATTTATTCGATCTGATTCTAATACAAGAGTTTGGATTGTTATATGTCTTGTGCGAGACAAAATCAAAGGTCATTAGAATATGACCATTCGAGTTGTTGTTATAGCGAAAGTAAAGACCTTGTCTTGGGTTTAGTCTATAAACCAAGAAGGAGCAAGAGTCTGTAATGAGAATTGAGTTTTAACTCAAAGATTAGGATTGAATGTTCAATAGAGAATGAAGTGCGGGTGCAAATTTGAACACCGCTAGTAACTAGGAAGTTTGAAGAATTTGAAAATCGTTTGGCAAACTAAAAGTTAAATATCATACATTTTAGATTACCACAGAGGAAGTAAGATAGGACTCGGATGTTGTGACTAGTAATTTTCTCATAAACTTTAGATCTTCTCACATCTTATTTGATTATGATGCTTCAGATTCTTTCGTGCCTTATAAATTCACATATTCTTTTCAAAATTGCTTGTTACGCAATTGTCCAATAATTTCATATAAATAACATAGGAAATATATCAATACTTGCTGATAAAGCCTATAGAGTTAGTGCTATAGGAATTGAAAGTTCTAAACTTCCTGCTGACCTAATTCCTATCTTTGATATTATTCTCGACATGGATTGGTTGTTAAAGAACCACGCAGAGCTCTTATGCTACAAAGAGATGATATGCATTCCTATCAAAAGGGAAGATTTTATTTATGTCTACGGTGAAAATAATAAATTTATTTCTTAAAAACTCATAAATTATGTCGAAGGGATATTCTACTTATCCGGCTTATACAGTTAATACCTTGAAAGAGGAGAAGAAAACTGTGAATGATAACCTTTGGATAATTATCGACCGGCTGATAAAGAGTACATATATTCTCGCCTCATGTGAAACGACTCCATTGGAGAAATACGCGTAAGTTACTTAGACAAAATTGTGGCAAGTCATGGTGCGCCACTATAGATTATTTCCGACTGTAATACTCGTTTCACTCCTCACTTTTGGGTGGGAATGAAGCATGAATTAGGATCTCGAGTTGCTCTTAATACAACTTATCATCCTCATACAAATGGTAAGAAGAAGAGAGCAATCCTAACAGTAGAAAATATATTGAAGGTATATAAAGTACTTATGAGCGTAAATGTCATACTCAAATATGTTGGCGTGACGTAAGACGGAAGATATTTTGAGGATCTGAAATGATTCAAGACATCACTGACAAGATACAAATTTTCCGAGAAAGAATGAAAGCGGCCCAGGATCGATAAATTCCCTATGCAGAAAAGAGGAGACGACCCGTAGAATTCCGGGTGGATGATTTACTGAAGGTATTTCATGAAAAGGCGTTATACTACTTTGGAAGAAAGAATGGTTGGCAAGCAAGCATACTGCTTGGAATTGCCTGAAGATTTGGCAGATATTCATGATGTGTTTCATGTAATTTATCTGCGCAAATGCTTGAGCATCTACGATAAGACAGTTCTATTATCAGAGGTGAAATTGGATAATAAATTAAGTAGAAGAGATCGTAAATGAAAGAATTACTAATCTACATAATAAAGAAGTAGAGTTGGTGATTCTCATGTAGAAACACAATCAAGGCCCAAATTATACTTGGGGAAAATAAGAATAAGATAAGAGCGAAGTATCCCCATTTTTTTTAATCGTTATAATTTTGGGGACGAAATCCTCAAAAAGATGAGGTATTTGTAACATACACGTTCTAAAATTGTGTATTGTTATTATTAAAAGTGAATAAAATTGAGTGTTGAGTTCTAACAAGATGATTTTTACTAGAAATGAAGTAAAACTATGTTTAGAATCACACAGAAAATATTAGAAGTCTTATGAGATCCCAATTAAAAGCCAAATAGTGAAATTTAACGAAAATATAAAATTTGAAATAAGTAAAATTTTATTATTTGATGTTGTAAATCATCTAGTTAGAAACTTGTAGGCGAAAACCTCGTTGAAATCCGAGTTATAACGAAGAAGTTATGACCAATCGAAGATCCGCGTTAAAACCGACACGGCACCGAATGACGTAAAAATTGAGTTTTTGATAAACTACTTTTTAGCCTTAGTAATCTAAATGAAAGTCTTAGTATTCATTAAACCGAGAAATTCGATAAAAAGAACGCCAAAATCTGACTTCGTATGAGGAAGTTATGATTTTTCGAAGTTTCAACTTAGCAGTAGACATCTAAAAACTCGAATTTTAGATCGAGCGATATTTGACCAATATATCCTAAACGAGAATCGAATGTCTCGTCATTTGTAGTAAAATGGTAAAAAGTCTGGCAAAAACGGATATCGGATGAAGAAGTTATGAATTTTTAACGGATTTTCCTGTCCCGGTTTGTTAAAAATAATAATATTAAAACTTAATTCAAAATTAGCCGACGATGTTTAAACAAAAATTGTAGAGCGTAATTTTAGCTACGCGTGCATATAAAGAAAGTCAAAAATAGAGATTGCATGCGAAAGTTATGGATTTTAGAAGTTCGAGGCTCAAAATCCGAGAATTTCGCATGAACAGTAACAACCACGAAGTAGCCACGTCACCTCGCACGAAGCATGTGCGTCACCGGAGTTGTGGCCTCGCCTCGCAGCGCCACCTGCCTGTATGCGTGTCCGAGCCTCACTTGGCCACCGCCGCCCCCTCTCGTATGTGGGCCACGTGCTCCGTTTCGCAGAAGCCACGTCCGACCCTCGTGCCCATCGCTGCTGATGTCACCGAGTTGCTTCGCTGCCTGGTTCCTTCCCAACTGACTTCGGATTCGCACCTATATAAAGGGAGGCTGCGAGCCTTCCCGAGTAACTTTGAAAATTTGACACTTTTTCATCCTAATTCCATATATTCACTATTTTGACTTTCCCAGAAGCCTTGATATCAATTTTAGCACCCGAAACACGCCCCGAGCCCCCGTGAAGCCCGGAAAATTTATCTTTTCGGTTTTGAAGCCCTACCTTTGCAGAGCCTGGTTTTCAATTAAGCTCCCAGTTTTCAACAAAGTCATATTTAAAGCCGAAGTGCTATCCAAATTACTATTTTAAACCCCCGATTAACTTAAGGTGAGTTCAATATATAGGAACAATTGTATGTTATGTGTTATATGTGTTATGTGCTTCTCAGTGTTATTATTCTGAGTTATTTTCCCATGTTATTTTATTCGCTATGTTTATAGCAAATATAATACCTTTCACCATGTGATCAGTGAAAGGACTTAGATTCACATTGGTACTGGTACGTAGCCTCTGGCCATGTAAAGCATGTCTCCGTAAGAGAATGACTTCTATTCTATGGCATTGGCAGAAAGTTAGATAGGAATGGTATGTAGCCTCCGACCATGTAGAGCATGACTCCGTAAGGGAATTGAACTCTATTCTATGGTATTGGCAAATGGTTAAATAGGGCGTGAAAACCTGAAATCTACCGAAATGCTAAACAGGGCGCGAAAACCTGAAATCTATCATATTGATAATCAGAAACTATATGTCTTCTATGTCATTCGGGCCAAAGCTTTATTGATGCATATCAAGTATTGAAATCATTATGTCTCATTGAAAAGTATATCTTTGAATAAAGTCTTTGATTGATATGAACTCTTGTCACATGAATTCACATATGTCTTGTTGTTCCTCTTTGCTTTTGCCACATTGAAGTATATGTAAGGCATAAGATTATATTGTATCTATTTATTGAATTCACTAAGCATCACCGCTTACCCTATTAATGCTTAACAATTGCAGGTGATAAGTAACTAGTATGTTCACATACTGTTGAAAGATCTAGAATAATTTGTCATAGTATTTTTGTACTTCAGTTTATGTTTGTACAAATTACAATATACTGGGTAGTTATGTAATATATAACACTTTGTAATAGACGGTTTGTATCGAATAGTTTGTAATCCCTTTATCAATGTAAAATATTGCTTTTATGAATATGCAAGTAACATGTTTTAGAGTAATGATATTGTGAAGTATGAAAGTTTGGGTCTTTCAAATATAAGAAAGTTGGGGTCTTTCATATATATATATATATATATATATATATATATATATATATATATATATATATATATATATATATATATATGATTAGTTACACAGTGAAAGTCATGTTTTTCAAAAAACCCCAAAACACACGAACAAAAAAAAAAGAATCAAGGGCTAATCTTGCAATTGTATTTGGAATTAAAGCAACCGATTGCATTTCAACAAATGTAGCAACAACTATCTTCTTTTATTTCAGGCCATTAGATGTACGAGATACTATATTAGGATGTCAGAATCCACAATGTTATTTCATATAGATAACAAATCCCAGTAACCTTTGTTATAAAGAGAACCCAAAAAAATTTATTTCACTGACTAATTGTTGAAGAAACATACCAGCAGAAAAATCGTGTAAACCATCCTTCTCCTTTTTAGAAATATTTTGCAGATTCAGCTAAGAAATTATCTGATGAAAATTCTTCAAAATTTTCACATGTGGTGTACCTACAAACATCTGGTACATGCAACTTCATACTGTGATTGTTTAAATTACCAAAAAATGTTCTGTCAAAGAGTACACACGGTAATTAAGTAGCATTTTATCAGTATGACTATGTGTATGTGCATATGAGGAAGTGATTTGAGGTTCTAATGCATCTGTTGAATATAAACTCATGTTAACACCACAAACCTTAAAGACAAATATAAAAGCAATCAAGAACAAAAAAACTATGTTGGATATTAACCTTCTTGAGGTGTCTTTTACTGCATAATCCCCAAAAGTAACCCCATTTGTAGGAGGTATGAACTACTCCTGTTTGAGGGCTTACAGTTTATCTGCAATGTAGATACTCTAACTAAATCAACCTACAAAATTTGAAATTGAAGCCAAAAAAATGTATCAAAACTTTATTGAAACTTGGATGCAATTAAACGACGAATGGGAAAGTAACCTGAATGAGCGGTTGGTGAAGAGACAAAGGGAACTTTTCCTGGTATGTAACATCGACATTGCCTTTTTACTACTACATGCAATCTGCAATCAAATTGTTTTGTCGAAGCAGGTTAAGACTAAATTACAAATTTAGTCCGTGTATCTAGCATTTTTTTGTTTAGGTCTAAAAAGAAATCTTCTTGCAATTTTTGTACCTGTTGGAAGGTTTCATATCAATTTTGGTGCGTGAATCATTAATTTTAACTACTTGTCTGTTATTTTTTTTAAAAAGGACCATTTTGCCCTTGGCCCAAACCCAGAAAAGACAGTATAACAAAGGGACCAAATTATAATTTAATCTCGAATTCATTATTAAAGTATATTCTAAGTCATAACGTATTTTATTGTTGATCATCTTAAAATGTGAATAGTTAACTGTAACTACTCATATATTAATTTTTTTACAAAAACCAATTTACCCTTACCCTTTGGACTAAACTCGAAATTGACCGTATACCATAGGGACCAGATTCTAATTTAATCTTGATTTTATTATTCTATATCATAATGTATTTTATTTTTGATAATCTTAAAATGTATAAGGAATTAAATTATTTTACAATTCAAACTATTATTTTAATTTATAAATAAATAGAAATGAGTATACAAAATCTTTTTGCACAACAACTTGTCATCAAGCATTAATGTTTTGTCCAAGATGGTTTGCCTTGTTGAGGTGCTAAAAGTTCTTCCTTTCTTCTAGAAAATGTAGATTCCAATGAGTACAATGTTGTGAATGCCAGTTTATTATTTTCTTCAACCTTAACATAGTAAAAAAAATATAAGTTAAAATTTTCAAAAAATATATAAAAGCAGCAATTAAGCACGCCTCAAATTTTCTTGATTGTTTTAATCAACCAAAATATCAATTCTAAGTAAATAAACATACAAAAACCACAATCAGGATTTAAATGAATTTAACAATAAATAAATCCCAAAGCCACCAATCAAGTACCTATTCAATAAGTTAAACCACAATGAAGACAATGAAGACAAACATAGATTGAATTTCGTGAATAGATTACTTTCTTTAAATAAGAAAACCCTCAAATCAAGATAAACACTCACAGATAAGGATATAATGTTTTAGTGAATAAATTACTTTCTTGAAATATCATAACCCCAATCAAGTCAAACACACATATGTAAAGATCAATTTTTGAAAGTAAAAAAGCAAAAAGTTTACCTTTTCTTTGTACATGTGTTTTTAATCCACCAACTTCTTCATATCTTTTGTTCTAAAGCCCACATGCCATATTTTGAGTCATCTTCTTTGCTCATATCAACGTCCATAGTAGTTGCTATATCAAAATCTCAAGCTACATACACTTCCTAAAACCTCCTTGTCTGAAAAATAAATACAGGTTTAACTATTAAGAAATGAACACAAAAATTTCATACATACCACATATTTCTTGTGTTCCTTGATGGTGAATCTGGTGAGGTTTTCCATCTCGCTCGCGTTTAGGCCTTGTTCCATAATAGCACAAATTCTACCTACCTTTTGCACCTTTATCACATCATCACAGTTGTCGGTAATGATGATAGTGGGAAATCTGAAGAATCAGAATTAGAGGAGGCACATATCATAGATTCAAAATCCTGTAGAGTTATGTGTTAATATTCTATCGGTTCACAAAGGAAGTGAATAAGATGTGGAATGGTTACCTTTCCAACCAACCCAACAATCTCCTTGTAACATTTTGTCGAACGACTTTGGTACGCAAACCATTTCTCCCTTTTTTACATTACCTTGATGAGTAATGATTCCTGTTACATAAATTGTATGACAGAATTAGAAGATAATAATTGGGTAGGCACTTTCCCCGGTTAAAGACTTACCATAGGTGGGTTCAATTGATCGATGAGAAAAGATCACATTTTCTGATCGCTTCTCAAAAAAATACCAACAGATCGCAAGCCCTAGAAACAAAGATGTAGTAGCTTCCTGAGTTTCCTAGGTACAACAATCACACATAGAATGAGGTTAAAAAAAACGGAAGGTGTTTGTTCATAAAATCAGAAACGGGACTGAAGCGAACTGAAAATAGGAAAAGGAGATTGAGGATATTTGGTTGAAAGAATTTGATAGGAGGAATTATATGGAAGGAAGTGGAAGAAGAAGGATACGGTGGATAACCAGTGGATGGATTTTGGGTTAGATACTGTTCATAAGGAGCAAGACATCGGTGAGACATGGAGAAGGAGAAGTCGATGAGGTAGCAGAGTCGGTGAGAGGTTGTGGGAAGTAGAAGTCAGAAGCATAAATCGTATTGAGGTGGTGGATCATCTATTGTCTGTTTGTAATTGGAAGCAGTGGGAGGTGGGGAGCAGACCATAACACGTAGCCATGAAGAAGAATAACACTGATCCTAATCTCACTGTCTTAGAAAGGCGGTGAAGTAGAAATACAAAGAACAAGTATAGAACTTCAATTTAGAAAATGATCTAAAAGGGCCTCTGAAGAGAGAAAAAAAAGCAGCAATTGACCATAAACAAATTACTGGGGACCATTTATGCCAAACCTTAGCCACTTTACTTTAGCTAATGTAGGATAATTTTAATATATATATATATATATACACATATATATATATATATAATTATCACCATTTTGCTATATTATTTAATTTTGTTTGATATACCTAAAATACCCTTGATCACATAATTAAAAAAAAAGATCACGCTCACAAAAGAAAAATAAAATCACGTAGAATCTTAACAATCTCTTGCATATCTCGATTACACTTCAATCCTTCTTCTCCGCCCACTCTGTTTGAACACCAACCCTTGCTACCCCCATCGGCACAGCTCCTACACTATTCATCTGTGTGCAAACTCCATGTGTCCGATTCTAAAATGAAGACACAAACAACCATCAGAGGAGCTCTACGTCTACAGGAGAAGGTTCCATAAGCCCAAGAATTGACAAAAAAATGTGGGTTGTTCGGTAATTAACTATCTTTTATTTTCAACTTTAGAATTTCTATTAAATTTTTTCATCTTTTTGGCCAAGGTAATTGACAAAAAAGATGGTAAGCTTGCTTCTCATTAACCTGATCAGCGATCCATATTGGCACTAGACTAACCCAACACACACTTGCTTTAGAAGCCCTACTATCTTGATCGATCAAATCATTATTGCAACACATAATTATGTGAATCTTCGATCTTCATGTTAACTAAAGTTAGAAATCATAAAATACGTGCTTCAATTAACTGTTATATAAGGAAACAAGGGAGTGAAACACATCATTAACAGACAACAGAAAATACTGTGGATCGGTTTGGAAAGTGAGTGCAGAGTAAAATTAGACGAATTCAAGCAGTGGGTCTGTTTCTGTCATTGTCAGGGTCAAACTGTGTGACAACCCAAAATTTTTATTTGTACGAACTCTACAGTCAAACACTTCAATTAAATGTCAAATTCATTTTTGCTAATTTTTAGCTCGGTTTAAAGTCTGTTTGGGTATTTTTAAATATCTATCCTTCGAAAGAATAAACGAAAGGAAGTATACTTTATGATTAATGGTACAAAATTTAAGTCACAAAACTCCAAGAGTTAGGAGTTTTCGGCCCAATTAGTGTTTGGACCGAAAACCCTAAAGGGTATATAAATGACACTTAGTCATTTTTATCATTTTTACCATTTCCATGTCAAGAACAATTCTCTCTAAAGTATTATCCGAATTTTTGTCCAGATCTTCAAGGTTGTAAGTGTTTCCTTCCTTGCTTAGTTGATCTCTTCCATTATCTAGTGATCTTACATGATTTTATCCATTAAATCATTCCATTTTCTTAGATCTTCAAGTGTTCTTCAAGAACACCAAGAACACCAAGAACACAAACTAATGTTTTGGGCCAAAAATACCTTCTTTGCTTCCATATTGTAGGTATCTATCTCCTATGCTTGTTATGTAGTAAGGATACTTAATTTAGAGCCTTGAAATCATCATTTTTACAAGAACAAAATGGGTTTTCGGTTAGTGCATCTCCTTAAACCGAAAACCCTAAAGAAAGGTGCCTTTAAGACCTTAAGCCTTTCCTAATGCTTAGTATTGAGTCTAGAACACTTCTTTGCTTGTTGAAAGCCCTTGGAAATCACCTTATGCATCAAAGATCATGAGCTTTTGGCCAACCATTTGGACCAAAAACCACAAGAAACATACCACTTGGACCAAAAACTCCCTTAAGTGGCTATACAACCCTTAGATGCAACCGTTGGTACTTCTAGCACTTGAATCAAAGTGTTTTTCCATGTCCTAGGGTGTCTTAACTTGGTTAATTAGTTGTTAAATGATTAATTGGATACATATATGTGTTATTATATGATAAATATGATCCGTGTGTGTGCTCAAGTCTTCACTTGACACTTAGCATCCTATACCATCCGTTTATCCAAACCACTCACTATAGGTGAGTTCATACCCCTTAATCAACCTTTTAAATGATTTTAAATTCTTTTATAGGGGGGAATACAAGTTTCATATCATATTTATTATATCAATCACATGTGATTAATAACTATCAATCATATGGATTTACTATACTTTCAAACTACTTTTCTAAACAAATGACTTCAACTGCTTACCAAACTCTTTTACATGTCAAACTTCTTATCAAACTCACTTTTATGTACCAAACCTCTTCTATTACAACTTTTAAAACTTATATACTATTAAAACCATGTCTATTACATATATAGTTATACAACTAAGGATCAAAGGACTTAGGACTGCCAACTCACTTTATTTCATGTTCCTTGCTTGGTTGTGGACTTAGAGTATCCTGTTGTTTGTCCAAGTGTCGTTGGATCCTTAGTTATATATATATATATATATATATATATATATATATATATATATATATATATATATATACTTTTAACTCAATTCAATCCATTCAGTCATACAAACGATTCTACTAGTAACTATAATAGGTATAGTTAGAGATTACTACTACTAGGTTCAGTGAATCATACAAAGAGTCAGTTCATTCATGAGTCAACACTTACTATTATGAGAAACTATACAACTATACTATGATGAGAAACTATACAACTATACAATGATGAGAAACTATACAATGATATTATTATGAGAAACTATACAACGATACTATTATGAAAAACTATACAACGATACTATGATGAGAAACAATACATTCACTACACATGTACATACATTACATATACAAATATACTATAACATAAATGCGATCCATTGTTTCAGGGCATGTCTTCACTGCCATGGCCCGATTTGTAACCAGAATCTCCTAGAGGGAGAGCGTGTGTTTGCGTATAGATCTATATTGGATTGACGATCCTACACCTTGCTGCTAGCTAAAGTGGGACCTGTAGGTCTTCGGGTGCCAAATGTCATTACTTTTCGATGTCTTACATCGTCGTGTTCATAGTCGATTGCATGGTACAGTTAATCACATAATACCTTGGTATAAATGTTGTTTAAGGTAGTTAGTATAGTAATAGTTATTATAATACAACACTACAGTACTACATTAATTTACCCTTCACATTTATTTGGTGGTCACTTCACTTAAACATTAATGTACAAACTATTTTTTGATAATGATAGTTGCACTTGGGAAAATTATACACTTTTACAAGAAACAAACATGCAAAACAGTTGTGCCTTGGTAGAAGGCTACTTTTAGTAGACAATATAGGATTTTCTAGGAGTTACAAACTTTTACAAACACTTACGAACATTTACATACTTTTACTACAAACGTTTACAAACTCGTACTTCAAACACTGTTTCAAACATTTTGATACAATCATAGACACTAAATACTTATGAACTCACCAGCTTTAATGCTGATAAACTCTTTCAAAATAACTTGTATTCTCAGGTCATCAGTAGACAGGTACCGATGCCAACTTTTGAGAAGATGGAGCGCATGCAAGACTCATCTTTTATTTTGATTCATATTTTGGTGTCTTATAAACCACAAAACACAGTTGTATTAAAATTATATATTTAATGCAATGGATGATGTTGTTTGCTTGTTAAGTATTATACTATGTTGTGATACTATACATGGCATCCTCTGACCCAGAACGTTTCCACCGTTCTTGGTTTTGGGGTGTGACAGATTGGTATCAGAGCATCGTTTATAGTGACAGATTGGTATCAGAGCATCGTTTATACCTTCAAATAATAAAATATTTAACTAAGTATACAAGCCTGCATTCATACTAAAATCAGTGTCACAATGACAAATACAAAAGTTTTACGATTGTTGAATATCACAAGTAAGCTCGGGGATGTATGGTCAGTCCTGGGAGTGGCATAGCCTGATCAACTATGCTGGTCCGAGGAGTGATTAACATATGCGCACTAATGGTCGTGATATGGAAACAAGTCTAAAACTTACCAACACTACTACAGTGAAAACACTAGAACAAAACATAAGTCTAAAATACTATAGTTGTATTTGGTATTACTATAATTACTTATCTGAGAACTAAAAAAAGTCGCTATCAAGTAGGTCAATAGTCGTTAAGTGGATACGCTAAGGTTATATGAAATTTAGGTGTTATAGACATAGAATCTGTGATTTTTGTTGTACTTCCTGTTCCTTGTTTGGTTGTGGATTTGGAGTTAGGGTCACTTATTCGAAGGTCTATCCTGCTTTGATTTCATATAACTGGTATACACTACACAAGTATTGACATAACTGACAAAGATCATCTTATAATTATCTTAGGTAGTAGGTCTATTTATATAAGATTCTTATACCCCTTTTCTCGCGTAGATATCATGACTAGATTTCATCACCATGGCGACCCGCACTTTCCACCCCACGACAATGCTGGATGGCTTGAGGAAGAGCCGGAAGATGAGCATCCAATCCCTTTGGATGATCACCATGCTGAAGGCTTCTCGGATGGTTCTGACTCCGAGGCTGAAGTCAACAACCTACCCCAAGTAGGTCAAGCCCCAATTAACAACCCCCGACCAACGTTTCAGGGTCCCACGCCATTGTGGGCAACAAACTTGAATCGGTGGGGCGATGAACATGGTCAACCCTTACCCTGTAACGGGGACCGAAGCTTCTACAACATAAGCAAGGGTGGCTCGGATGACCGAGCCCTACCCATCATGGTGCGTAGGATTGCTCGAAATGTCGAACAAGGTTGGGTAGCCATCGACCGAGTCATGGAGATTGATGCCAACTCTGGTGTCAACACGGTCCAATTTCGCCATCTCGAAGAGGCGATGGAAAGAACCAGGAGGAACAATGAGAGTCTGCAGCAACAACTAGCTGCCTCCTGAGCTGAAGTCATAGAACTTCGAGTTCGCCAGAGGGCTCATGAACAACACCTTCAAGAAGTGGTTCATCAAATGGAAGACCTTAGGGTTCACCCGAGGAATTTCCATCGCTGTTAGAAGATGTCTAGCATATCTTTTCTTTTGATTAAAGAATATCCTTTTCATATCTGTGCTCTATGAAGCACTTATCTGTAAATTATTCCTGTCTTTCAGAACACTATCTAGTATACTAAACTGTCAACATTTTCCCTCATATAGTTTGATGCAAGACCTACTGTTAGGTCATTTTTCCTGAACTCATTTACATCAGTAATACCAGTAATATTGGCAGTTTCTAACCTATTGGAAAGTTTATACTCTTGTGTTTGCAAACACTATTGTTGTATCTCTATTCAATTCATACACTGATTCTAATGTTTGGGCTACAGAGCGTTAGTCCATGGATCACTCTCATCATACTTTACAATTGATTCTTACTATCATCATCATCTCTATAAAGTTTCAGTAAAAGATGGCACCTCGACCGCGTCCTACCAAAGGCAGGCCGACAAATCAAACACCACCACCACCTCCTCCACTAATCGATACAACAACTCTTAATGCTACATCAGCCGCAGCTGTGCCAACAGCCATGGCTCAATATCACTCTATAGGTGCCATCGACGGTGGAACACCTGTAAACTCTACCAAGGTGAAATCCTCGTACGCTCGAGAGAAAGATCCTACAAGGACTTCACCAACTACAAGCCGAAGTCCTTTAGAGGGACTGGCGGAGTCATTTCCTTCTCGCAATGGTTCGAAAAGACAGAGTCAATCTTCAAGATTTGCTCCTGCCCTACTGCAGACAAAGTTAAATTTACTGTGTGCACCTTCGAAGAGAAAACCCTCACATGGTGGAATGGCCATGTCAAGTCACTAATTCTCATAGTGGCAAACAACATGGGCTGGGAAACTTTGAAAGACCACATGATTGAGGAGTACTACCCGAGGGGCAAGATTCAGAAGTTGGAATAGAAGCTGTGGAGCCTACCCATGAAGGGCTCCAACATAGTCGCTTATACCGCCAGATTTAGTGAACTGGTGGCCCTATGTCCCAACATGGTTCCCACCGAGGGGAAAAAGGTCGAAAGATACATCTGGGGGTTGGTGCCTCCATATCAGGGAAATGTCTTATCTTCACACCCTGCTACCTTCGATAGTGCCAAAACATTAGCACAACAACTCATCGATAATGGAGTCCAATCCCCATCATCAACAACAACCCTGGCCATCTCAGAACCCTCCAAACCCGCTGACAACAAGCGGAAGTTCTGGGATGACAAGAAGAAACAACAAGCTGCTAAAAAGCAGAGAGTCGTGGCGGTTCATACTGCGATAGTACCTACCACTGCTACTCTAATAAGACAGTACGTTTGAAGTTTTCCAAAGTGCAACAAATGTAACTTCCACCACAACGGACCCTACCGTGAAATGTAGTGCTCTAACTGCAACAAGAAAGGACACACTGTCCATTTCTGCAAATCTCCGGCAAGGCCAACGACCCAAATCCCCAGCGTTGGTATGGGCCAGGCTTGCTACAGTTGTGGCGAAGTGGGCCACTACAAAAGTGACTGCCGCAAAGCAAGAAATGCTGGTGGAGCGGGATGGCTATAGGCCACGGGGAAGTAGTTGCTGACCCTACGGTGGTGACTGGTATGTTTCTTCTCGATAACTCTTATGCATGCATACTGTTTGATAGTGGAGCGGAGAGAAGCTTCGTGAATCATAAATTTGCTCGCCTACTCAAACAAAAACCATGCACACTTAAGGAACCATTCACTGTATAAATGGCTAATGGAAAAACTGAGAGCACTAATAGCATATACATAGGATGAACCCTAACTCTAAATATCCATTCATTTCCGATCAACCTCATGCCGGTCTCGATTAAATGTTTTGACGTCATAATCGACACGGATTGGTTGAGCCTTCATCGTACCGACATCATGTGCTACGAGAAAGCAGTCCATCTAAACCTTCCGTCTAACGAAAGTCTTATTATCTATGGTGACAAACCTGGAACGAGTCTTCGTATTATCTCAAGTATTCAATCACAGAAGTATCTATGTAAGGAATATCGTGCATTCCTTGGTCACGTTCTCGATACGAGCCTAGAAACGAAAGAATTAAAGAACATTCCAATAGTGAGCAACTTTCCCAAAATCTTTCCAGAAGAACTACCAGGATTACCTCCGCAAAGACAAGTCGCGTTCAGAATCGACTTAGTCCCAGGAGCTACCCCAGTAGCCAAATCTCCCTACTGATTAGCACCAACTGAGATGCAGGAGCTATCTGGTCAACTTAACGAACTACTCAACAAGGGCTTTATTAGACTAAACTTCTCACTCTGGGGAGCACCGATCTTGTTCGTTAAGAAGAAAGACAGATCATTTCGTATGTGTATCGACTACAGAGAACTCAACAAACTGACGGTCAAAAATTGTTACCCTCTACCTCGCATAGACGATTTATTTGACCAACTGCAAGGGGCGAGTTACTTTTCCAAAATTGATCTAAGATCCGGATATCGCCAGTTACGAGTGCTAGAGGAGGATGTTCTGAAGACAGCCTTCCGAACTCGTTATGGACACTACGAGTTCGTGGTGATGCCATTCGGATTAACCAATGTGCCTGCAATATTCATGGATCTAATGAATAGGGTATGATGTCCTTAATTGGATTAGTTCGTCATTGTATTGATTGATGACATACTTATCTACTCTCGAAGTAAGGAGGAGCATAGCGATCACATGCGACAAGTTCTAGGAACTTTACGATCGGAGAAGCTCTATGTGAAGTTCTCTAAATGTGAATTTTGGATCCGAAGAGTCGAATTATTAGGACACGTGGTTAGCGAGAAGGAATCCACGTGGACCCATCCAAAATTAAAGCCATTGAGAATTGGTCGGCACCGAAGAAGCCTTACAGAAATTCGTTAATTTGTAGGTCTCACTGGCTACTACCGCAGGTTCATACAAAACTTCTCTCGGATTGCAAAACCTCTTACTACACTGACCCAGAAAGGCATGGCCTTTGACTGGGAAGAGAAACAAGAAAAAGTGTTTCAAACGCAGAAACGAGCCTTATGCACCGCACCAATACTATCCCTCCCTGAAGGGATAGAAGACTTTGTTGTATACTGCGATGCATCCAACCAAGGGCTCGGTTGTGTTCTGATGTAACGAGGTAAGGTCATCGCCTATGCCTTGAGATAGCTGAAGACACACGAAGTTAACTACACCACACACGATCTTGAGCTCGGTGCAGTTGTGTTTGCCCTGAAGTTCTGGAGACACTACCTGTATGGTACGAAAAGCAATATCTTTACAGACCACAAGAGTTTACAACACATACTCGATCAGAAGGAGCTCAACACGAGATAACGACAATGTATGAGCTACTC
Source organism: Lactuca saligna (assembly GCF_052625555.1). Lineage (NCBI taxonomy): Eukaryota > Viridiplantae > Streptophyta > Magnoliopsida > Asterales > Asteraceae > Lactuca > Lactuca saligna. The sequence goes on along the minus strand of NC_136419.1, from coordinate 140,529,213 downwards.
AATGACTACGAATGCGAAATTCATTATCATTCAGGTAAAGCCAACTTAGTAGTAGACACCCTAAGTTGGAAAGAATATTCTGGTCGAACAGTCAAATTTTTGACTATGAATATCCGTTCACACTTATCTACAGAAATAAAGGAGGCTCAACTTGAAGCCTTGAAACCTGAAAACGTGGCGAGTGAATCCCTTAGAGGAATGGATAAGAGCTTAGAAGCCAAGGGTGGCGGAGCCTCATATCTCATGGACCAGATCTAGACACCGAAACATGGTGGCTTCAGAGACTTGGTCATGACCGAGGCACACAACACTCGATATGCTGTCCACCCAGGTTCAGATAAGATGTATCCGGATCTTAAAAAGTTATACTGATGGCCTAACATGAAAGCAGAGATTGCTACCTTCGTGAGTATTTGCCTTACTTGCGCAAAGGTTAAGGTCGAATACCAGAAACCCTCCGGTTTGATACAACAACCAGAGATACCAAAATGGAAGTGGGAGCGGATCACTACGGACTTCATAACCAAGTTTCCCGAGACAACGGGTGGACTTGATACCATATGGGTCATCGTCGATAGATTGACCAAGTCTGCACACTTCCTGCCTATCAAAGAAACTAACAAGATGGAGAAGCTTACGAGAACATACATTAGGGAAATCGTACGACTGCATGGTGTTCCTATATCCATTATCTCCAATAGAGATAGAAGATTCACTTCGAGGTTCTGGCAGTCACTATAGAGTTCCCTCGGAACAAGGCTAGACATGAGCACAGCCTACCACCCTCACACCGACGGACAAAGTGAGAGAACCATCCAAACACTGGAAGATATGTTGCGAGTCTGTGTGATCGACTTTGGGAAGGGATGGGATACTCACTTACCCCTTGTCGAATTTTCCAACAATAACAGTTATCACACGAGCATCAAGGCTGCTCCATTTAAAGCCCTCTATGACCGGAAGTGCAGATCCCCTCTGTGTCGGGCTAAGGTGGGTGACACCAGTTAGCTAAAGGACGAATTCCTGACAACACTCTCACAGGTCCGGAAATCATCCGGGAAACGACAGAGAAGATCGTTCAGATTCGTGAACGATTGAAAGCCTCTAGAGACCGACAGAAAAGCTGCGCCGACAAACGAAGGAAACCTTTGGAATTCCAGGTGGGAGACTTTGAAAGTCTCATCCTGGAAGGGGTTGATACGATTCAGAAAGCATGGGAAGCTCTATCCAAGATACATAGCGCCTTTCGAGATTCTCGCTAGAATCGGCCTTGTAGCTTAAAAACTCAACCTACCCCGCGAACTCAGTAACGTACATTCTACATTCCACGTCTCGAAGTTGAAAAAGTGTCTGTCCGACGAGACTCTTGTAATCCCACTCGACGAGATCGAAATCAACGAGAGCCTCAACTTCATGGAAGAACCTGTAGAGATCATGGACCGTGAGGTTAAGCAAACGAATGAAAGTCGCATCCCAATAGTGAAGGTTAGCTGGAATGCCAAGCAAGGACCTGGAATCACTTGGGAGCGAGAGGATCAGATGAAACTGAAATATCCTCATCTTTTTGACTTAGTAAATTATAACTACTTATTTGCTTAAACTCTAATTTCGGGACAAAATTCCTTCTAACGGGGGGATGATGTGACAACCAGAAATTTTCATTTGTACGAAGTCTACAGTCAAGCACTTCAATTAAAAGTCAAATTCATTTCTGCTAATTTTTAGCTCGGTTTAAAGTCCATTTGGGTATTTTTAAATATCTATCCTTCGAAAGAATAAACGAAAGGAAGTATACTTTATGATTAATGGTACAAAATTTAATTCACAAAACTCCAAGAGTTAGGAGTTTTCGGCCCAATTAGTGTTTGGATCGAAAACCCTAAAGGGTATATAAATGACACTTAGTCATTTTTATCATTATTACCATTTCCAAGTCAAGAACAATACTCTTTCAAGTATCATCCGAATTTTTGTCCAGATCTTCAAGGTTGTAAGTGTTTCCTTCCTTGTTTAGTTGATCTCTTCCATTATCTAGTGATCTTACATGATTTCATCCATTAAATCATTCCATTTTCTTAGATCTTCAAGTGTTCTTCAAGAACACCAAGAACACAAAGAACATACAATAGTGTTTTGGGCCAAAAACACCTTATTTGCTTCCATATTGTAGGTATCTATCTCCTATACTTGTTATCTAGTAAGGATACTTAATTTAGAGCCTTGAAATCGGCATTTTTCCAAGAACAAAAGGGGTTTTCGGTTAGTGCGTCTCCTTAAACCGAAAACCCTAAAGAAAGGTGCATTTAAGACCTCAAGCCTTTCCTAATGCTTTGTATTAAGTCTAGAACACTTCTTTGCTTATTGATAGCCCTTGGAAATCACCTTATGCATCAAAGATCATGAGCTTTCGGCCAACCATTTGGACCGAAAACCACAAGAAACATACCACTTGGACCGAAAATCCCTTAAGTGGCTATACAACCCTTAGATGTAACCGTTGGTACTTCTAGCACTTGAATCAAAGTGTTTTTCCATGTCCTAGGGTGTCTTTACTTGGTTAATTAGTTGTTAAATGACTAATTGTATACATATAGGTGTTATTATATGATAAATAGGATTCGTGTGTGTGCTCAAGTCTACACTTGACACTTAGCATCCTATACCATCCATTCATCCAAACCACTCTCTACAGGTGAGTTCATACCCCTTAATCAACCCTTTAAATTATTTTAAATGCTTTTATAGGGGGGATACAATTTGCATATCATAGTTATTATATCAATCACATGTGATTAAAACTATCAAGCATATGGATTTATTATACTTTCAAACTGCTTTTCTAAACAAATTACTTCAACTGCTTATCAAACACTTTTACATGTCAAAAATCTTTTCAAACTCACTTTTATGTACCAAACCTCTTCTATTACAGCTTTTAAAACTTATATACTATTAAAACCATGTCTATTACATATATAGTTATATAAGTAAGGATCGAAGGACTTAAGACTGCCAACTCACTTTATTTCCTGTTCCTTGTTTGGTTGTGGACTTAGAGTATCCTATTGTTTGTCCGAGTGTCGTTGGATCCTTAGTTATATTATATTATAATATATATATATATATACATATATATATATATATGTATATATACATACATATATATATATATATATATATATATATATATATATTTATATAAAGACTTTTAGCTCAGTTCAATACATTCAATCATACAAACGATTCTACTAGTAACTATAATAGGTATAGTTAGAGATTACTACTACTAAGTTCAATGAAGCATACAAAGAGTCAGTTCATTCATGAGTCAACACTTACTATTATGAGAAACTATACAACTATACTATGATTAGAAACTATACAACTATACAATGATGAGAAACTATACAACGATACTATTATGAGAAACTATACAACGATACTATTATGAGAAAATATACAATGATAATATGATGAGAAACAATACATTCACTACACAAGTACATACATTACATATACAAATATACTATAACATAAATGTGATCACTGTTTCGGGGCATGTCTTCAATGCCATGGCCTGATTTGTAACGAGAATCTCCTGGAGGGAGAGCGTGATTTTGCGTATAGATCTATATTGGACTGACTATCCTACACCTTGCTGCTAACTATAGTGGGACCTGCAGGCCTTCAGGGGCCAAATGTCATTACTTTTCGACATCTTACATCATCATGTTTCATAGTCGATAGCATGGTAGAATTAATCACATAATATCTTGATATAAATCTGGTTTAAGGTAGTTAGTATAGCAGTAGTTATTATAATACAACACTACAGTACTACATTAATTTACCCTTTACATTTATTTGGTGGTCACTTCACTTAAACATTAATGTACAAACTATTTTTTGATAATGATAGTTGCACTTGGGAAAATTATACACTTTTACAAGAAACAAACATGCAAAACAGTTGTGCCTTGGTAGAAGGCTACTTTTAGTAGAAAATATAGGATTTTCTAGGAGTTACAAACTTTTACAAACACTTACGAACATTTACATACTTTTACTACAAACGTTTACAAACTCGTACTTCAAACACTGTTTCAAACATTTTGATACAATCATAGACACTAAATACTTATGAACTCACCAGCTTTAATGCTGATAAACTCTTTCAAAATAACTTGTATTCTCAGGTCATCAATAGACAGGTACCGATGCCAGCTTTTGAGAAGATGGAGCGCATGCAAGTCTCATATATTATTTTGATTTATATTTTGGTGTCTTATAAACCACATAACACACTTGTATTAAAAGTATATATTTAATGCATTGGATGATGTTGTTTGCTTGTTTACTATTATACTATGTTGTGATATGATGTCCTCCGCCCCAGAACGTTTCCGCCATTCTTGGTTTTGGGGTATGACAAACTGAAGAAAATCGAACCGAGTTCTGAAAAATCGGTTCTACCTTTTTGAAAATTTTCATTTAACAAATGGATGATAAAATTAACCCCTAAAGCCACAATATTAACTTAAAAAGCATTTGTATCAACCAGTTAAAAGTCTTCATTTGGTTAAAGTTTAAACAATTTTTCAATACTCTACAAAAGAAACTAATCTTTTGTTGTCATACCTTATGCCAAAGAAAAGTTGGAGAAATCTAATTATACCTTTTGGATAAGGCTAGTTATTTTCGAGATAGTTAAAGCATCCAGTCATGGGAAATATCGTAATTTTACATGCACCATTTCGAGTTTGGACTATTATTCGTGATTTATTTGTAGCAAAATTGTGGATGTGAAGTTATATGACGAAGTGAAAGATGTAAAAACACAGGGAAAGTGGAAAAGGGCCAAAAGAGAAAACAGGGGAAATCGTTAGATGTTTTCCAATAAGATGTTACTGATCATTATTCACAACAAGGTCTTCTTCATTTCTACTAATAAAAATACAAATTGAATTGTTGGCATGTAACATGATTGAGAAAGAAATTCAGACAAAATATGTAAAAAGACTTTTATCTTTGAATATTTTTAATAATATATGTATCTTTGAATATTTTAAATATTAAAATAATAAAACACATAAATCTTTTGACCATCCCTAACCACCCTGCTCATGGTTATCCTCCAGGTGAATCAGATCACTCACTTTCGAATATGATTTCAGGGGAGACAGAAATTGCGGGTGGGGCGAGTGGATACTGTAAAGCTCATGATTAGATCAACCATTATTACCTTCTATTAGATTGGTGCACAACAATCATCACAAAAACATCGTGAATTAGACCCGCCACCGCTATCGATGATGCTAATCGGAGCCAACACACCACCATTGCTACATTCCCCTAGTTATTCAAACCATTTTCGGAAATCATGTCAGAAACCTAATGAATCGGTGCCATCACTACCAAAAACTGATTACGAAAATTGTGTGTTCTAGAAGTCATGGTCGTTTGATAAACCCCACATATGATTTTGAATTGAGTTTCATAGATCGATAGTCGATTTATCATGTTTGCTTTTGATTTCCGTCTTTTTTTATTAATTTATTTTGGAATCAAGATATTTAAATTAGATAAGAGTGTTTTAAATTTTCTTTTGGAATATGGATTTTTCATGTATTGAATTTTATCTTTGACTTTGGAATCAGAACTTTTTCATCAGGCCAATGGTTATATTTCATTATTTATTTAATATGTAAAATCATAAAGAATAATTACTTTATTAAGAAAGAGTAGAAAAGGGTAAAATAGTCTTTTCATGCAAAAGAGGGACTAAGCGCACAACAAAAACAAAAGTTAGGGATGGTCCGAGTTAGAAAAAAAAAGTTAGGGACCAACTGTGCAAATTATCCAAACCACAAGGACCATTCGTGTGATTTACTCAAAACCCTTTAAACTAGCAAAAATAATGGTTTCATTCTTTCAATAATCACTTCCAACGCGACTTCATTCATCTCCGACCATACCGGCGTGCCGAGTTAACCTCTAGCCACACCAATGCCAGCGTGTCCTCCTCCAACAACACCAACGTCGACGCTCCACCACCTACCACATGCATCGATTTCTAATTTTAGGTTCGATTTTTGACTTTCAGGTTCGTTTTTTCAAGTTTTATCTTCGAATCCGACTTGATTAGGTTTATTGAGAATGTGAATGTGATTTTGAAAGTGCTTTTGATTAGGTTTATTCGATTCCGACTTGGATAATGAAAATGTTCTTTTTAATGGCCTTCTGAAATCGAAGAACAACCTTGGAATGCTTCTTATTGCTAAATTTTGCATCGTTTTTTTTTTTGAACTTGGCATTTGTATTTGTTTTTATTATAACTAGATTATGATCCGCGTTTAACACGGGAACATAAATTAAATACATATCACATTAATAGATGTGTTATCTTAGGTTGAATTTTAATAAAAAAAATGTTAAGTGCTGTTTGTTTATTCGAAGCGAAAATTCGTGAAATTTGCGGAGCACCTCTACAATCCTCTGTAGCAGAAGAGGTGGAACAAACGGCTACAACCCATAATAAGAAGCATGTTTGTTTTCTAACATCTGCAGTAAACTGAAATTTAAATAAACTAATTTTATAAACTAAAATTAGTTTTCAAAACCGAAATTTAAATAATTCTAGTCTTAAAACATTGAAAGAGTACTAAAAAGAACATGTAAAAAACAAAATAAAAAACTTTAAAAAAAAACTTACAAAAATATAAAAGAAGCTAACAACATTATTCTAGAAAAAAACTAATTTTAAAAAACATAAAAAAGAAAATAATAAAAAAAATTAAGAAATAATTGCAAATGATGTCTACAAAGTTCGTAAAAAATTACACATGTTAAAAAAGATGAAATTGAAACTGAAAATATTATAAACAGAAACAGTAAAAAAATTAAAAAAATTAATGTTTTTTTTTTTTAAATCAAGTTCAAAAAAAATTGTGGAAACTATAATAAGAAATTGTATCAAATTCGTAAATAAAAGTTAACAAAAATAACTTATACCAAAATTCTAAAAAAACAATTCAAATGAAAGGTGAAGAGATTTAAAGAGGTAACTCAAGTGTTGTGTCACGCAGCACACACACAGAGGTTTTGCAGTTCGAAGTCTTCCAAAAAACAAACTGTTGCGAGAGGGAAAGTGTTAAGCGTGTGTTGCGCCGCGCAGCAGGAAGTGGTTTGAAGATGTTTTTTTTAAACAAACAACACTTTAGTTAGATTCATTTTTTATAGTTATTGAACCAAACTTATTAGATAAAAATATTTAATATTTGTATTATAGCAATTTGGTTTTTTAATACAGTAATTTTAACATAAATGATCTATGTGATCTTTGTTTTATCACAACATAATACGACTTCTTGATGAAAACATATTGTGTAGTAGCTTTTTAAATTGACTTTGTACGGTGTACCAACCCCCATGGAGACTCATATGGCTCTTTTCATATTGACACTGTAAAACCAAAAACAACAATAAGTTGTTACAAGTACCGACAACATTATATTCTACAAAGAAATTCGATAAACATTACAAATAAAGTGAATTGCCATAAGCATAAACATCAAATTCAGACACTGTAATTTGGTCGATTTCAATGTATTTTTTCCTTATAAAAATTAAAATATGATTTTTTTAGGCTACACCTAATCACATATACATATATTCCGATCAAATAAATTATTACAAAAAAACATCTTATGAACAAAAGCATAATATTAGTTTCATAATTAGCTAAAGGTTAACACTAATAAATAATAACGAACTTTCACAAATCTTGCATTTTGATCACTACATCCAACTAACAAATGAAATTCGGTTTAGAGGATTGATTCAAGAAGTGCATCAATAACTTCTTGTAGCTGAATTTTGGGAAATGTTAAGACCTACTGAGATATGAGGGAATGGTCTGTGTAACAGCCCAAAATCTAGGTACCCTTTTATTTAAGCCCTCCATCTTTAATTTATGTCATTTAGGGTTTTGCATGATGAGCGAGTACGCTGGGCGTACAAGGAGTACGTTGCGCGTACTCGCGCGCTTCATTTATACGCGTTCTCCCTCGGGTACGCTAGGCGTACCCAGGATTACATTGGGCGTAATCGGTCCAGAATCAAAAACCCTAATTGTTGGGTTGGCTATAAAAGGAATGTGTTGGCTCGACTCCTCAGCCACCATTCCTCAGAAAGAAACCCTAAGAGAGTTTTTATTCGTTCCTAGCCCATTTGTGAGTGTTCTAAGCTTGGTGGTGTCATTTCAAGGTAGCAAAGGAGAAGAGGATTCCATTTTGAAGGCTAGAAGTTGGTGTTAAAGTGTAGATCCGTGCTTAGCAAAGGTTGGAGCTTCATTCTAAGGTAAAAAGTTCGGATCTTGACTTGTAGTTCTTGTGGTGTGCTTTATGGACCATATTCTAGGGTTTTGGTCCCAAAGGTGGAGACTTTATGTGCAAATGGGCTCCATTAGCTTAGATCCATCATATTTCTGGTCTATTTGAGTTGTAGATTCATAAATATGTAATCTTGGACGTGAATGATTAACTATGCATGAGATCTAGATCCTTAAGTTGAAATAGAAAGATGTTAAGGAGTGTAGGAGCCTTTACAGCCATGTCAAGGCTTAATGGTTTCGACTTTGTAAGTAAAGATGCTTAAATAAAGCCGGATCTAGAAGTTGAAGTAATGGCTTAACCGATTAAGACCAGAAATGAGAAATGTTTAGATCTGATGGATTACGTCGGGCATAACTCCCAGTACGCGCAACGTACTGGGTGGAGACCCCGACTTGTGGGTTGACGATGTACACCCCGCGTACTGGAAGGTGAACTTTTCATGACTTTTAGGGTTTTGGTCAACATGTAGACTTTGAGTCAAGGAAGGGTAAAATGGTCTTTTACCCTCTAAGAAATGATGATAAGGGGTAAAGTCTAGTTGTGGAAGTCTATATTAATTAAAATAATATTCGTGATGATTAGGCGAGGTTGAGTCTTCATTGGGATTTGGAGATAGCGAGTACGCGGGATTCTAGACTTTCCACGAGGTGAGTTTTGTCACTATACTGTACCCGGAAGGGTTTTTATTATGTGACCGGAAGGTCGGATATGTTATGAGTTGTATGTGCCGTATTTGTATGCGCCGTATATGATAAGTTAATCGTTTGTATGTGCTATGTATGCTATGTTTGATATGGGCCGGAAGGCATATATAATATGGGCCGGAAGGCGTTGTGATGTGGATCGTAAGGTTGACGCAGGTAGGACCGGAAGGTTTACCGAGTCGGGACGGAAGTCCGCTGAGACACATGGACCGGAAGGTCAGGGCCTGGAAAGGCGTATGTGCGTAAGTAGTATTTTGGGGAACTCACTAAGCATTTATGCTTACAGTTGTTGTGTTATGTGTTTCAGGTACTAGCGAGGACCGTGGGAAGGCGCCGACGTGATTGTACACACTAACGAAGGAGTTGTTTTATGATCATGGGTTGTATTTTGTTACAATGACATTTTTTACACATGTGATTTCAGAATATTAAATGTTGGTTTTTGATGTTTCCAAAAATGAAAAATTGTTTTGAAACATTAACTTTGTTACAAGTTGGTATCAGAGCCTTGGTTTGCGGGATTCGGATGCACCTTCGGGCATAACTGAACTCAAACCGGGGATTCGAGGAAAATTTTCAATTAATAAACGCATAATAAAAAAATTATAAGAGATTTCGTAATAACCAAAGGAGAAGTAGTGTGTACAGTCAGCCAACGCCCGAACGGTAAAATCCCCAAAATACCCTTACAATATGTGTTATGTGATATGTTATGATATGATATGCATGCTAGTAGACTAGGTATTCATATTAGGACTAGAGTGGCCTGATTTGTGATGCCTTAGTCTAGGGGAAGCTACTACTATAAGATACTTTGAGAGCGAGTAGGTAGCCAGTACATAGCAAGAATAGAGTACTCATGATCCGGGGTCCACGGAGGAGGACTTGGGGTGAATGCTGATGTGGTGTAGTCGGTAGTATTGGGCCCGTACTACTGAAGACACCGGGTCAGTGGGCAACCCAAGTAAGAATCCTTTGGGTATCGGAGACCGAGTAGGGTTGGGTTATCGAGTGCGATTATGCTCGATGGAGTCTCTAATATTTTTATGTTGTATTTCAGAGGCATTATGGTTGGGCCATGCCACAGACCTGGGACGAGCGGTGTGAGTGACGAGGAGCTTCGTCAGATGATTCACGAGGAGATGGCTGCGGCGATCCGGGCTGAGATTCCGGAGATGTTTGGGTTTATCAAGACCACACTGATGGATACTTTTGATGAGCGGTATGCCACGGTGACTGAGGCCGCAGCCGCTGCAGCTACCGCAGCTGTGGCTGCTGCCAGACCACAGGGGTGACTCGTTGCTATTCCGGGAGTTCAGCAACACGAAGACACCCGAGTTTGACGGGACACAGGATCTGATCGCTGCGATGAGATGGATTGCTGACATTGAGGGATGCTTCTACACATGTTCATGTCCGGAGCATCTGAGGGTGCGGTTCGCTTTGAACCAGCTACGCCTGGGAGCAAAGGATTGGTGGAAGTTCGTGACAACGAACTTCACTCTTGCGGAGATTTTAGCCGTGAATTGGGAGAGATTTACTTCTATGTTCAAAGACGAGTATGTTCCCTCGGTGGAGAGGGAACGGTTGGTTCACGAGTTCTTGACCCTCAAGCAGGGTAATGATTTGGTTACTGTAATCACCCGGAAGTTTCATGAGAGGGTGATGTTCTGCCCTTAGCAGGTGTCCACTGAGTAGGCTCGGATGAGTCAATATTTGGGTGTACTGAGGAGGGACATTCGGGAGTTCGTATCAAACTCATCATACCAGACCTTTGTTGAGCTCCAGGCAAATTCCAGGAAGAGAGAGACCGAGTTGGAGACTCAGGATAGGGAGGAGGCCGAGTCTCACCGGGTGGACCGGCGGCCAACTCAGTCCCAGCCGGCAGCCAAGCGGACCAAGTCTCCGATCCAAGGACGGGAGGTCAGAAGGGCCGCACTTACGGAAAGTGCCGCAAGGGTCATGAGGGGGCATGTCGATCAGGTGCTTGCTACAAGTGTGGCAAGGATGGGCACATCGCTAGGGATTACCCCAAGGGATTTATGGTTTGCTTTCATTGCAACCAGACCGGCCATCGGAAGGCCGAGTGTCCTCAGCTTCACCAGGGATCTACGCCTACTGCTAGGGTTACCGAGACTCAGCCGGTGAAAGCCGAGGCTCCGAAGGCTCGTGGGAGAGCTTTTCAGTTGACTGCGGAGGAGGTCCGCGTGGCGCCCGATGTCGTGGCTGGTATGTATTATTTTGTGTATTTACTTTTATGCTGAGATATTGTGCTTATATTATGATATGCGTAGGTACTTTTCTTGTGAATTCTGTACCTGCTTTGGTATTATTTGACTCGGGTGTGAGTCAGACTTTTTTATCTTTGTCTTTTAGCCAGCACATCGGTATTGATCGGGAGGTGATTAGTAGACCCCGGAGGGTTTCCATAGCTGATGAGAAAGTGGTATACACCACTGACGTGATTCGAGGATGTGTGCTCGAGATTTTTGGTGTCAAGTTCCCTATAGATTTGGTTCCTATACCGATGGGAGATGTTTGAATCATCGTGGGCATGGACTGGTTGAGTAAGTTTGGGGCAGTCATTGACTGCGAGAGACAGTTGGTGACTATATGAGACCCTAGTGGGGGAGTGCTTACTGTGTATGGCGAGGGGACCCGGTGTGGGTCAGCATTTTGTTCGGCTGCCAGGGCAAGGTAGAGCTTGCAGCAGGGCTGTAGTGGATTCATAGCCTATGTGATGGACACACGAGTGGCTGCGGGGAGGCCAAACTCGGTTGACGAGGTTTTAGTAGTGTGCGAGTTTTCGGATGTATTTCCCGAAGAACTACCAGGTGTGCCTCCGGAAAGGCAAGTGGAGTTCTATATCAATCTGGTTCCGGGAGCAGCACCCATCGCCAAGGCACCTTATCGCCTCGATCCACCAGAAATGCAGGAGTTATCCTCGCAACTTCAGGAGCTGTTGGGAAAGGGGTTTATTCGACCAAGTAGCTCACCTTGGGGAGCGCGGATTCTTTTTGTAAAGAAAAATGATGGTTCACACCGGATGTGTATCGATTACTGGGAGTTGAACATGTTGACGGTTAAAAACAGGTATCCATTTCCTAGGATCGATGATCTATTCGATCAATTTCAGGGGGCATCTTGGTTCTCGAATATAGACTTAAGGTCGGGTTATCATCAGATGAGGGTTCGGGATGAAGATATTCAGAAGACTGCATTCAGAACTCGTTATGGACATTACGAGTTTGTGGTGATGCCTTTTGGGCTCACCAATGCCCCGGCTGCGTTCATGGATCTTATGTACAGGGTGTGCAGGCCGATGCTGGATCGGTCGGTGATCGTATTCATTGATGATATTTTGGTATATTCGAGGTCTAGGGAGCAGCATGAGGAAAATTTTAGGGAGATTATTATAGTATTGAGATCGGAGAGGCTGTATGCCAAATTCTCCAAGTGTGATTTCTGGTTACGAGATATCCAGTTCCTAGGGCACCTTGTTAACCAGAAAGGGATATTGGTCGATCCGGCCAAGATCGAGGCGGTGATGAGATGGGAAGTGTCGAGATCGCCCACTGAGATCAGGAGCTTTCTGGGATTTACAAGCTATTATCGAAGGTTTATCAAGGATTTCTCCAAGATCGTCGTGCCACTTACTAAGATGACACGGAAGGGTGTTGCATTTTCATGGGGCCCGGAGCAGCAGTCCTCATTCGAGACCCTTCGTCAGAAATTGTGCGAGGCCCCGATGCTTGCACTCCCGGAAGGGATGGAGGATTTTGTGGTATACTGTGATGCATCTATATCTGGATTAGGGGCGGTGCTTATGCAGAGGGGACACGTTATAGCGTATGCTTCGAGGCAACTGAAGCCTCAGTAGTCGAGATATCCCACCCACGACCTGGAATTGGGGGCTGTGGTGTTTTCCCTCAAGATCTGGCGACACTATCTTTATGGGGTTCGGTGTACCATATACACGGACCACAAGAGTCTGAAGTACTTGATGGATCATCCAAATCTGAATATACGTCAGAGGAGATGGTTGGATGTGGTGAAGGATTATTATTGTGAGATCCTGTGCCACCCAGTCAAGGCTAATGTCGTAGCCGATGCGTTGAGCCGTAGGGCGGAGAGCGCCCCGATCAGAGATGTTTGTATGAGGTTGACGGTGATGACTCCGATTTTGGACACCATCCGAGGGGACCAAGCTGAGGCTGTGAGACCAGAAAACCAGAAGAGGGAGGGGTTGTCGGTCAGGTATCAGAATTCGTTATGGATGGTCGGGGACTTATGACATTTCAGGGTCGGATTTGGGTACCGTTTGTGGGCGGTACGCGTACTATTTTGATGGAAGAAGCGCATCGATCGAAATTCTCGATCCATCCCGGGGCTACTAAGATGTATTTAGACCTAAAGAAGGAGTATTGGTGGCCCTGTATGAAGAGGGATGTTGCATGGTTCGTCGAGAGGTGCCTGACTTGTCGTCAGGTTAAGGCTGAGCACTAGCGTTCGCACGGTAAATTGCAGCCGCTGGAGATTCCCGAATGGAAGTGGGAACAGATTACCATGGATTTTATCACCAAATTGCCAAGGACTGCGAGAGGGGTCAATGCAATTTGGGTGATTGTGTATAGATTGACAAAGAGCGCTCATTTTCTAGCTATCAGTGAGAGTTGTTCTGCGGAGAAGTTAGCAGAGTTATATGTGAGGGAGGTGGTATCGCGGCATGGGGTTCCGATGTCGATCATTTCAGATCAGGATGTACGATTTACTTCCAAGTTTTGGAAGAAGTTTCACGAGGAGTTGGGTACGAGGCTGCATTTTAGTACCACATACCACCCGCAGACGGACGGACAGAGCGAGCGGACGATTCAGACGCTCGAGGATATGCTCCGAGCATGTGTTTTGGATTTCGGAGGGAGTTGGGACACCTATTTACCCTTAGCAGAGTTTTCGTACAACAACAGTCATCATTCGAGCATTGGTATGCCACCCTTTGAGCTGTTGTATGGGAGGAGGTGTCGCACCCCCATCTGCTAGGGAGAGGTGGGGCACCGGGTAATGGGTAGCATGGAGATTGTACTTCAGACGACCGAACATATATAGTAGGTCAGGCAGAGATTGTTCACCGCTCAGAGTCGCCAGAAGAGTTATGTGGACAGGCGTCGATCCGAGCTTGAGTTTCAGGTTGGTGACCTTGTGCTCCTAAAGGTCTCTCCTTGGAAAGGATTGATACAATTCAGGAAGAGGGGAAAGTTGGGACCTCGATATATTAGACCTTCCAGGGTAATCGCTAGGGTGGGCAGGGTAGCCTACCAGTTGGATATACCTGCGGAGTTGGGCCAGATCCACGACACCTTTCATGTCTCGCTGTTGACGAAATGTATTGCCGAAGAGTCGGCAGTGGTGCCATTAGATGATATTCAGGTGGATGCAGGCCTGAACTATTTTGAGAAACCAGTGGCGATCAGGGATCGAAAGGTTAAGGTTCTGAGGAACAAGGAAGTACCCTTGGTTTAGGTACAATGGCAACATCGGAAGGGGGCCGAGCTGACATGGGAGTCCGAGTCTGAGATATGGGATCAGTACCCGCTATTGTTTTCAGTATGAGACTTCGGGGACGAAGTCTGGTTCTAGTGAGGGAGAATTGTAACATCCCAAAATCCAGGTACCTTTTTATTTAAGCGCTTCATCTTTAATTTATTTCATTTAGGGTTTTGCATGATGAGCGAGTACACTAGGCGTACAAGGAGTACGCTGCGCGTACTCGCGCACTTCATTAATACGCGTTCTCCATTGGGTACGCTGGGCGTACCCAGGATTACGCTGGGCGTAATCGATCCAGAATCAAAAACCCCAATTATTGGGTTGGCTATAAAAGGAATGTGTTGGCTCGACTCCTCAACCACCATTCCTCAGAGAGAAACCCTAAGAGAGTGTTTATTCGTTCCTATCCCATTTGTGAGTGTTCTAAGCTTGGTGGTGTCATTTCAAGGTAGCAAAGGAGAAGAGGATTCCATTTTTGAAGGCTAGAAGTTTGTGTTCAAGTGTAGATCCGTGCTTAGCAAAGGTTGGAGCTTCATTCTAAGGTAAAAAGTTCGGATCCTGACTTGTAGTTCTTGTGGTGTGCTTTATGGACCATATTCTAGGGTTTTGGTCCCAAAGGTGGAGACTTTATGAACAAATGGTCTCTATTAGCTTAGATCCATCATATTTCTAGTCTATTTGAGTAATAGATTCATAAAAATGTAATCTTGGACGTGAATGATTAACCATGCATGAGATCTAGATCCTTAAGTTGAAATAGAAAGATGTTAAGGAGTGTAGGAGCCTTTAAAGCCATGCCAAGGCTTAAAGGTTTCAACTTTATGAGTAAAGATGCTTAAATAAAGCCGGATCTAGAAGTTGAAGTACTGGCTTAACCGATTAAGACCAGAAATGAGAAATGTTTAGATATGATGTATTACGCAGGGCGTACTCCCAGTACGCGCATCGTACTGGGTGGAGACCCCGACTTGTGGGTTGACGATGTACGCCCTGCGTACATCAAGCTGTACACTTTTGTTGACTTTTAGGGTTTTGGTCAACATGTGGACTTTGAGTCAAGGAAGGGTAAAATGGTCTTTTACCCTCTGAGGAATGATGATAAGGGGTAAAGTCTAGTTGTGGAAGTCTATATTAATTAAAATAATATTTGTTCTGATTAGGCGAGGTTGAGTCTTCGTTGGGATTTGGAGATAGTGAGTACGCGAGATTCTAGACTTTCCAAGAGGTGAGTTTTCTCACTATACTGTACCCGGAAGGGTTTTTATTGTGTGACCGAAAGGTCAGATATGTTATGAGTTGTATGCGCCATATATGATAAGTTAATCGTTTGTATGTGCTATGTATGCTATGTTTGATATGAGCCGGAAGGCATTATGTTATGGGCCAGAAGGCATATATGATATGGGCCAGAAGGCGTTGTGATGTGCACCGTAAGGTTGATGCAGGTAGGACCGGAAGGTTTACCGAATCGGGATGGAAGTTCCCTGAGACACATGGACTGGAAGGTCAGGGCCTGGAAAGGCGTATGTGCGTAAGTAGTATTTTTGGGGAACTCACTAAGCATTTATGGTTACAGTTGTTGTGTTATGTGTTTCAGGTACTAGCGAGGACCGTGGGAAGGCGTCGGCATGATTGTACACACTGACGAAGGAACTGTTTTATGATAATGGGTTGTATTTTGTTACAATGACATTTGTTACACGTGTGATTTCAGAATATTAAATGTTGGTTTTTGATGTTTGCAAAAATGAAAAATTGTTTGGAAATTTACGTTGTTACAGTCTGTGAGGCTACGGTTGATTTCTATAGGACAATACAAATTCAAAATCATTAGCACATATATATTCCTAGCTACTTCAATTATCAAATTTATATCAAACTTGTCAAAATCAAATTATATAAAAAAACAGATATGTAACCTAACAATCAAACAACATATTTTTCATTTAAATAAATATCATAAGTCTAAAATTTACACTTTACATATTATTCTTAAATTATATATTACCTTTTCATGTTTAATGGTCACTAACACATTTTTCTGTCTTTTTGTTGTGACACACATCTATATCGAAAATAATAGAAAGAACTGTACAGAAGAATGTTGACAGAGTGATACTTCATTGAAAACACATCAAAATTCTTCATAAAGCCGTTATGATTCTTCTTTAAACTACTAGAAGGTCTATACAGTGACAATCGATGTGGCTCTGTGAGAACGAACCACTTAAAATAACAGTTTTGATTAATGTAAGTGAAAAAATCTTTTAGAATGGTTACCAATTGTGAGTGTTTCCACTTGGATGTGATCATTAACATTCTTGTAGAGAAATGGAACTTCAAATGAACCCTACATAGACAAATCAACAAACATGACAACACACAAAGAAGCCTAACTTGGCATATAACCAAATTTGCAACAAATTTCAAAATTTTAAGGTTTTGCTGAATTTTTTTTTTCAATTTATCATAATTTTATTTTATTATAACCTTATATGAGTAATCAAGGATCTAAATCAAGTGAAAGAAGTAATTGTTCATTTAAATCCAGTAAAAATTACAATATTGTGAAATTGCATATAATTTACATGTTTGCTTATTGTCTTGGAGGTACCCGACCACTTGGATATATACTATTATTTGATTAATTAGTGCATAAATTACATTATAGAATATGAAATTTAACGATTGTTTAAATTCATTTACACTTGATTTAACAATAGAAAATGGAAAATTTTATAATCATAAAAGTATGCTTAATTCAACAAATTTGTTATCAAAATTAATAGAAAACAGAATTTCTTGAAGAAACAAATCAAATACACAAAAATGAATAAAAAACAAAGAACATTTGAAGATCATGTCAGAAAGGTATGACCAATAAGATCTTTCTAACACTTTTCAATATAGACATGGTTAATCTTTTCTCATCTTTAAGATGATAAGTATAACTGAGTAGAGAAAAGAAATTTATAATTATAAAAATATGCTTAATTCTAAAAATTTGTTATCAAAGTTAGTGGAAAGTACTTTTGTCGAAATAATCAATTATTAAGTATGTAGGATATTACCACTAAATGATTTTGAGTTTTGCATCATCCTCAAGCTTCAATAAAAACATCAACTAATGCTCATCGCTTTCAAGTAAAAATCTCTGCATTTTAAACTTAGTTATAGTAAATCTAATCAATAACGTTATAGAAAAAGGTAAGGTTAAGAATAATTACATAAAGTTATTGAGTTAGATAGTTGGAAATCGAGCAATTGTAATTTAACATGTATGAGACCAATTATTATCTTCAAAATTGGAAGTATTTGTTGGATTAGTGTCTAAGTCCATAACTATTTTGGTATGTACTTGACCCGATGGTGCATGGTCCTTTTGGGTTGCCTTCACCAAAGCAACTTGATTGGAAAAAATAAATAAAGAGAGAAAGGTTATTATGATTTATTAATATGTTATAAGAATAATATATTAAAGGAGAAATCATATTTGTTTAATTAATATTGGTCAATAACTAATTAGAAATTAATTTTGTGATCAAGTGTAATTAGTTAAACTAGAGGGGCTGATTTGTAATTATGTGATAGTTACAAAATAAGGTAAGGATTATCTTAAATATAGGGTGAACGAATTTAGGGAGATATTGCCTTAGAATTCGACTAGGATAAGGGTTTCTAAGACTTATCATATGGTTACTTGGTGGGCAAGCAACTAGATAAGGATAAGGACTAAAACCCTAATCTTTACACCTATATAAACCCCCTAAGGCTCATGAATTCGTCTAAGCCTTCCCAAGAAGTCCTAAGGACGAATTCCTCCCTCTCTCCTCTCTCTTTATACCTTCTCCATTTGTTCTTGGTGTTTGTAAGCCATTAGAGGAGTGACACTTGTGACTCTAAGCCTTCCAAAGTCAATTCAAGGAGGAATTAGGATTGTTATTGCTACATAACAATCAAGGTAATATCTTAAACCTAATTATATGTTAATATCGATTTCCATATGCTAGAATTAGGGTTTATAGTCTTGGATTCAAAGCATGTACAATAGAGAAACCTAGATCCAAGCATTAGGGTTTGTATGAGCACATAGGATGTCTTATGACCAAAACCCATCAGTGGTATCAGAGCCTAGGATGGTTTCAATTGTATTGATGCATTGTATATCTAAAAAATTTGATTGTTTGGTGTTCTAGAGGCTGGACTCGCCGAGTCCATAGCTGAACTCGCCGAGTCTAGGGTGACACGACGAGTCCAGGCTTGACTCGACGAGTCAACTCGTCAGATAGTGCTTATCTCGGAATTTCTTGCTGTTTTTGCATATGGATAGTTACCTTATCATGTTAGATCAATATTAATCCGATTAAACGATATATTTGACTATATTTTTGATCTAATTGAAGATATTTATCATTTAATAAGATAATTGTTTCCTTATAAGATAATTTATTAATTGTTTTGAGTAAATTGATAAATTGTTTTGCAAGAAATCATTAAACAAATCAAATATGGATAATTATGTAATTAAATGTTAGTTTAGATTATTTGTTATTTGATCCTTGTTGTTATGAAAAGTTTCATATTTTTCCCCTTTAGGTTTTATAGTTTAAATTTGAGCACAAAAGTTTTGAAGTTTTGAAATTTAAACAGTTAAAACCCTAATGTTTTGAAAAAGCTTTTAAAACTTGCCCTCAAGTTTTGGAATTTAAAAGTTGATAAAGGTTGATTAGGAATGTTCAATTCTAAAACCCTAGTAATGTTTTGAAAAGTTCAAATCACTCCCTTATGGTTTTATTAATTGATTAAGGTGTATAATTAAAAGAGATTTAATAAATCCATAAAAGTTTAGGTTTGCAATTTAATTGAATTAAAAGTATAATTGTTAAATTTGATCACCTAATATTTTAAAAGTGTAAAATGCACCCTATACTATATATAACATTAAAAGTCTAACATTATATATATGTATGAGTAAAAGTCAGTCTTACCGTTAGTAGGCCTCATTCACGAAGCTGGTCTATAAGGGGTGTTTAAGGAAATTGCCTATAATATGGCGATTGAATGGGTATCCACTCTTACCCACCGCACTCTTGACTAGTGGAGGGTCGTTAGCCGAACGGGTAGGATAGGACGAAACCTTCCATTATAAGTATAATGAAATACAAAGTAACTAAATGTGTCACACCCCAAAACCGATAACGGCGGAATACGTTTCGGGGTGGATGACGTAGTGTACAGTATCATCACAGTTGTATAATAGTAAAAGCAAGAAACATACAACCATTTCATTTACATAGTAAGTGTATTTACAAGTGTGTTTTGTAATGTTTGACAAACACCAAAAGTAAACAAAAATAAGAGAAGGGTCTTGCATACTCCATCTTCTCCAAAAATGCTGCAGTTGTACCTGTCTATCTTTGACCTGAAGATACAAGTTATTTTGAAAAGAATATCAGCATAAAGCTGGTGAGTTCATAAGAGTTTAGTGTGAGTACTTGTATAAAAAGCATTAGAATCATTAGTATGAAAACTGAAGTTTGTAATCATAAGTAGTGGTAAAACCTAGAAAATCCTATATTTTCCAGAACTGTATAGTAAATGAAAATCTTTAAGAAATTTGTTGTTTCTATCTTTGAAAGCCATTATCGTAGAAGTGTAATAGTGACTCACCATTAAGTAAGGCAATATAGTGAGTTATTATTGGAGTACATAATAGTGGTGCAACATCCTTTAGTATTAGATACTTATTTACTTTGGGATATTACTTCCTTTTTCTTTTAGTATTTTAGTGCGGTTATAGTGTCTTTCTTGTATGTTACCAATAGTGTGAGTAATAGCGGACCCTCATGACCTTCCCTGTCATGCATAGTGTAGTAAAGTAAAGGCATCCCTGGACCTGAGCGGCTCGGACTGAAGTTATCAGTCGAGATGTAATAGCGTCTGCCCCGTATAGATCTATACATGTAGTGTCGTCTTCCTATCGGAAAACTTCGGGCGTAGTGTGTAGCGTATAGAGAATCTCGTAGTGGATTAATGAATTATCTCATGATTAGTACATTCTCTTGTATTATAGTGTAGTAGTCGTTTGTATAACTTTTATTGTATTCTCTCATTAGTGTATTGCTTCATAATAGAGAGAATTATAGTAGTGTAGAGTAGTAGTTAAAACGAGGGATAGAGCCCTTAACTATACCTATTATAGTTAAATTAGTGTGTGTGGTTCTAGTCAGGTTAGTGATTTAGGCATCTAATGAAATAAGAAGTACTCGTAATCCGTATTAATATACGAGATATATAACTAAGAAATCAATGACAGTCGGACAAATAACCACTACCCTAAGCCCACAATCAAACAAGAAACAGGAAATAAGGCGAGTTATCGGTCCTAAGTCTTTCAAGTCTTACTTATATAAATATATTAGTGTGGTTACATTTTTATAAGGTGTTTTATTAAACAAAAGTGTTGTACAAAAGAAACATTTAAAGCTTGTTTGTTTATCCAAGATAGTTTTGAAAACAATTGATTTATTTATAAAGCATAGTGATAAATCACATGTGATTTGAACTACAGGTTGCGAATCACATGTGATTAATTCTGTAATATGAAAAATTATCTTGTATAACTTTTCATAAACATGTATATTCAACTTGTATCTGCCCCCTAAAACATAT
The DNA here is from genome assembly GCF_052625555.1 of Lactuca saligna. Classification (NCBI taxonomy): domain Eukaryota; kingdom Viridiplantae; phylum Streptophyta; class Magnoliopsida; order Asterales; family Asteraceae; genus Lactuca; species Lactuca saligna. The sequence goes on along the minus strand of NC_136419.1, from coordinate 140,507,897 downwards.
AAAACATTTGAAAGGTTCATTAAAGGGGTATGAACTCACCTGAAATCGCGTAAATCGGGTGAATCGGGTAAATCGGGTAAAAGTGTTGGATGAGCGTTTTGTTCCAAATAATGACTTGTACACCTTTTGGACCCTAATGTTATATGAAAATATGTGTTTTACAATAAATTAATCATTTTATGCTTTCCGTTTAAGTATTGAGGCATTCTAGCATCAATTCGGGGTTTTAGGGCCTAGAAGGGGTTCCCGGGAGTGGTTTAAGGCTAAGAAGGATTTACGGGAGGGTCCATGAGCTCACTCCCTTGGAGTTTATGGCCTAAAGGCCACTCCTTGGGAGTTTACGGCCGTAAGCCCCCTAGGATTGGCCGTAAGCTCATGTGGTCTTCCAAATTGCTTGTTTAAGGCCTTATTTCACTTCCTTACTTTAATGGTATGTGTCTTGGACCAAAATTTAGGGATTTAACTCTTGTTTTGTGACATTTTGGGGAGTTTACAGCCAAGAATTGTTCTTGGGCCGTAAACTCCATTAAATCCTTCAAGATGGGTGTTTAAGTGGTACAACATGTTCCCATTCACCTTAGGTAAATCCTAGAAGGCCCTATAATGAGTTTTGGGACAATTTGGCATGAAATTTGGGGAGTTTACGGCCCAAGAATATCCTTGGCCGTAAACTCTTCATTTTGCCTCAAAATGGGAAGTTTAATGGTACAACACACATCCAAAGGCCTTAGCTAAATTCCTTACATGCATTTGAGTGGTTTAGGGACTTGTTTGACACAAAAACATGGGTGTTTACGGCCCAAGCTTAGCCTTGGCCATAAAATCCTCTTTTTGCCATCAAATGATGTTGTTTGATGCATTTAAGCCTTCCTTGTTGTCAAGTCTAAATCACCAAACACCCTAGATGAGTTTTTGGGACTTTAAACAACGGTTTTTGGGGTGTTTGAGGTGTTTACGGCCTAAGCACAAGCTTGGGCCGTAAACTCCTTTTTAAGCTTCAATTCTTTGTGTTTTAGTGTCCAAAGCCTCCTAGGTTTATACCTTAATTAGTCTATAAGCTTAAAGGAAGGAAAAATGAGGTTTTTGGCATGTTTTTAGGGGTTTACGGCCTAAGGGGCTTCTTAGGCCGTAAACTCCTTTTTGTTCCTTGTTTTCTATGATTTTGGACTCTAAATGCGGTAAAGTATGTTTAGATTAAGATAGGGAATGAATCCTTACGTTTGGAAGTCGGAAATTCGCGGATTTCGGGTCTAGAGAGAGAAAGTAGTGAGAGAGAGGTGAAAGTGTGGTAAAAGAGTTCAATTGTAGTGTTCAATTGTTTTTATACGTCTCGGGTATTGCACCCGATACACGGCTACCCGATGCTAAAGTTTAACGGAGTTAAAACTTTTACTCGGGTGAAGTGGTTGAAAAGTAATATAACTCTATTTAGTTAAACGGGGTTAACATTTACAAGTTATAATTGCTTATGATAATACCGGAACATATAATTAACTAGATATTTGTTTGTTGACGACCCAAACAATACCGAGAAATAACATATAGTGACGCATTCCGTTAGTGAAAATAGGGTTTGTAACGGCATAATATTTGGGGTTGTCACATTATCCCCCCGTTAGGGGAATTTCATCCCGAAATTTAGAATTCATACAGATAAGAATTATAGTACTACTACGCGAAGAGATGGGGATATTTGAGTTTCATTTGGTCTTCGCTTTCCCAAGTTAATTCCAGTCCTCGTTTGGCGTTCCACCGAACTTTCACAATTGGGATACGGCTTTGCTTCGTTCGTTTTACCTCTCGATCCATAATCTCCGCGGGCTCTTCCACGAAGTTGAGGCTCTCATTGACCTCAATCTCGTCAAGGAGAATTACGTGTGTCTCGTCTGACAGACATTTCTTCAAGTTAGAGACGTGGAATGTAGGGTGTACGTTGCTTAGTTCGTGAGGTAGGTTGAGTTTATAAGATACGGGGTCGACTCTGGCGAGAATCTCAAAAGGTCCTATGTACCTTGGGGTCAACTTTCCACGCTTTCCAAAGCATATCGTTCCCTTCCATGGTGAGACCTTGAACAGGACTCGATCTCCCACCTGGAATTCCAAATGTTTTCTTCGTTTGTCGGCGTAGCTTTTCTGTCGATCCCTAGCGGCTTTTAGTCGTTCGCGTATCTGTACAATCTTCTGGGTCGTCTCTCGAATGATCTCCGGGCCAGTGAGAGAGCTGTCAGGAACTCTTCCTTTAGCTAGCTGAGTGTTACCCACCTCAGCCCAGCACAGAGGGGATCTGCACTTACGGCCGTAGAGGGCTTCGAACGGAGCTGCCTTGATACTTGTATGGTAACTATTATTGTAAGAAAATTCCACAAGAGGTAAGTGTGTGTCCCATGACTTACCGAAGTCAATCACACAAGCTCGCAGCATATCCTCTAAGGTTTGAATCGTCCTCTCACTCTGTCCGTCGGTCTGCGGATGGTAGGCTGTACTCATGTCCAGCCTCGTCCCTAGTGCTTCTTGCAACGATTGCCAGAACCTAGAGGTGAATCTACTATATCTGTCTGAGATAATAGATATAGGGACGCCATGTAGTCGTACTATTTCTTTAAGGTATATTCTAGTGAGCTTCTCCATCTTGTCCGTTTCTTTAATGGGTAGGAAGTGTGCGGACTTGGTCAACCTGTCAACAATGACCCAAATGGTATCTAATCCACCCGTTGTCTTGGGAAGTTTGGTTATAAAATCCATTGTAATCCACTCCCACTTCCATTCTGGTATCTCAGGTTGTTGGAGAAGTCCCGATGGCTTTTGATATTCGACCTTGACCTTTGCGCAAGTAAGGCACTTACTCACAAAGGTGGCGATCTCCGCTTTCATGTTTGGCCACCAGTATAGCTTTTTGAGATCCAGATACATCTTATCTGAACCCGGGTGGATGGAGTAGCGAGTGTTATGTGCTTCTCTCATAACCAAATCTCTAAAACCTCCATGGCGTGGAGTCCAGATTCGGTCCATGAAGTAGTGGGCTCCGTCACCCTTGACCTCCAGATTTTTATCCATTCCGTGCAGAGATTCTCCCAACACGTTCTCGGGCTTTAAGGCTTCCAGCTGAGCCTCTTTGATCTGTGTGGAGAGATGCGAATGGATAGTCATCGTCAACGATTTGTTCTTTCGACCGGTATACTCCTTCTTGCTCAGTGCATGTGCTACTACATTGGCTTTTCCCGGGTGATATCTAATTTCACAGTCGTAATCGTTAAGTAGCTCGACCCATCGACGCTGCCTCATGTTGAGTTCTTTTTGGTTCATTATGTGTTGAAGGCTTTTATGATCAGTGTATACCACACTCTTCGTCCCATATAAGTAGTGTCTCCAGATTTTTAGTGCAAAGACAACCGCTCCTAACTCGAGGTCGTGAGTAGTGTAGTTCGCCTCATGGGTCTTTAGCTGTCTCGAGGCATATGCGATAACCTTACCCCGTTGCATCAAGACACAGCCGAGCCCCTGATTGGATGCATCACAATATACAACAAAATCTTCTGTCCCTTCGGGAAGGGATAATACTGGTGCGGTGCATAGGGCTCGCTTCAGGGTTTGGAACGCCTTCTCCTGTCTTTCTTCCCAGTTAAACGGTACCCCTTTCTGTGTCAGCATAGTGAGAGGCTTCGCAATCCGAGAGAAGTTTTGGATGAATCTACGGTAGTAGCCAGCGAGGCCTAGAAATTGACGAATTTCCATAGGTGTCTTCGGTGCTGACCAGTTCTCAATAGCTTTAATCTTGGAGGGATCCACATGAATTCCTTCTTCACTAACCACGTGACCTAAGAATTCAACTCTTCGGATCCAGAATCCGCACTTAGAGAACTTCGCATATAACTTTTCGGATCACAACGTTTCCAAGACTCGTCGTAAGTGATCCCTGTGTTCTTCCTCGTTCCGAGAGTAAACGAGGATATCGTCAATGAAGACGATGACGAACTGATCCAGGTATGGACGGCACACTCTATTCATCAAGTCCATGAATACTGCGGGGGCGTTAGTCAGTCCAAAGGGCATCACTACAAACTCAAAATGTCCATAGCGGGTTCGGAAAGCTATCTTCGGGACATCTTCCTCAAGTACCCGTAACTGATGATACCCAGATCTAAGGTCAATCTTGGAGAAGTAACTTGCTCCTTGTAGTTGATCAAACAGATTGTCGATACGAGGGAGAGGGTAGCGATTTCTAACCGTGAGTTTATTGAGTTCCCTATAATCGATGCACATCCGAAACGATCCGTCTTTCTTCTTCACGAACAAGACTGGAGCTCCCCAAGGTGAGAAACTCGGTCTTATAAAGCCCTTGTTGAGCAGTTCATTGAGTTGACCAGATAGTTCTTGCATTTCGGCGGGCGCTAGATGGTAGGGCGACTTAGCTACGGGGGTAGCTCCTGGAATTTGGTCGATTCTGAACTCAATCTGACGTTTGGGAGGTAGGCCGGGAAGATCCTCTGGAAAGACATCAGGGAAATCGCATACTACGGAAATGTCTTTTGGATCTTTCGATTTCTGGTTAGTGTCGACGACGTGAGTGAGAAAGGCGCGATATTCCTTGCGTATGTATTTCTGAGCCTGAACACTGGAGATGATACGAAGGCTCGTACTCGGCTTATCTCCATATATCAAGAGGGTTTCGTGATTCGGAAGGTTCAGACGAATGGCTTTGTCGGAACATAGGATATCGGCGCGATGGAGACTCAACCGATCCATACCAACAATGACATCAAAATTTTTGATTGAGACTGGCATAAAATCGATTGGAAATGAGTGATCGTCTAACATGAGAGTGCAACCTATGTAGATTTCGCTAGAGCTTTCTGTTTTCCCATTAGCCATTTCTACGACGAATGTTTCTTTTAGTGGTTGAGGGGTTTGTTTGAGTAAGTATTTAAAGTTATGATTCACAAAGCTTCTTTCTGCACCACTATCAAATAAGACACAGGCATAGGAGTTGTTGAGAAGAAACGTACCCGTGACTACCGTGGGATCTGCTACCGCTTCATTGTGACCGATAGCGAGTAGCCTTCCAGTCCCTCCAGCATTTGTGGTCTTTGGATAGTTTCTCTTAAAATGACCCGCCTCTCTGCAGCCATAACAAGTTGGGGTCACTCCCGTACCAGGAACCTGCATGATAGGTTTGGGAGGGGCCTTACAAAATCGGACAGTATGGCCCTTTCGACCGCAGTTGGAACACTGCAGTTCACGGCAGGGGCCGTTGTGGTGGAAAGGGCACTTGGGACACTTGGGCAAGTTTCCACTGTAAGCTTTCGGCGGGGCTGGAGCAGCTGGAGTAGTCGGGGTGGTGGCAGCATGGACCGCCACAATTTGCTGGTCCTTTGAGGAGTTTTGAGTTTTCTTGCCCTTCTTCTTATCCCATCGCTTCCTTTTTCTGTCAGATGAAGCGGGTGGTGCAGTGGTTGTTGTGGTTGCTGTTGTTGGAGTGGAGGAGATTTCGTGGTTGATCAGACTCTGGGCCAATTCCTTGGCGCTGTCAAAAGTTGTAGGGCGTGAAGCTAAAACATTTCCTCGATACGGAGGCACTAAACCCCAGACGTACCGTTCAATCTTCTTACTTTCCGAGGGGATCATGTTGGGGTACATAGCCGCCAAGTCGCAAAACCTGGCCGTATAAGCCGTTATGTCAGTCCCCTTCATCTTGAGGTTCCAGAGTTCTTCCTCTAGTTTCTGAACTTCGCCCCTAGGGCAGTACCCTCCCCTCATAAGATCTTTCAGAGTGTCCCAGCCCATAGCATTGGCTGTGACCAAGGAGAGTGAACTAACATGGCCGTTCCACCATGTCAAGGCTCTGTTAGTGAGGGTAGCAGTAGCGAACTTGATTTTGCTCTCTTCGGGACAAGAGCACATCTCGAACACCGCTTCGGTTCTTTCGAACCATTGGGATAATGCCAGAATTCCTCCGGTACCGTCGAAGAAGGTAGGTTTACAGTTCATGAAATCCTTATAAGTGCATCCCTGCACCCTTTGATGGACTTCGCCGAACCTGGAGTTACCACCGCTCGCATCCCCAGAATTCATCTGGGCCATGGCTGCTGTCACAGCCGCGGTCACCGCTGTTTGGAATAGCACCGGATCGATCTGCGGAGGAGGAGGTGGTGGAGTAGGGGATTGAGTTGCAGGCCTTCCTCTGGTGGGACGCTTTCGTGGAGGCATCCTTTACTGGAAGAATTATAGAAATGATAGCAATAGTAAGAGCCTATTGCGAATATAAACAGAGTGTTTCGTGGATTAAATCAACATAATCCAAGATCAAGATGAGAGTTATAACAATAGAGAAATCACTGCCAATATATTGGTATTAATGATGCAACACAAGTTCATCAAAATTTAACCTAGCAATAGGTCTTACATCATACCATAGAGAAAATGTTGGCAGTTTAGAGGTTTAACTAGAGTACTTTCAAGCTAGGAATGTTTACAGATAATAGATCTACGGAACATAGAGTGAAAAGGTTAATCCATCAAAAAAAAGATTGAGGTAACTAGACGTCTTCTACTGGCGACGGTTGCTTGTTCGGCGAATCCTCAGATCTGCTAGCTGACGCATAACTTCTTGAAGGTGTTGATCATGAATCCTTTGGCGTGCACGGAGTTCTCCAACTTCGGCTCGGGATGCATCCAACTGGTGCTGCAGAGCCTCATTGGTCCTCCTTGTCCTGTCCATGGCTTCTTCGTGTTGGCGGATGCGAACTGTGTTGAGATTTGAGTTGCATCCACTTCTACAACTCGACCTATTGCAGCTTGACCTTGCTCGACATTCCTGGCAATCCTTCGGATCATGATGGGCAGAACCTGATCTGCTGATCCTCCTTTGTTTATGTTGTAGAAACTTCGGTCTCCATTGTATGGCATGGGCTGACCCTGCTCTTCGCTCCATCTGTGCAAGGATATGGCCCACATAGGAGTGGGGCCCTGAAATGTCGGACGGGGGTTGGGGTTCGGAACTCCGGGAGGTAGGTTATTAACTTCTGGCTCGGAGTCGGAGTTATCCGGAAAGCCTTCTGCTCGGTGGTCATCCAAAGGGATTGGGTGATCATCGTTCGACTCTTCACTGAGCCACCCCCCATTACCCTGGTTTGGGTAGTACGGGTCACCAGGAGGGTGGAAGCCAGCCATGGTATCTATGCGAGAAAAGGGGAAAAGAAGATTAATAGGCGTACTAACCTAAATTATTTATAAGATGGTCGTCACGAGTTGGACCAATATTTGCATAATGCATACTAATTACATGTGACTGGGGCAGGATAGTCCGTCGAACAAGTGACCCTAACTCTAAATCCACAACCAAACAAGGAACAGGAAGTAAACCAAAGATCACAGATTCTAAGTCTATAACGCCCTAGTCACATGTAACCGGAAAGTATCCATTTAGCAACTATTGCTTCATCAGTAACGACCCTTTTTAGTTCTCACAGATGTATGTTTTTAGAGGTACAGAATACTCCTATAGTATTCTAATGTTAACGTTATTGTGGTAGTGTTGGTAAGTTTTAGACTTGTTGTAACACCACAACCAAGCTTAGGCACATGCTAGTCACTCCCAGGAAAACATAGTTGATCAGGCTACATCCCCCTAAATGTGACTATATGTCTCTAAACTCAATTGTGCTATCCAACAATCTAAATACTTTTGTTTGGTTCTAGGATGATACTGACTTCTGTGTTTTATTGTGATGTGCGTATATATATACTTAGTTAAATCCTTTAGATACTTAACAGTATATATTCTTGGTCAGAGTGTTTTAGTCCCGAAGTGTTTATAGTTCGTATATCTTTTATAGGTTGATATACTTGATTCACTATAAACAATGCTCTGATACCAATCTGTCACACCCCAAAACCGATAACGGCGGAATACGTTTCGGGGTGGATGACATAGTGTACAGTATCATCACAATTGTATAATGAAATAAGAAGTACTCGTAATCCGTACTAATATACGAGATATATAACTAAGAAATCAATGACAGTCGGACGAATAACCACTACCCTAAGCCCACAATCAAACAAGAAACAGGAAATAAGGCGAGTTATCAGTCCTAAGTCTTTCAAGTCTTACTTATATAAATATATTAGTGTAGTTACATTTTTATAAGGAGTTTTATTAAACAAAATTGTTGTACAAAAGAAACATTTAAAGCTTGTTTGTTTATCCAAGATAGTTTTGAAAACAATTGATTTATTTATAAAGCATAGTGATAAATCACATGTGATTTGAACTACAGGTTGCGAATCACATGTGATTAATTCTGTAATATGAAAAATTGTCTTGTATAACTCTTCATAAACATGTATATTCAACTTGTATCTCCCCCCTAAAACATATAAAACATTTGAAAGGTTCATTAAAGGGGTATGAACTCACCTGAAATCGCGTAAATCGGGTGAATCGGGTAAATCGGGTAAAAGTGTTGGATGAGCGCTTTGTTCCAAATAATGACTTGTACACCTTTTGGACCCTAATTTCATATGAAAATATGTGTTTTACAATAAATTAATCATTTTATGCTTTCCGTTTAAGTATTGAGGCATTCTAGCATCAATTCGGGGTTTTAGGGCCTAGAAGGGGTTCCCGGGAGTGGTTTAAGGCTAAGAAGGATTTACGGGAGGGTCCACGAGCTCACTCCCTTGGAGTTTATGGCCTAAAGGCCACTCCTTGGGAGTTTACGGCCGTAAGCCCCCTAGGATTGGCTGTAAGCTCATGTGGTCTTCCAAATTGCTTATTTAAGGCCTTATTTCACTTCCTTACTTTAATGGTATGTGTCTTGGACCAAAATTTAGGGATTTAACTCTTGTTTTGTGACATTTTGGGGAGTTTACGGCCAAGACTTGTTCTTGGGCCGTAAACTCCATTAAATCCTTCAAGATGGGTGTTTAAGTGGTACAACATGTTCCCATTCACCTTAGGTAAATCCTAGAAGGCCCTATAATGAGTTTTGGGACAATTTGGCATGAAATTTGGGGAGTTTACGGCCCAAGAATATCCTTGGCCGTAAACTCTTCATTTTGCCTCAAAATGGGAAGTTTAATGGTACAACACACATCCAAAGGCCTTAGCTAAATTCCTTACATGCATTTGAGTGGTTTAGGGACTTGTTTTACACAAAAACATGGGTGTTTACGGCCCAAGCTTAGCCTTGGCCGTAAAATCCTCTTTTTCCATCAAATGATGTTGTTTGATGCATTTAAGCCTTCCTTGTTGTCAAGTCTAAATTACCAAACACCCTAGATGAGTTTTTGGGACTTTAAACAACGGTTTTTGGGGTGTTTGAGGTGTTTACGGCCTAAGCACAAGCTTGGGCCGTAAACTCCTTTTTAAGCTTCAATTCTTTGTGTTTTAGTGTCCAAAGCCTCCTAGGTTTATACCTTAATTAGTCCATAAGCTTAAAGGAAGGAAAAATGAGGTTTTTGGCATGTTTTTAGGGGTTTACGGCCTAAGGGGCTTCTTAGGCCGTAAACTCCTTTTTGTTCCTTGTTTTCTATGATTTTGGAATCTAAATGTAGTAAAGTCTGTTTAGATTAAGATAGCGAATGAATCCTTACGTTTGGAAGTCGGAAATTCGCGGATTTCGGGTCGATTTCGGGTCTAGAGAGAGAAAGTAGTGAGAGAGAGGTGAAAGTGTGGTAAAAGAGTTCAATTGTAGTGTTCAATTGTTTTTATACGTCTCGGGTATTGCACCCGATACACGGCTACCCGATGCTAAAGTTTAACGGGGTTAAAACTTTTACCCGGGTGAAGTGGTTGAAAAGTAATATAACTCTATTTAGTTAAACGGGGTTAACATTTACAAGTTATAATTGCTTATGATAATACCGGAACATATAATTAACTAGATATTTGTTTGTTGACGACCCAACAATACCGAGAAACAACATATAGTGACGCATTCCGTTAGTGAAAATAGGGTTCGTAACGGCAATATATTTGGGGTTGTCACAAAATGTTTTGAAAATTCCCAATCTTAGTTACTTAGGCAAAAGTGAATTGATGCAATTCCATGAAATTACACTTTGTGCCCTTGCGAAGACGTTAGTGGAGCGTGTTTGTTTTACCTGCACACTAAATGGTTCTAAGCAAAGGTAGAAAAGGGTAACTCAATGTTTGTCATAGTTCGGTGGAGCGTGTGTGGTTTACCGGCACATCGAATAGGTGACTGTAACATGTGGGGGCACCATGTAACTTTGCATGGTTATTCACACCCGCTTTGTGATCCTCGGCATCCCAATTTACAAACAAGAGGGGCATATCGAGATTTAAACATGCCATTGAAATGTTCAATGAATCTCAAAGGATCTAGGAGTTTTCATAGATTTAAAACTTAAATTTCTTTTTCGCTTTTCATGGTGGAAATTAGTGAATCGTCATTCACTTACCTTCAAATATTCTGCAACTAGATTACGGCATCCCTATTCTAGGTTGTAGCGTATTGTGTTGGGTCCTAGCCTTGGTATCTCATTTGGGTGATTTACTAAGGACTCAATCGATCAACTAACTTGAATTTGTTTTCTCCCGTTTTGTAGATGTCAAAGTTCGACAACTATGGTCTTCCCAAATCCCGTGGAACAAGCATTCCACATGAAGATGATATTCCACGATTCGATCGAGGAACAAGAAATCATGCTTCACTTCCTCCTCCTCCTCCAATTATTCTCCCTAACCCACAAGATTGTAAAATTGAAAGGTTCAATATCACTCAAGCCCTTTTGGCAAGTAAACATATAGAAGGAAAGTCGGTGTGTGCACACGTCTTAGGGATGAAGTCACACATTGATAGGTTAAGAATGATGGGATCCGTTGTCGGTGAAGAGATGGCTGTTGATTGGGTTCTTCGGTCACTTCCTAACTCGTATAGTGAGTTTGTAAGAGAGTACTATATGATGAACCACGACGTGACCCTTATTGATCTCACCTATAGGCTTATTGCTACTGAATCAGCAATGGTTTGGTGCAATAGAAAAGCAAAGTTGATTGGCGAATCTGCCTTCAAGACCTCTATGGATATAGACAATGGCAATGAAAGACATGCAATGATCGAAAAGTTTGATCATAAGAGAAAGGCGATGTCTAAAGTAGTTCAATGTGTTGTTCCAAAAGAGTCAATTTGCTTTTATTGCCAAGAGAAGGGGCATTGGAGACGAAGTTGCCCTATTTACCTAAGAGATCTAAGAGATGGGAGAGTCAAAAGTATGACTACGCTTCAGGTAAAATTCACTATCTAACTCGGCTAAGTTCCTATTCATTGATTCTTAATACATGATGTGATAAGATTGCATTTGAATGTTTTGCAGGATCGGTGAAAAGAAAGGAAGCGTGATAAGAGAGCAAGATGAATCTAATCACAAGAGATGGATCTCGATCGCATGGACTTGAAGATTGGATTTTGAGCGTAGATAGTTATGATAGAGTTGTTAGAAATTTTCCTTTTACATAGTTTTCAATAGATTTTGCATTGTAAGGACAAATGTTTTTCCGCTGCTTTTATAAATAAAATAAATTTTGTTTGACTTATTTATTTATTTGTTTACTTCCTTGCAATGAAATCGTTATGAAAATTGATGTTTGCATGTTTCTATAACGAATGGATATGATTCTTAGTTATGTTATTTATGGAAATGTCGAGAATTTACCAAATAGGGAGAGTCTCTCATCGCCCAAATTTCAATTGGACTGAAATTTGGAATCACACAACTTGGTTGCATGATGAATGAGAAATTTCATATTTGGAAATTAGACAAATTCGTTGACAAAGTGTCAAGTGAAGGACTAGGAGATCGAGTACACAAAGTTGTGTGTTGATCAAGTTCACCATAAGAATAACAAAGATATTCGTCATGATTTACTAAAGGTTTAGTAAATATGATTATACTTACAGGATTAAGTGTAATTCTGAATTGATTAAAGGGTTTAGATTAATAGTAGAATGAATGAGAAGAATCAAGTAGACAGAAAAATAAAAGTTTCTCCATTCTAAGAAGAAGGGAGAGTAGCTTTTATGCTTTATGATAGATCTTAATGATTAAGAACCATATCTCAATTGATCCTCTAAGTGAGTCTTAGTACAATTGTATGTTTAAGAAGAGGAATCAAGAATTGAAGAAATGGTTAAATCAAAACTCAATCATAATTCGTTTCAATAACAAGTCTTAAAGTTAAGATTGTGACAATGAGTGAAAAGTATTAAAGGTTTATAACATTCATCAAATGTGGAAAGTTGTGATGTCTTGGATAAGACAAAGGCCAACTAGGACCAATTTATGAAGTGTTTTGATAAAAGCTACACTAACTCTTGAATAATTGTTTGTCAAGAAATGGTTATTGACAAGAGAATCTTATATGTCAAGGAGTCAGTGGGAGTCTTAATGGTCTTGAAAGGTTTCAAGAACAAATCAAATAAACCTTATTGATCATCACCAGCACACGAGTTGAGGTTTTGCAACCTATCGTGTTGACATTATTTTGTTTCTGTGCTGTTCCAATTGAGTTAATTATGCATGTGAGTCATATGAGTTCTCATTTTGAACGCATAAAAGGCAAGGCACCTTGATCAATGAAAGGTACATTGATAGGAAAAGGTGAGCTGCTTAACTACTTGGAAGACGTGGTGGGCAGCTGTGCCACAATAAGGCAAGAAATCAAGATTAAAAGAGTTCGGTCCATATGAGTATGAATTTGTCATAATCTTTGGTTTTGACAAATTCACATGGATAGGAACATATACACCATTAAAATCTAAGTGTCATAAGATTTCCTCCTTCATGAAAATGAGTGTGAGGAAATGATTTCACTAAGAAAGATTTTAAGAAGATAGTGATTGTAAAATTGCATTCTCGAATTGAATAATGGTTACTGTATCCCTTTCCATGATTTGAATTGTGAGGTTTGGCAATTAGTCTTAATTGTTTAAGACACACATATGAACTATCTAAGGCAAAGGTGTATAAGTTCAAGAAGCCTTGATAAAAGATTATCAAAGCATTAAGTATTAGAAACATGGAAATTCAATAGGTATTGTTTTTCTGGAACTTAAGATGTTTTGAATACATGTCGAAGCTAGTGGGAGCATAAGTGTTATGTTTTTTATAGTCATCATCATGATAGTGGGAGCATAAAAGTTATGATTGTATGATTATTATGGAAAGTTTTGCAAGTTGGCAATATTAATTATAGAAAACAAGAGTTATACCTTGCAAAGTCGTAAGGGTTGTAAAGTAGTTTTTAAAATTTCGATTATGATTACGACATTCCTTTTCACAATTCGAATTTTCAGAACATAGCGAATAAAACATTATGCGTCGTGTCCCATACGCTTCGGGTATAGGATCGATTACAAATGCTTTAAAGTTTGACCATTCTAAAATTTTCCAAATGTCTAGTGCATTTAGAGGGAAAAGGGACTAGGATCGGTTTTGACTAAAATAATTAAACAACTATCAAACGACAATCCAAAGTTCGACGAGGATTGGTTGCTTGTGAGTAGTTGGAAGCATGGTATTGAATGGACCATATCGACATTATTATGAATAGATAAGATTCTATTAAGAATAAGTTGTCATATGGAAAATATGGAAGCGTGTCCATATTGGGAATTGAATATTGAAAATCTATGTCTAGATTAGAAACTTTTATTCAAAAGGATGTTCAAAGGAATGTACTTTGAGTGAGAGACATCATATCTAAGGAATTGTCTTGTAACAATCTCCGATAGAAGATTTTGTAACATCATTAGCAATAGTCTTTATGACTTTGGTGCAGTGACATTATGAAAGAATCATTGCATAGAATGTTAGAATCTAGCATATTCTATAAGTAGCAAGAATTTTGATATACTTTCACTTATGAAAAAGGATTCGGAGTTGTGAAATGAGAATGATTGGAAATGTGTTCAATGTGATCTATTTCACAAAGTAAGAACCATAGGTGAACATTGTGTGCATGCTAGGAGCATGGGATAAGTGTTGTAATTCAAGTAAGAAGTTGATTACCTGAAACGACAAATAATGAGTAATCGATATGGTGATAAATAAAAGGAATTTTATTTATACTCAAAGGGTTGAGGCCATATGGGATTAGTATTATTCTTGTGTTTTACTTTGCATGTTTTGACTTCCAGAATAATTGAGTTTATTAAGAATAATCGAATTATTCAAACGGGCCACAGTCGTTCATATGTTGGAAGTAGGTATGAATGAAGATTGTCGTGAATTGGTGTGTGGATTGTCTAAAAGAGTATTAGACATAAGCAAATGTTTGCTGCAACATTCATGAGTGCTTATGAATATGAATTTGAGCATTGGATTAAACCCACGCTCGCTTGGATCACTCCATGAATTGTATCACGAGTGATTGGTGAGATGATAACATCTTATATTCTTGAAACCGAGATGTGTGAGTTGTATCTTTCAAATCGGTTGCACATTGATAATATGTAAACGCACTAGTAACTTGGTGTTATAAAACATATTGTTGTGTGTGATTTGGTTAGTAAGTGCAAGCAAGCATTGTATCAAAGTTTATCCGTTCCTTTTATCCAAAGAAGGATAAAAGCGATATCTTTTGGGACCCTCGATGGTTTAGTGCTGACAAACGTAAATGCTCGGCCGGGCTAGGGCTAATTTGATTTGTTCAATTAGTCAATCGTCATAAATCGGGAATCGAGAAATAGTACAAAGAGACTGATTAGAAATCATGTCTTATACGATATCTAGAATGGAGGAATATATGATCCTTTATCTAAGGACACGCGTATCTGATAGGATCAGAGTTGACAGCGGCTTTGGAAAGCTACGATTGCAGATCAGGATCTGAAATCATATGCAGAATAGTTATTAGACTTATCCAAGTGGGAGACTATTGGATTAGGGTCTAAGTCCATAACTATTTTGGTATGTACTTGACCCGATGGTGCATGGTCCTTTTGGGTTGCCTTCACTAAAGCAACTTGATTGGAGAAATAAATAAAGAGAGAAAGGTTATTATGATTTATTAATATGTTATAAGAATAATATATTAAAGGTGAAATCATATTTGTTTAATTAATATTGGTCAATAATTAATTAGGAATTAATTTTGTGATCAAGTGTAATTAATTAAACTAGAGGGGCTGATTTGTAATTATGTGATAGTTACAAAATAAGGTAAGGATTATCTTAAATATAGGGTGAACGAATTTAGGGAGATATTGCCTTAGAATTCGACTAGGATAAGGGTTTCTAAGACTTATCTTATGGTTACTTGGTGGGCAAGCAACTAGATGAGGATAAGGACTAAAACCCTAATCTTTACACCTATATAAACCCCTAAGTCTCATGAATTCGTCTAAGCCTTCCCAAGAAGTCCGAAGGACGAATTCCTACCTCTCTCTTCTCTCTTTATACCTTCTCCATTTGCTCTTGGTGTTGGTAAGCCATTAGAGGAGTGACACTTGTGACTCTAAGCCTTCCAAAGTCAACTCAAGGAGGAATTAGGATTGTTATTGCTACATAACAATCAAGGTAATATCTTAAACCTAATTATATGTTAATATCGATTTCCATATGCTAGAATTAGGGTTTATAGTCTTGGATTCAAAGCATGTACAATAGAGAAACCTAGATCCAAGCATTAGGGTTTATATGAGCACATAGGATGTCTTATGACCAAAACCCATCAGTATTTACTATATTAATAAGAATTAAATACAAGGTTATTGTTTTGCCCTTGATGAATTTTGGTACCATCGATGTACACTGAGAAACAAATAGAATAATTAAGAAGATATATCATGTTGATTTGCAAACATAGAGGATGGTCAGTGCATAAGTTATGGCTTTAAATTTGGGGAGGATTTGAATTTTATTTTAGGATAACAGAAATTGGTGAAGGTTTGAACGGAAACATTGATGGACAACGTGTTTGACCAAAAATTGGTCAATATGACGTAAACAATTTGATCTAAGGGTGGAACATGTATAAGTGAAACCCAATCAAAAATATTTATTGCTTTAGATGATGAAATAAAGTTTCTCTTTTAGATATATATTTCAATCTTCTATTTTGTAAATGTAAATGTCTTACACTTGGGTTGTGGTGACTTAGTAAGACACGTGGAAGATATGATGGATAACCTATTGACCCATGTTCATATCCTGGAACTACTCAGCCTCTGTGGCAATAGAGGTTCGCCTGCAGTGACTCCAGTACATGAGGCATAGCCTCATGTTCGCAGCGGGGATTAGTGGTGCACGAAAGCTGGTTTGGAAACCCTCGTTAGGGAAGTTCCCTTTCCAAAAAAAATATAACCATCTTATTCTTCGCCTCACTCAAGCATCATTGTAAATGGGTTTTATTATTTAAATCTGTAAAATTGTGGATATCATTAATATCTAAAAAATAATAATATTTCAATGGTAGATGTTTACTAATAAATTTATCAATAAATTCACAAGGAACTATAAATAACTGTTTTAGAATGGTTAGAACATTTACAAAAGTTTATAATTTCATAAAAAGTTGTAGTTTGTTAATATTATATTGAAGTTGTAATGAATAACATTGGAACAATGCTGACAAATTCACATTCAAACAGAATAATAGAGTAAAAAATATTTAAAATTCTAAATTCATGAGTTTAAACCCAAAAGAAAAATAGATGAATAATTTAAAATTTCATAAAACCCAAAATGTATTTAAATTATCAAAATTATAACCCAAAAAACAAATACTATGAAACAAAGTAATCGAAAACCAAACCCAAAAACCAAATAGTAAGTAAACATAATATGGAATCAACCACACTCTAATCACCCAACTACTCATATAAAATCATGAAAATCATATATTATTTTTCTTTCATTGAAATTAACAGTTTTGTCTTGTCTTCTCCAGAAGTATGGTTTGTTATTGATGTTAATGATCGTTTGGTTGAGGACATTGTTTCTATATTATCAACATAATAAACATCTTCTAAGTTGTGTTTTAATTCTTCATGTCTAGACACTTTTTTAAAGGATATCCAATTAGTTGCCGGACTTGTTGCAATACTTTTAGCAAGATTCGAAGCGAGTATGACATTATCACCAGTAAACGAAATTGCATCCTAAATATAGACAATAAATTCATATGTCAATCTAAAAGTTAATAATATTTTAAAGTATTTAAAATATTAGATTTAGTTATATTATATTTAAAACATTTAAATTTAATGTATCTTGACATCCGAATTTCACCGATAAAACATTAAACAAATCGGATTACAACGCCTATATTTGTAGTACATAGAAATATATTAGTTGATCAACTAAAATATAAAAAACGAATATAATAAATGTAGTGTTGGTAGTATATTTCGTAAAAAAATGTTATCTGTTCGATGTTAATTTTCTTTTTCCAATTTAACTGTGATTTTATTATCAACACTCAAGTTTGAGATTGCATAACCATCAACATTGTTCTTCAAATTTTAATGAGAAATTTGAATTTTGAACATCAACTTTTTATTCAAAAGTAATTTCAAAGCAAACGGATAAATCTTCATATTACTCTCCTAAAAATGAAAAAATGAACAGTTATAAAAATAGACAGACAAAAAGTAAAAATTAGTTTTGTGTAAATGAAGTTAATATCGATAACCACATTAAACTTTAGAAGCAACTCTTGTGTGTTTTTTTTCCAGAAGTTTCTTTGCGTCACGATTAAATGACATAAGTGACACTACGCCGGTAAAGTCTTGTACTATAATGGTGATTTTGAAACTAAAACCATTGATATAAACAAATTCAATAATGTAAAATTAGAAAATTTAATCGAAGATTATAATATATATATATATATATATATATATATATATATATATATATATATATATATATAAGTTATTGAAAACCTTGGAGCAACATATACGTGTTTGTTCATGCAAGTTGAAGTGTCACGGTAAAAAACTTCTTTATCCTGCTTTTGGTCCATTCCACAAGCTTTGTCATCATGTATTAAAACGACTTTTATGGATTTCTTTTGACCAACATTGTTCAACACATTAAAAAATCAATATAAAGGGTATAATTTTGTTTCTGTAACTAAATGAATGAAACTAATATGCTTAAAGTAGATTGATTAATTTTTTTGATGATCTCTCATCAAGAACACAATAATAACAAATAATAAGAATATAGTAAATGCAAGAAATTGAAGAAGAATAAGGAGAACAAAGTAAAGTAAGAGCTTGGAAAAAAGAATTGGAGAAGAAGATTGCTCAAGAAGAACCCTGTAAATGAAAGGACTCAATCTAAAATCATAAGAATAACCACTTCATTGTAATTGTA
This sequence comes from Lactuca saligna, assembly GCF_052625555.1. Taxonomy (NCBI): domain Eukaryota; kingdom Viridiplantae; phylum Streptophyta; class Magnoliopsida; order Asterales; family Asteraceae; genus Lactuca; species Lactuca saligna. The sequence continues at coordinate 140,489,549 of NC_136419.1, read as the reverse complement.
TATATACGGTGTTTTTGAATAAGGAAATCATTATCTTCTAAAAAATTGGGACCCTAATATATCATCTTGGAGATTTTCGGCTATTCATCTGAAAAAAAAAAGAAAGATATCAGTCATATTAATTCAATACTTCAAATTAATTGACTTTCTTATTTAATAAGTTTTAAAATTCAAACAATTATCTCAAATTGATTCATTTGATGTGGGATATATTGGGAGATAAATTATGAATAATATTAAATTTAATTTTGATTCTTAAATATTTTGCTGATATAACGAGATTATATTAGATTTTATAGGTTAATAACTTAATTATTGATATGCTTTTTTAATGAGTTTTAATATATATATATATATATATATATATATATATATATATATATATATATATATATATATATATATATATATATATATAAACGGGTTTGGATTTGGAAATAAAAACCTATATATAACAGAGTTAAATTAGGAACAATATTAATTAGAGAAACCGATATCATATATATAAATAAAATGATATGTTCAATTTATAAAATATTTATTGAATTTAAAGATTCTATAATTAAATGTAACTGTGTTTGAATTTTATTTGGGAAAGATGATGCCAACAATTTAATCTAAAAGTGGAAAACAGAGTATTAAAACACAATCAAAGCTACAGATTGCTTCATTGATAAATTTAGAATTCTTTTTTAATAATATTTAGAGATGTAATTCGAGTGTTGTTGAAACGGATCCACAGTTGAGTATTGGAATCACATCAAAGCAAGATTGTTGAAATCACTATTTGTACTTTGGTCAAAGACTCTACTGGCTATAACTTGTAGGAGTGATAATAGAAGAAGATTAAAATCTAGCATTCAAAGTTAGAATAAAAAAAACTAACATAATAATTATATTATATTTTCAGTGAAAAGTTTAAGCAAGATTGTTGCAAGCATAATTGTGCTTGACCAAAGCTCACTACAAATTATAATTGTGATTATGTGTGTTGTACGTCTTTATATATTGTGATAGAAGATATGGTAGAATGGTGATTATAATAAAATGAGACATAAACGATTAGAATGGTTTTTTTTTTTTTTAAAAAAAAAAATGATAAACATTAATCGCAAAAAGTTAAAAAAAGAATGAAGTCTAAAGAATATATTAAAGAAACCAGTAAAACAAAAATAATTAACAAACATATAAAATTTTGAAACTTCACCAATTTGGCAAATATTTTTGAAACTACACCAATTTTGTTAAAAACTATTAACTAATTAGATTGATGAAAACTAAATCACAAAATGTTTTGAAATACATTAATTTCGTTTATTCAACTACGATCCTACGTGATTATGCACACATCACTTATTTAATGTTTTGTTAACGAGTAATAGACCGAATGGACAAACTTATTTAATATGTAAGTATTATTGCATCTCTAAAGAAACTGATAGTATACTTCAACTCTTTAAAGCCATAGAGCTTACCAGAAGCAATAAAACCAACCAATAGGAGCAACTTTGACCATAGCATTACCTAAAGTGACAGTAGACAAATCCAGCCAACTGGTGCAACTTGACCATTTAGTAATCAATGAGCATCTACCAGAAGCATAAGGAAAGGGGTTCAAAGCTTCGATACCTTGGAATGAGCCCTTTAGTAATCAACTTTGACCAAATATCAAAATACATATTGCAGTTTGAACATTTCACAAAGAGATTCATCCTATTCAAACTAAACAATAGTTAATGTAATACCGTAAAATTTAAAATAATTTTTTTCATTTAATTTTTAATAAAACATTTCATTATTTAATATTCTAAAGGTCAAACATCGAATGTTTCCACAAAATACATAACATAACCCATAAAACAAGATCTCCAAAAACATGATATCTGCAAGTGTGTACTGATCAAGCCGGCGCCTTCCCGCGATCATCGATAGTACCTGAAACACATAACGCATAACACTGTAAGCACAAATGTTTAGTGAGTTCCCCAAAATACCACATAGTGCACATACGCATTTCCAGGCCATAGGATTTTCCGATCCAAGTGTCTCAGGGGATTTCCATCCCGGACTCTGTTGACCTTCCCGTCCATATCATCTTGACCCTCCGTTCCACATCATACTCATAGCACATAACATATCACATATAGCTTGCATCATATATACATCATACACATAAGACCTTTCGGTCACACATAATTACCCCATCGGGTAAGGCATAGTGAGAAGACCACCTCGCTGATGTCGAATAATCACTCGTGTCTAATCTCCCAACCTATCGTCCTCCTATATCATAAGTACAACTCTCATTAATACTTTCCTGACTTTGTGTGATTACTACTATAAAGTCAACACTAGTCAACCCTGGTCAACACTGCTCAACGGTCAACCTTTGACTCGACTCGTCAAGTGCCTTTTAGCAACTCGGCGAGTTCCATCGTGTATTCACGTCCTCTAGATCCCTTCTGACTCACTGAGTCATTCCCAAACCCGGCGAGTCACCAACTGTGTGATTTACGGGGAAACCCTAACCCTACTCGTCGAGTTTGCTCTTTGACTCGGCGAGTCCATCCCATGCACAAACCAAACTGACCTCTTGAGGTCGGATCCGTTCCATTAATCCATAGATTCGACCTTCCCAAGCATGATAATCACGTAAAGTCCATATCTTGATGCACAAACAACATCTATTTGATCCTATATGATGGTTTAGCCCCATTTATCATAACCCATGGTCAAAACCCCCATTGATCTTCATAAAGCTTGATAAGTAAGGCTCTCTGGACCTCTATGGATCTAGATCTAAAGCCTCATCGCAAATAGGGACTAATTGGACATAAAATCTAGCCAATAAAGGGTCCAAGAGACCCTAAATCCATATGATCATCATAACAATAGAAGGGGATCCAAAATATTACCTCAAATGGGATGCTCTGAGCTCCAAATCCACAGAATGTCCACCTCCTTTGCTTCCTCTTGGCTAGAACCTCCTTTTCCTTGCTAAACAATACTTCAAAGGTCAACAATGGCCTCCTCTCTCTTCCAAAATGCTCAAGTACTCTAGGGTTTCTTTCAAGGGACTGATAGATGCAAATGACGGCCCTAAGGGACTTTAAATACGTCTCAAACCCGAGAGATTAGGGTTTCATTATACAGCGCGGACTCGCCGAGTCCACCCATGAACTCGCCGAGTCCGGTCATTAATCCGGATAAGAATTCGCGACCCTACTCGGCGAGTCTAAGCACCAACTCGCCGAGTCCCTCAACAAACTCCAAAAATAAATGAATAAAATAATATACCTGGGAATCCGGATGTTACAATTCTCCCCCACTAGAATCAGACTTCGTCCTCGAAGTGTTACTCTGCAAACAACTCTGGATGTTGCTCACGCATCTTACGCTCCAGCTCCCAAGTTAACTCTGACCCCTTCCGATGTTGCAACTGGACCTGCACCAGAGGCACTTCCTTGTTCCTCAGAACTTTGATCTTCCAATCCCTAATAGCCACCGGTCTCTCAACATAGTTCAGGCTCGCATCAACCTGAATATCCTCTAATGGTACCACTGCCGACTCGTCGGCTATACACTTCCTCAGCTGAGATACATGAAAGGAGTCATGAATCTGACCCAACTCTGCAGGTAGTTCCAACCGGTAGGCTACCCTGCCTACCCTCGCGATCACCCTGAAAGGACCAATATATCGGGGTCCCAACTTGCCTCTTTTCCTGAATCGGATCACTCCTTTCCAAGGAGAGACCTTTAGGGGCACAAGGTCGCCGACCTGAAATTCGAGCTCGGACCGGCGCCTGTCCGCATATCTCTTTTGGCGACTCTGAGCAGTCAGCAACCTCTGCCTGAACTGCTATATTTGCTCGGTCGTTTGAAGCACGATCTCTGTACTACCCATCACACATCGCCCTACCTCTCCCCAATAGATAGGAGTCCGACACCTCCTCCCATACAACAACTCAAAGGGTGGCATACAAATGCTCGAATGATGGCTGTGTTGTAGGAAAACTCTGCCAAGGGCAAATACGTGTTCCAACTCCCGCCGAAATCCAACACACATGCTCGGAGCATGTCCTCGAGTGTCTGAATCGTCCGTTCACTCTGCCCGTCAGTCTGTGGGTGGTATGCGGTACTAAAATGTAGCCACGTACCCAATTCCTCATAAAATTTCTTCCAGAATCTGGAAGTAAAACACACATCTCGATCTGAGACAATCGAGATCGGCATTCCATGCCGCGATAGCACCTCTCTCACGTACACCTCTGCCAACCTCTCAGCAGAAGAGCTCTCACTAATAGCAAGGAAGTGAGCACTCTTCGTTAACCTGTCTAAAATCACCTAAATTGCATCGACGCCCCTTGCAGTTCTCGACAATTTAGTGATAAAATCCATAGTAATTTGTTCCCACTCCCACTCGGGAACCTCCAACGGATGCAACTTACCATACGGTCTCTGGTGCTCGGCTTTAACCCTACGACAGGTTAGGCACCTCTTAACGAACCACGCAACGTCCCTCTTCATACAAGGCTACCAATACTCCCTCTTCAAGTCCAAATACATTTTAGTGGCCCTAGGATGGATCGAGAACCTCGATCTATGCGCCTCCTCCATCAAAATGGTACGTGTCCCACCCACAAACAGTACCTAAATCTGACCTTGAAAAGTCATAAGCCCTCGGCTATCGGTAACGAACTCCGACACCTACCCAATAACCCTCTCTCTCTCTTACGATTCTCCGGTCTTACTGCCTCAGCCTGGGCCCCTCGAATGGTGTCCAACACCAGATTCATCACTGTCAATCTCATACAAATGTCTCGTACTGGGGCACTTTCTGCTCTATGACTCAGGGCGTCGGCTACCATATTAGCCTTGCCCGGGTGGTACAGAATCTCACAATCATAATCCTTTACCACATCCAACCTCCTCCTCTGTCACAACTAGAAATTTTGTGTCTTGTAAACTATACACTCAAGCTAAAGTGAATAAAAAGCTTAAGAACATGTGTAACACCCATGATTGTGACAACAAAATTTCAATCAAATACACCATACAATCATTACAAATAGTCAACAAACAATTGGAAACCCTAGAAGTTCTTATTTAGGTCCACTTTGGACTAGAACTTCCTTATTGGGCCTAATGGACCAATAAACTTCCAATTTGACTATCTTGGGTTTAGAACTCTTAAATGGGCTCTAATTGGACCCACATCTATTTGTTTCAACATTTTGGGCTATGTTGGACCTAGAATGAAATGAATTAAAAGCCTTGATACATGAATGACCTAAACTAGTCCAATAAAAATATAAAAATCCTACCACATTCCTTTAGACTTAAAACATACTCAATATTAACACTAACATTGGGCTTAGGGGCAAAGGCCCAAATGTTTCCTCTTCCCTTCCAAATTCTCGGCCCAATGCACAAGCCCAAGAGGAAATGGAAGAGTTGACTTTACCATTGCCACATCATTGTTATCCATAGGACATCCATGCAACTCATCTCATTCTTCCATGCAACCATCACTTCAAAATCACTCTCTTCTCTCCTCCCTCTCACTCTCGGCCGAGCAACACACACACATTCACAAAAATCTCTCAACTCTCTCAAGAACACTCCTTCCTCCCCACTCCAAAAATCTCGAAATTTAGGAGCTTTCAAGAGGATCTTGCAAGTTAATCATCATCTTAGGTAAGTTTTTACTTATATCCATGATCTAGCTACTTCACTCCATCAAAAACCTCTTCTAAATCTATTCCAACTTGTGATCATGCACCTTAGAAGTCACCAAACTCGAGATCTACCAAGGAAAGGTGCTAAGGACGAAAGATCACTTCATTTTCTTCCATCTTTTCTTCCAAAAAGCGAAAGCTTCAAACAAGGTGAGCTTCATACCCCCTATTTTCGGTTTTCATAAGTTTTTTTTTGGGGGGGGGGGGGAATGCAAGTGAAAGTGTTGATCTATATGTGTTTTGTATGCTTTGTATGATTCCATGCTTATATGTGTGCTTTTGTGTGTTATAATGTTGGATCTAGCCATAAAACCCCTCAAAACCGAGACATACCTTATGTTAAAAGACTCTAGCATCAAATATATTTCTACATACAAAGTATTTCTAGAAAAATGGCTAAATGGTTTAGTAACAATTTCTTTGGGCTAAAAAATACCATTTTTGGACTTAAAATGCGAAAAATCCAAACTTTAAGGGCCTAAATTGACAAATCACGAATTCTGATAGTTGAACTATGTCAAAACAGTTTCAATAAAAACAATTTCTGGAAATATACTCATTTAGAGGATTAAAAACATAAATTTCAAGCTTAATGGGCTAAAAATGACATTTTCGGCCCAATGAGGCCCATTATGCGAAATTTTCTGTTTTGGAGGGCCAAAACTGTGTTTTTCTATAAAACAGTGGACTATAAGTGATCCAAGTCCTTTTCAAGGGTTTAAAATGCTTTTTAAATTTAAAATGGACCAAAGTTGCAAAAAATTTTACAATTTGGGCCAAAATTGTCAAACTTTCGAAAAAGAAAGGTTATAACCGAGAAAAACTGAAATTCAGGGACTTAAGCTGTTTTCTATGAAAAATATGCTGGAAAATACTTATTTCAATAATTTTTGGTATTAAAATGTCAAGAAAATTGATTTAAGGACCAAACCGGAAAGTTTTTAAATAAAGGGTTGAAAAAGTAAATTTTTACAAATAAGGAGGGGCTGAAAACAGAAAAATTCTCAAGACTAGTTCAATACATGTAATTTGAACAAATGATGATACCACGACTATCGACGAAATACAATACATTACAACACCAAAAGTCGTTGTCAAACGAATTGGTTCGGTCTCGAACCAATAAAAATCCGAAACTACTAACACGACGACACTATGACATTACGACATTACGATAACGATTGGGAAGTCACTATACATGCGAGTGTGCACAGACGTCTACGCACCACCTTTGGGCCCCAAAAGTGTAAAATCTTGTTCGTTGAGCCTAGCTAGCCCAATGACCTGATCTTAAGGCCCGAAGACCTCTCTCTTACGAAGTGTTGGGTTTTACCGATCCGACATAACGTAAAAGGACTTTCAATGGCTTGTATACTGCTGGTCCCCAAGGGTCCTTTGGTATTGCTAGTAAAGTCTACCTTTTCATGCGAGGCGGGTCTGGGACCCCTCGTACCTTTTATCCCAAACCGGCTAATGGAGTCACCGAGGCCTTCGTGTCCTCGTTCTCTTCGGATGTGGGACTACACGTAGTCAGGGCGGTTGGATAACGTGATTAGTACGGACGACACCTACGGGGTCGTTAGTATTGTTATAGACTAGTCGTTTGTGTAACGTGTGTTTCTAGCAAATAATCATGCTCAAAAATAATCCATCGTCGCCTGGTACCGATAACTTCACACGTTGCAATTGTTTCAATGTACGTTCATGTAATTCAAAGAATTAGGAAAACATCGGTTTTCCTAGGGTATTTCAATACATATGGATTCAGAATGCACACAAATTTTAAATGAACAATTTTTACAAGTATAGAAACAAACAAGCATACCTATGGATTTTCACACATTCTTGACTTTACTATTTTCAGAAAATATCGGATTTTCTGTTGTTTTTTTCAAAACATTACAAACATTGGATTTCAAACATTACTTATGAACTCACCAACATTTCATATGTTGACGTTTTCCAAAATACTTGTATTGTCAGGTAACATATAAAGTGAAGGATGAATTGTACTCTATGACATTTTGCTGTAGTTTAATTTAGCATCAAACAATTATTTTTGAGAATGTAATATTCTGGGAACAATGTAATGGATGTAAACGCTACCAGTTGTATCATTCCGAATGTTGGTGATGTATAATGTTACGTTTCATGTATATTCATTGTGATGGTATTCAATTGAGTCACGACAGCCCTCGGACGTTTCCGCCGTCTGGTTCGGGGGTGTGACAGGTTGGTATCAGAGCTTTGTTTATAGTGAATTAGCATATCTAGCCACACATGGATATGCAACTATAAACCAAAAAGAGGGACTAACATAACTCTGAACAAAACAAGTAAATAAAACACCCTTGCTTGCACTAGGAATAGGAACATAACGACGAACCAAACCAAAAAAAAAATAATAATAATAATAATACTAGTGTCTCGGTTAATTCGGGACTGTTCTTAGTGATACCAAGGAGCGAATGTAGCCTGATCAACTACATTCTCTCCAAAGTAAAACTAACACACGTCCTGATGAGATCGGGATTTCTAGGGAATCTAAAACTATACCCCTACCACCGAAAAGAGAACGCCTACTTGATCTATGCGATAATTGTAGCATCCTAGGAATAACGTTAGCATAATTACGCACTCTTGCAGACCGCATGGCTGGTTTTCATCACCCTGGAGACCCCTACTTCCCTAACCAGGGGAACAACCGATGGCTAGAGGAGGAGCCCGAGGAAGAGCCTGAGGAGGAGCCCGAGGAAGACCCCGAAGAGGAATCTGACGGGGAACCTGAGGCCGAAGTTGATGGCGAGCCTACCGAATCAGAGGAAGATGAAGGAAGCCTCGAGGAGGATGCTGATGATGGTGAAGGGGGTGATTCGGATGCGGAGTCCGAAGTCATCAACCCCCCTTACCCGATCAGAGTACCTGCCTATCGCGTAGGCCCCACTGGTCCTACACCGCCCTGGGGTATTGATCTTTGGAGATGGAGCAGACAGCAGGGACAGCGACCCCCGTACGGCATGTCGCGCGAGTTCTTTGACCTGAGAGACGGAGGACCGGCCGATCGAGCCCTTCCAGTCATGGTGAAACGGTTGCGGAATACGGGCGACCTTGCCCAGGACACTGCTGATCAGGTGCGCCAGTTAAGGACTAGGGCCGAGCGTGCGGAGCAGGAGACGCGTGACGTCCTTCGAGAGTTTCACATGAGGCAGGTTCGGTGGGAGTCTCGACTCCGGGACGCGGAACGCTTGGTGGCTCGTCTTCAGGGAGCATCCACGTCCTCGGCACCACCTCCGGACGCAGTTCATCGCGGTTAGGGATAGACTTATCTTAGTAGGTCGTTAGGAAATATGCTATGTGCTCCGACTCTATGTTTAAGTGACTACACTACTCATAGAGTCGTTATACTGTCGAACTAGTATCACTCATGTATGCTCCTACGAGCAAATTTTCATGTATCAAATGCGGATAATATTAATAAATTTTTACGTGTTTTATTACGATATTGCAAATTGCTATGTGTTGAGAAATTATTATTGATTGGTCAATGGTAGTAGTGTTTAAGTTCGTACCATGCACCTAGTCAGTAGGATCACGACCTCACAGAAACAACATACCCTCAACATCTTTCCATATTGTGACAGAAAGATGCCTCCCCGACCTGCTCGCGGAAACCCAGGACCAACCCCACCTGAAGTTGACTCAGCCGCTTTCCAGGCAGCTGTATCTGCAGCAGTCACTGCAGCGATTGCGTAAATTCAACAAGGGAACAATGGAGGAGTCAATGGGCAAGGAGCCGGAAGTTCAAACAACGGAATGAATCAAGGACCCACCAAGACATGTACCTACAAGGACTTCACAAACGCCAAACCACGAACTTTTAATGGCACTGGAGGGGTGATCACTCTGAAGCGATGGATCGAAAAGGTGGAGTCGGTATTCGAGATATGCGACTGCCCTGAGCACATGAAGGTGAAGTTTGCGGCCTGCACTTTTGTGGATCAAGCACTCACCTGGTGGAACGGACATGTAGAATCCATGACACTCCCTGTAGCCAACTCTATGCCGTGGACAGAGATGAAAGAAATGTTAATGGCTGAGTACTGCCCACGAGGCGAAATACAGAAGATGGAGCAAGAGCTATGGAACCTCACTGTGCAGAACGCGAATATCGATGCCTACATATCGAGATTTAGCGAACTATCTCTGCTGTGCCCGGGTATGATCGCCTCGGAAGGAAAGAAGATTGAGCGATTCATCTGGGGACTCACATCACCAATTCAAGGGAATGTGATAGCTGCAAACCCCGAAACATTTGACAGTGCGAAAAGATTAGCAAAAAGGTTGTATGACCATAACAACAAGAAGGGAGAGAAGCCAGTGGAGACTGAGAAGATGAAGGAAAGTGATGGCAAGAGGGGAAAGAACAATAAGAGGAAGGGGCGCCAGGGCCCCGACACCTCCAGGAAGCAGCAGACAGTGGCGGTTAATGTTGTTACCGCACCGGTTCCAGCCGCACCACATGCTCCAACCTCAGCCACTTCAAATGCTTCCAGACCTTATTCCGGTAATCTTCCCAAATGCAACAAGTGCGGTTTCCATCACTATGGAGAATGCAAGGATTTTCAGTGCAGCAGTTGCAACCGAAGGGGTCACACTGCAAAGTACTGCAAGGCTTACCCTCCCCATAACCAAAATCAGGGAACCAACAGCAACAACCCTCGCAACAACAACAACACCCATGCCAGCGGCAATAACGCAGGGCCTAGCTACACTTGCTTCGGATGTGGGAAGACTGGACACATCCGCCGAGACTGTCCTAACAACAGCAATTTAAGAAATGGAGGAATAGGAAGGATGTTGACCATGGGTCAGGGTGAGGCCCTTCAAGACCCCTCTGTTGTTACCGGTACGTTTCCCTTAAACCACGCTTATGCATGCATCTTGTTTGACACCGGAGCGGAACGAAGCTTCGTAAGCAATAAGTTTAAGCAATTATACAACTACCCCAAAAGCTAAATGAAACCTATACGGTGGAAATGGCCAATGGGAAAACCGAATCCACTGGGGAAATCTACACCGGATGTACCCTAACTCTTAATCAACACGTCTTTCGAATAGATCTAATGCCAGTGTCAATTAGGAGTTTCAATGTGATCATCGGCATGGACTGGTTAAGCCCCCACCATGCCGAAATTATGTGCCATGAGAAGGCCGTTCGTCTTCGCCTCCCAAATCACGAAACCCTGGTAATTTACGGAGACAAATCTAGCATGAACCTTCGCCTCGTTTCGTGCATCAAGGCACAGAAATATCTAAGAAGGAACAATTTGGCATTCCTAGCTCACGTGGTGGATAAAACCAAGGAGGAGATTAACGTTCGAAACATTCCCATAGCATGTGAATTTCCGGACGTGTTTCTAGAAGATCTCCCGGGACTACCCCCAGAGAGACAGGTTGAGTTTCGAATCGACCTTATTCCAGGAGAAACTCCTCTCGCTAAATCACCCTACCGGCTGGCTCCTGCCGAGATGCAGGAATTATCCAGCCAACTCAGCAAACTTTTGGACAAGGGATTTATTCGACCTAGTTACTCGCCATGGGGAGCTCCGGTGCTCTTTGTCAAAAAGAAATACGGATCTTTTAGAATGTGCATCGATTACAGAGAATTAAATAAACTCACAATCAAGAACCGCTACCCACTCCCACGAATCGATGACCTATTTGACCAGCTCCAAGGAGCTAGTTATTTTTCTAAAATAGATCTACGGTCCGGATACCACCAACTCAAAGTCCGGGAAGAGGATATTCCAAAAACCGCTTTCCGAACTCGCTACGGACACTATGAATTTGTCGTAATGCCCTTTGGTCTAACGAATGCCCCTGTCACATTTATGGACCTAATGAATCGAATCTGCCGACCGTTCCTCAACAACTTTGTCATTGTTTTTATCGATGACATCCTCATCTATTCTCGAAGCAAGGAAGAGCATGGCCAACATCTCCGACAAGTCTTAGAAACTCTGCGATCAGAAAAACTTTACGCCAAACTCTCTAAGTGTGAGTTCTGGCTGCGAAGTGTGAATTTCCTAGGTCATGTAGTCAGCCAAGATGGAATCCATGTGGATCCCTCTAAGGTCAAAGCTGTAGAAGGATGGGCAATCCCGACAACGCTTACAGAAATTCGTCAATTCTTGGGATTAGCAGGCTACTATAGGAGATTCATTCAAAACTTCTCTAAGATCGCCAAGCCACTTACCTCGCTTACGTAAAAGGGCGTACCATTCAAATGGACAGACAAACAAGAGATTGCGTTTCGAACCTTGAAACAAGCTCTCTGTAGCGCACCTGTACTATCTCTGCCTGAAGGAACAGAAGATTTTGTAGTCTACTGCGACGCGTCAAATCAGGGCTTAGGTTGCGTTCTCATGCAACGTGGGAGAGTGATAGCCTACGCATCCCGCCAACTAAAAACGCATGAAGTAAACTACACGACCCATGACCTAGAGTTGGGAGCTGTAGTCTTTGCCTTAAAGATTTGGAGGCATTACCTTTACGGTACAAAGTGCACCGTCTTCACGGATCACAAGAGTCTCCAACACATCTTAAACCAAAAGGTGTTGAACATGAGGCAACGAAGATGGGTTGAATTGTTAAACGATTATGAGTGTGAGATTAAGTACCACCCAGGCAAGGCCAACGTGGTAGCTGATGCCTTAAGTCGGAAGGAGTACTCTAATCGTTGTACGAAGACTCTCTCGATAACCATTCAATCGCACCTGGCCACTCAAATTGCAGTAGCCCAGTCAGAAGCCATGAAGACGGAAAATAGAGCAAGCGAAGCATTGCGCGGAATGGAAAAGAACCTGGAAGCAAAGAAGAATGGAGTATACTATTTCATGAACCGTATTTGGGTCCCTAAATTTGGAGGGTTCAGAGATGTTGTCATGAAGGAAGCCCACAAGACGCGATACTCCATTCATCCCGGTTCCGATAAGATGTATTTGGATATTAAACAACACTATTGGTGGCCTAACATGAAGGCGGAAATCGCGACCTACGTCAGTAAGTGCCTTACGTGCGCCAAAGTAAAGGTGGAATACCAAAAACCCTCAGGATTGTTACAGCAACCGGCAATTCCTGAGTGGAAATGGGAAGGGATTTCTATGGATTTCGTGACCAAGCTACCCAAAACGTCGGATGGATTAGACACCATATGGGTAATAATTGACCGACTGACGAAATCTGCCCATTTCCTGCCAGTTAAAGAATCGTACAAGATGGAGAGATTGACGCGTTTATACATTCGAGAGATTGTGAGACTTCACGGAATACCAACATCTATCATCTCGGATAGGGACAGTAGGTTCACGTCCCGATTTTGGCAATCACTCCATAAGGCGATGGGAACAAACCTCGATATGAGCACCGCTTATCATCCACAAACGGATGGTCAAAGCGAGCGAACCATCCAAACGCTCGAAGATATGCTCCACGCATGCGTGATAGACTTTGGAAAGTCTTGGGACACCCACCTACCCTTAATCGAATTCTCATACAACAATAGTTACCATTCGAGCATCAAGGTGGCTCCTTTCGAAGCACTGTACGGGCGTAAATGTAGATCACCGTTATGTTGGGTTGAAGTAGGTGACACCCAGCTAGCAAAAACACACATGTCGGACAAAGCACTAACGGGACCGGAGATCATCCGTGAAACCACAGAAAAGATCGTTCAAATCAAAGCTCGGTTGCAAGCATCGCGTGACCGACAAAAGAGCTACGCTGATAAATGCCGAAAGCCCTTAGAATTTCAGGTCGGTGATCGAGTACTGTTAAAAGTCTCGCCCTGGAAAGGAGTCATTCATTTTGGGAAGCGGGGAAAACTAAACCCACGATACATTGGACCTTTCGAAATCGTCGCTCGAATTGGTCTAGTAGCATACAGACTGCAACTACCCGCAGAGCTAAACGGTGTACACCCCGTGTTCCATGTCTCTAACCTAAAGAAGTGCCTATCAGACGAAACCCTTGTCATTCCTCTTGATGAAAACAAAATCAATGAGAATCTCCTGTTCGTCGAAGAACCAATCGAAATCATGGACAGGGAGGTGAAGCGTACTAAACAGAGCCGCATCTCGATCGTGAAGGTACGGTGGAACGCAAAGCGTGGGCCAGAATTCACTTGGGAACGCGAAGATCAAATGAAGCAAAAGTACCCTCACCTATTCTAGCATTCTCAAATCTAGCTTTCAAACAAAATTTCGGGACGAAATTCCCTCTAACGGGGGGATGATGTCACAACTGGAAATTTTGTGTCTTGTAAACTATACACTCAAGCTAAAGTGAATCAAAAGCTTAAGAACATGTGTAACACCCATGATTGTTACAACAAAATTTCAATCAAATACACCATACAATCATTACAAATAGTCAACAAACAATTGGAAACCCTAGAAGTTCTTATTTAGGTCCACTTTGGACTAGAACTTCCTTATTGGGCCTAATGGACCAATAAACTTCCAATTTGACTATCTTGGGTTTAGAACTCTTTAATGGGCTCTAATGGGACCCACATCTATTTGTTTCAACATTTTGGGCTATGTTGGACCTAGAATGAAATGAATTAAAAGCCTTGATACATGAATGACCTAAACTAGTCCAATAAAAATATAAAAATCCTACCACATTCCTTTAGACTTAAAACATACTCAATATTAACACTAACATTGGGCTTAGGGGCAAAGGCCCAAATTTTTCCTCTTCCCTTCCAAATTCTCGGCCCAATGCACAAGCCCAAGAGGAAATGGAAGAGTTGACTTTACCATTGCCACATCATTGTTATCCATAGGACATCCATGCAACTTATCTCATTCTTCCATGCAACCATCACTTCAAAATCACTCTCTTCTCTCCTCCCTCTCACTCTCGGCCGAGCAACACACACACACATTCACAAAAATCTCTCAACTCTCTCAAGAACACTCCTTCCTCCCCACTCCAAAAATCTCGAAATTTAGAAGCTTTCAAGAGGATCTTGCAAGTTAATCATCATCTTAGGTAAGTTTTTACTTATATCCATGATCTAGCTACTTCACTCCATCAAAAACCTCTTCTAAATCTATTCCAACTTGTGATCATGCACCTTAGAAGTCACCAAACTCGAGATCTACCAAGGAAAGGTGCTAAGGACGAAAGATCACTTCATTTTCTTCCATCTTTTCTTCCAAAAACCGAAAGCTTCAAACAAGGTGAGCTTCATACCCCCTATTTTCGGTTTTCCTAAGTTTTTTTTTTTTTGGGGGGGGGGGGGGGGGGGGGGGGAATGCAAGTGAAAGTGTAGATCTATATGTGTTTTGTATGCTTTGTATGATTCCATGCTTATATGTGTGCTTTTGTGTGTTATAATGTTGGATCTAGCCATAAAACCCCTCAAAACCGAGACATACCTTATGTTAAAAGACTCTAGCATCAAATATATTTCTACATACAAAGTATTTCTAGAAAATGGCTAAATGGTTTAGTAACAATTTCTTTGGGCTAAAAAATACCATTTTTGGACTTAAAATGCGAAAAATCCAAACTAATCATGAATTCCGATGGTTGAACTATGTCAAAACAGTTTCAATAAAACAATTTCTGGAAATATACTCATTTAGAGGATTAAAAACATAAATTTCAAGCTTAATGGGCTAAAAATGACATTTTCGGCCCAATGAGGCCCATTATGCGAAATTTTCTGTTTTGGAGGGCCAAAACTGTGTTTTTCTATAAAACAGTGGACTATAAGTGATCCAAGTCCTTTTCAAGGGTTTAAAATGCTTTTTAAATTTAAAAAGGACCAAAGTTGCAAAAATTTTACAATTTGGGCCAAAATTGTCAAACTTTCGAAAAAGAAAGGTTATAACCGAGAAAAACTGAAATTCAGGGACTTAAGCTGTTTTCTATGAAAAATATGCTGGAAAATACTTATTTCAATAATTTTCGGTATTAAAATGTCAAGAAAATTGATTTAAGGACCAAACCGGAAAGTTTTTAAATAAAGGGTTGAAAAAGTAAATTTTTACAAATAAGGAGGGGCTGAAAACAGAAAAATTCTCAAGACTAGTTCAATACATGCAATTTGAACAAATGATGATACCACGACTATCGACGAAATACAATACATTACAACACCAAAAGTCGTTGTCAAACGAATTGGTTCGGTCTCGAACCAATAAAAATCCGAAACTACTAACACGACGACACTATGACATTACGACATTACGATAATGATTGGGAAGTCACTATACATGCGAGTGTGCACAGACGTCTACACACCACCTTTGGGCCCCAAAAGTGTAAAATCTTGTTCGTTGAGCCTAGCTAGCCCAATGACCTGATCTTAAGGCCCGAAGACCTCTCTCTTACGAAGTGTTGGGTTTTACCGATCCGACATAACGTAAAAGGACTTTCAATGGCTTGTATACTGCTGGTCCCCAAGGGTCCTTTGGTATTGCTAGTAAAGTCTACCTTTTCATGCGAGGCGGGTCTGGGACCCCTCGTACCTTTTATCCCAAACCGGCTAATGGAGTTACCGAGGCCTTCATGTCCTCGTTCTCTTCGGATGTGGGACTACACGTAGTCAGGGTGGTTGGATAACGTGATTAGTACGGACGACGCCTACGGGGTCGTTAGTATTGCTATAGACTAGTCGTTTGTGTAACGTGTGTTTGTAGCAAATAATCATGCTCAAAAATAATCCAACGTCGCCTGGTACCGATAACTTCACACGTTGCAATTGTTTCAATGTACGTTCATGTAATTCAAAGAATTAGGAAAACATCGGGTTTTCCTAGGGTATTTCAATACATATGGATTCGGAATGCACACGAATTTTAAATGAACAATTTTTACAAGTATAGAAACAAACAAGCATACCTATGGATCTTCACACATTCTTGACTTTACTATTTTCAGAAAATATTGGATTTTCTGGTGTTTTTTTCAAAACATTACAAACATTGGATTTCAAACATTACTTATGAACTCACCAACATTTCATATGTTGACGTTTTTCAAAATACTTGTATTCTCAGGTAACATATAAAGTGAAGGATGAATTGTACTCTTTGACGTTTTGCTGTGGTTTAATTTAGCATCAAACAGTTATTTTTGAGAATGTAATATTCTGGGAACAATGTAATGGATGTAAACGCTACCAATTGTATCATTCCGAATGTTGGTGATGTATAATGTTACGTTTCATGTATATTCATTATGATGGTATTCAATTGAGTCACGACAGCCCTCGGACGTTTCCGCCGTCTGGTTCGGGGGTGTGACATCCTCTGCCGCATTTTCAAGTTGGGCTAATCCATCAAGTACTTCAAACTCTTGTGGTCCGTGTATATGGTACACCGAACCCCATACAAATAGTGACGCCAAATCTTGAGGGCGAACACTACTACCCCCAATTCCAGATCGTGAGTGGGATACCTCATCTCATGAGGCTTCAACTGCCTCGATGCATACGCTATCACATGCCCCCTCTGCATGAGCACTGCACCTAGCCCGGATATAGATGCGTCATAATAAACCAAGAAATCATCAACTCCCTCTAGGAGGGATAGCACCGGGGCTTCACACAACTTCTGGCAAAGAGTCTCCAATGAGGTCTGCTGCTCTGGACCCCATGAGAAAGCAACACCCTTCCGAGTCAAACTAGTGAGTGGCACTGTAATCTTGGAGAAATCCTGAATGAATCTCCGATAATAACCGGCCAACCCCAGAAAACTCCTGATCTCGGAGGCATACTTCGGTACCTTTCAAGTCATCACCGCCTCAGTCTTGGTCGGATCGACCAATATCCCTTTCTGGTTAACGAGATGCCCTAGGAACTGGACCTCTCGTAACCAGAAATCACACTTGGAGAATTTGGCGTAAAGCCTCTCCGATCTCAAAACTCCGAGGATGTCTCTCAAATGTTCCTCATGCTGTTCTCTGGATCTCGAATACCCCAATATGTCATCAATGAACACGATCACCGAGCGATCAAACATCGGCCTACACACTCTGTTCATGAGATCCATGAACACCGCCGGTGCATTGGTGAGCCCGAAAGGCTTCACCACGAACTCTTAATTCCCGTAACGAGTCCTGAACGCTGTCGTCTGGATGTACTCATCTCGCACTCTGACCTGGTGATATCCCAACCTCAAATCGATCTTGGAGAACCAAGATGCTCCCTACAACTGATCGAACAAATCGTCGATACTCGGCAACGGGTAACGGTTCTTGACCGTCAGCCTTTTCAATTCCCTGTAATAAATGCACATTCGGTGTGAGCCATCTTTTTTCTTAACAAAAAAGATAGGCGCTCCCCATGGCGAACTGCTCGGCCGAATAAACCCCTTCCCTAGTAGCTCCTGAAGCTGTGAGGATAACTCCTGCATCTCTGCAGGCGCAAGGCAATAAGGAGCCTTGGCGATAGACGCAGCCCCCAGAACCAAATCGATGCTGAACTCAACATGCCTCTTGGGAGGCACACCCGGTAACTCTTCCAGAAATACATCCGGGAACTCACGCACTATCGGAACCTCATCCACTGCCCTTGGTCTCTTTGAATCAACTCTCGCATCCATCACATATGCTACAAATCCCTTACAACCCTGCTGTAGACTTTGCCTCGCTCTAGTGGCTGAACAAAATGCCGACCCAGAACACGTACCCTTGTCGTACACTGTAAGAACTCCCCCTAGGGTCTCGTATGGTCACAAGTTGTCTCTCGCAGTCGATAACTGCTCCCAACTTGCTTAACCAGTCCATGCCCACGATGACACAGACATCTCCCATCGCAATAGGGACTAGAACAATCGGAAACTCAACACCGAAAATCTTGAGTACACACCCTCGGATCACCTCGGTGGCATACACCGCTCTCTCTTCAGCTATGGAAACTCTCAGAGGTTGACTTAATGCCTCTCGACTAATACTAATGTGCTGACTACAAGCCAAAGATACAAAAGACCGACTTGCACCCAAGTCAAATAACACCAAGGCAGTTACATAATTCACAAGAAAAGTAACTACGCGTATCATAATATAAGCACAATATTTCAACATAAAAGTAAATATATGATAGAATACATACCAGCCACGACGTCAGGTGCTGCACGGACCTCCTCCGCTATCATCTGGAACGCCGTTCCTCGCGCCTTCGGTGCCTCGGCCTTCACCGGCTAACCCTCACTAGCTCTCGCAGTAGGGACAGATCCCTGAGATGCTCCCTGTGTCGTCCCTAGCAACTATGGACACTCCGCCTTCTGGTGCCCAGTCTGGTTGCAATGAAAGCAGACCGTGAATCCCTGGGGGCAATCCTCGGTGATATGCCCCTTATTGCCACACTTGTAGCAAACACCAGCCCTACAAACTCCATCATAATCCTTGCCACACTTTCCGCAAGTGCGACCCTTCTGACCCTCAGACCTCGAATCAACGGTCTTGGCCCGCTTGGCTGCCGGTTGAGACTGTGCCGGCCGCCGATCCATCCTATGAGACTCGGCCTCCTCCCTGGCCTGTGTCTCCAACTCAATCTCCCTCTTCCAAGCATTTTCCTGAAGCTCAACAAATGTCCGGTATGATGAGTTTGCCACAAACTCACAAATGTCTCTCCTCAGAATGCTTAAATATCAGCACATACATGCCTGCTCGGTCGACACGTGCTCAGTGCAGAACATCGCCCTTTCGTGAAACATCCGGGTAATCACAGTAACTGACTCAGTACCCTGCTTGAGGGTCAAGAACTCCTGAGCCAAACGCTCCCTTTCCACCGGGGGAACGTACTCGTCACGAAAAGTAGCGTTGAACCTCTCCCAAGTCACCGCAGCGAGCTCTGCTGAAGAACAGTGCGCTGTCACAAACTTCCACCAGTCCTTCACCCCCAAGCGAAGCTGGTTCAGCGCGAACCGAACTCTCAGATGCTCCGGACATGAACATGTGTAGAAGCACCCCTCTATGTTAGAAATCCACCTCATCGCGGCTATCGGATCCTGAGTCCCATCAAATTCTGGTGGCTTCGTGTTGTTGAACTCTCGATACAACAATGAGTCACTTCCCTGCGGCCTGGCAGCAGCAACGACCGCAGTGGCTGCTGCAACAGCAGCATCACAAAGAGCAGCATACCGCTCATCAAAAGTCTCCATCAAGGTTTTGGATTAATGTCTAAGTCCATAACTATAATAGGTAAGACTTGACCTGACCCGACGTGGTCCATTTGGGTTGCATGGCATCATGTGCTTGGATATACTAAAATCAGAGAAATAAGACACTTATGTTATTAATATATTATAAGTTCTAGTATATTAATAATAAGATTATTTAATTAGTATTGATCAAGAATTAATCTAGGATTAATTAAGTGATCAAAAGAAGACTAATTAAAAATATGGGTTGATTGTGCAAAATCATCCATAACTTATATAGTGGGGCAAAGCTCCATGGATAATCAAGTTGGGTTAAACCCATAGGATACTCCATGGATGCTCCATGGAGGTTACATAACTCATGGGTCATGGAAATGAAAGGTCATGACAATTAGGACTTACATGGTGTAACCATAATTGTAACACACTATATAAGCATCATATTATTCACCAACATCGACCACTAGTGTGTGTAAAAGGAAGGGCTAGCCGATTTCATGTAGTGTAGAATTCTCTCAAGTTATTCCAAGTGTATTTGGTGTTGTGTGAACTATTTGAGGTGTCACACTTGAGGCACTAGGCACTCAAGCTTTATGAAGACTTTCTACATCAAAGAGGTATGTTTTCTATCTTGCTATAGTCATTGTTTTGTTTGCTAGATTAGGATAATACCTTGGAAAGTTCATATTTGCATGTATAATAGAGAAAACATAGATCCAAGGTATTTAGGGTTGCATGTACACTTAGGAGTGTTAGAATTCTCAAAACCCAACAGTGGTATCAGAGTTACGGGTTGTTTTCTGTTATATTGATGCAAATATTTTATTTTCAAAGTTTAAAAAAATGGGAAAAAAAACATAAAGTTTGTCAAATTTAAAGATAATTACTTGTTCTTGTGAAAAACTAATTATTTGTAAAATTTGATAGATTTGCTATATGAGTTGAATTAGGTCAAATTTAGTAAAAGATAAAATGATATGATTATTTTATTAGTTTTAAAAGTTTGATCTAAAGAGTTTTATTTTTTGAAACCTCCATAAGTTATGGATATGAAAAGGTTTTAAAAAAAATTGATTCAAAGTTTTTATGGAGTTACAAAATTTGGTGTTAATGTTTTAAAGAATTCCATAACTTAGAATAAGTTATGGATTACCAAAAGTTTTTTGTGTTACCTTGTTTTATGAGTGAATTTAGATTAATGAAAAAAATTATGTGATAGTTGGTTTTAATCCAAATTAATCCACTTTACCCATATATATATATATATATATATATATATATATATATATATATATATATATATATATATATATATAAGGTTGTTAGGTATATTCACTTTACCCATATATATATATATATATATATATATATATATATATATATATATATATATATATATATATGTATATGTATAAGAGTAAAGTCAGTCTTACCGTTAGTAGGCCTCATTCACGAAGCCAGTCTATAAGGGGGTATAAGGTTACTACCTATAAAATGGCAGTTTAATGGGTGTCCACTCTCACCCACCGCTTCCTTAACCGGTGGAGGGTCGTTAGCCGAACGGGTAGGACAAGGAATATAATTATCCCTTCATTAAAAGTATTAACGATAAATACTAAGTAACTAAACTCTTATAAATACCCAATCTTAGTTACTTAGGAAAAAGTGAATAAGGTGCTAACCCATGAAATTACACTTTGCACTTTGCTTAAGTCGTTAGTAGAGCGTGTATGGTTAACCGGCACACTAACCTGGACTTAACAAGGTAGGCAAAGGGTAACTTAATATTTATCATAGTATCGATGGAGTGTGTGTGGTTAACTGACACATCGATTAAGGGGTAAATATTAAGGGTACCCAGTATATTTGCATGGTTACTTCACACCTTGTTTAGTGATCCTCAGCATCCCAGTCACAAAACCTTAAGGGCACACTCGAGATTGAAACATGCCATTGAACAGTTCAATGAATCTCAAAGATCCAGGAGTTTCAAAAACCAATTGAAACCTAATAATACATTTCGTTTATCTTGGTGGAAATTGGTAAATTGTCATTCACCTACCTTCAAATATTTTATAACTTGAATTACGGCATCCTTTTCTAAGTTATAAAATAGTTTGTTGGGTCCTAGCTTTAATATTTCATATTGGGTGTCATATTAAGGACTTTAAATCAACTATCTTAAATATCTCCCAAAAAGATGTCTGATCTAGACATTTATGATCTTCCGAAATCCCTTGAAACAAGCTTTCCTAAATGAAGATGATGTCCCATCACTACAAGAAAAAGACCCTTTTACGACGTGCAAACCACGACACTCGCCGATTTGTGTTACGCAAAAGAGAGTGACATTAAAAAAGTGTCATCTGGTCAAAAAATTTAACGATTTAGGTCACGCTTTATTGCACGCCCTTAAATTAGTGTTATAAGAAAAAAATTAAAAACACGGAGGGCGCTAAATGTTAATTGGGCGTCCTCTATAAGTGTTGCTTTATAAATTTAATGAAACGCGCGTTTAGATACTGGGAAAACGAAATCCCAAAAATTTAAAAAACCCGCTTTCCTACCTTCTTTAATTTCTATCTTTCATATTCACAATCAATTCTACCCTCTCCCTCTTTCTCTCTCTTCTCCAATCTGCTTCTCCCCTCTCCACCACGCCATGATGAATGCGATCTCTTTATCAATCAGAGCTACCATCCGACAAAGACCTTCATTTTCTCCTTCCCTTCTCTCCACCGATCGGAAATCGCTTCTCCTTACAAGCCCAACATCCGATTGACGGGTTCGATTCTCCTCAACTGGTTACACAAAGGTATGTTGTGCTTACCATCATTCATCTACCTTTTCTCCATCCACACTCGGTACCTTTTTGTATTAGGATCCGTTAACACTATACGTCTCTTCTTCTTCTTCCTCTCATACCGACGAATTAGGGCAAAATCTTCACCATCTTCAGTAAGCCAACTATGGAGGCCAACAACACAAAGAACTATGATAAAATATAGTTCAAATTAGATTCTCTTAGGCATGAATGGGTTGAGATGACAAAGAAATACACTAACCATGTCCGATCGAAGGAAAGAACAAAAATGAAATACCCAGTTGGACTTAAAAACTATATTTTCTATCATTTAGATCTTTGGATCGTTTCTATGTTTTTTTCAAGTAGTTATTAGTCCTCAAATCTCTATTTTTCACTTTGTTTTAACATTGATTTTAGGGCTTCTTCCTATACATGAGTTTTTTTTTCATAATAACATAACTCATCTATTTTTCTTATCTTTTTGTGTGAGAACGCATCTTGTTTCTTGTTCAATCTTAAGTGAATTTGATTATGTTCTAGAAATTAGCATATTCTTGTTAGTTTTAGAGTAAAAGGGAAAATTGGCATTAATATTTTATTTATTGTGAAAAAAAATGAATTGCAGAGTAAAAGGTCCTGGTTACCCATTCTACACAGATTAATGAAATTCTATTGGTTCCAAAGATCTTATGTCGAACGAAGAAGGTATCAACTTGTTTAAAAACCAAGAAAATGTAAGTGTCATCCTAACCAGTTATCTCTGCTCTAATTTGGTGGATTATACATAATTTCACTGGTGGCTAGTTTATGTTGCACATAAATGCTTTTTCACAGCTTGACGTATTGATATATACCTGCACACGATAGCCAACTTCCTCGAAAAGAGCAGATGAAAAGGGAGACCCACCAGTTCATAAAGGTTCACAGATGATGGATAATATGGACCTCTATGCTCCTGATACTTTGGATCCAAACTTAGGTATTGGTATTCATTTCTAATTTTGTTATATTATTTTTTGTTGTTTTTAACCGAATGCTTATTCTTCAGCCTTGTCTAGTAAATAACAACATTATGAAAACAACAGATGAAAAAGGTGACCCATCAGCTAAAAAAGATTCACAGATGTTAGATAAGTTGGACCTCCACGCACCTGATATTAGTTTATTTTGAATTTGATAAAAATAAAATAAAATAACATGTTTTTGTTTTTGAAGAGAAACCTACCTGGTTAATTCCCACTAGAAATTCTGTTTTGAGATTAAAGTGGTCCCTGGACAACAAATATACCTTCAGCGCCTCTGCATATTTTGCATTCTCTATTCACAAAAAAAAAAACTAATATTATTATTATCATTGTTTTTAAATGGTTTCACAATTATATTTAACGTAAGTACATATATATTATAATAATATAAACGTTTACTAAGAAATTCATATAAAAAAGGACCAAATGAGGTTGACCTGAATATAAATTACGGATTGCTTTATTGTTAAATGCTAAAGCTGGACATTCTGACTTCCTTATAAAAAAGGAGCAAATAACACATGTACTTATGATCAATAGATACAAGTTTAACAATGTCAACAATGTTGACATCAGACAATATTAGTGATGAAGGAGCCATGGAACACTCACACAACAGGTAAATTCTTTTTTTTTTTTTTTTAAATATACAACCCTTATCTTTATTATATACATATATATTTATTGCAGGATGGAAGTGATTGGAAAAATGATCATGTATCATCCTTCTCAATGATTGATGCATCCTATAGCTTGTCAAACAACACATCTATTATAACTCTACAGGTATAATATATATAATCATTATACTTGGTGGACTAGTTGTTTGTTCATTGGGGGCTATATTTCTAGTACACATGAAAATTGTTGCAGATCATTGAAGAAAGGAACGACCATTAAAGAAAGGAACCTTCATCTTCTTAACCTGGCTTGATTCCTCCAAAATTCTGGTTCGTTTATACTTTTATTTGAAGGAAAATCACTAACATGGATTTACTTGATTACTTCTCCTATTCAAAGAAACCGAGCATCTTCTTCTGATTTTTTTTTTTTTGGTTTTTCTATTCCTTCTTCTTCCTGATTAAGTGAAAGTCGCTTGAAATTGAAGCTTCAGAGAATGATATATATATATATATATATATATATATATATATATATATATATATATATATATATACCTTTAAATAGAGGGATATCATTTGGTAAGCTAAACTCTATTTTTGCTAATTGTGTTTTCCTTTATTCCTAGGTGAAATATAACTAAAGAAGTAATTCGTTTTAGGAAATTTTGACTTGTGTGTCTAGATGATTAAAATTAGGATAGTTAAGTAATTCTACATCTGTCTTATTATTAGTTTTCCTGCATGAAATATCATTCTAATTAGTTGTTCAGCTTATTTTTGATTAAAAACTCTTGTTTTACCAGCAAGAAACAAAGAAATCGAAGCATCACTAGCAGATGCAATTTCAAAAGGCATGGAAGCCAAAGCTGCTGCAAAACAAGCCCAAAAAGATGGAGCCAAAGCTGCAAAAATGGCACCCCGGAAAGCTAAACGGATCATTGGCCCGATTATTTCTTCCGGGTGGGATTTCTTTGAAGCCATTTATTATGGAGGAACTGTAACTGAAGGGTTTCTTAAGGGTACAGGAACATTCTCTAGGACTTATTTTGCTGGGTATTTAGGGGAAGAAAGGTATGGGCGTTTTGGGTATTTGGTTGGAAGTGAATATTGAAGTTGGATTGGTGGAAGGATTGGGCATATGGTTTATGATATTGCTAATGGTGTTTATTTATTGCTTGGGATTGGTCAATTTGAGGAGAATGTTTGTATAATACTCATACAGGTTATACACCTGACCAGATCTTCTCGACTAGTTTGTGTAATTTTTCAAAATTATGGTTGGTGGATTGAGCTGACAGATATTTATTTACTAACTTACACAGGGGAATTGTCAAGGAACACAACTTATCCTAGTGCCAACTTCAGCCATGATCAACGTTCAGAACCTCAATCAAGAAACCGTCAAGATGGATTGAGTGTGGCAACTATTGGCACTGTTTCAGCAGCAGGATATGCAGGTTAATATAGTAGTAGCTATCAGCAGCAGCAGCTAAATCAATCATATCCTCAACAGCAGCCAAATGTGTCAAGTCAAATGTATGTTCAACCTAGTCAAACATATGTTCAGCCAGCAGGAGCCTATCAAAGTACAGGTGCTCCTCATCAACCTATTTCCTCATTTCAGAATACAGGGTCCTATCCTGGGCCTGCAATTTATTCAACAACTTATTAAAATCCTGGTGATTATCATACATCTGGTGGTTACCCAATTGCAAATTAGAATACTCAGACAAATTCATGGAGTCAAGGTAGCCATCCAAGTTACGCTCATCAATATCCAAATTACACTACTGATTCTAATGTTGCTATAAGAAATCTGGTGAGTAACTTATTTGTTTTATTATTTTTCACTTTTGAATTTGCATTTATTTATTTATTTATTTTGCAGTACCTACAACAACAACCTTAGCAAAATCAATGGTTGCTAGGCGATATGTTTGCAAGTTTGGTTGGCTGTTTCTCTGATTACAGATGTATTGGCAGCATCTGGTAAGGTATAAATTGACCAAATGTTGACTTAACAAATAGTTTAAGGAAAATGTTTGACTATTTGTCAGATAGTTGACTTAACCATTTTTTTTGTTTTGTTTTAGCTGTTGATTGCTACTTCGGTTTCAGAAGGGGATTATAGATCCGTGAAGGATATCACATACTTCGTGTTGACTGTAATGTTAATTAATAATTATTCTCTTTATATATAGATGCAAACAGTCATACATAAAGTTTCTTTGAGGTTCTCCCCACTATACTACCTTTTCAAATTCAGGATAAAAGAATCTTGTGGTTTTCACTTTTGACAAAGCATCTAAAAGTAAAACCACCACAAACCATTTCATCTGCAGGAGGATTTTGATGAGTTTGAGGATGTTGATATGTTATACAACACCTTATCACTAGACAAACTAGAAGCTCTAGAAGATCTTGTTATCATGCAGCCCTTGGTCATGTGTTTGTATTCACTGGTCATGTGTTTTGGTGAAGGTTTGGATGGTGGTCTGAATGGTGCATGCACCAAAGCCTATAAATGGATTTTGGATCATGGCAGTGTCACCACCATCCCATCATAGGGAAAAACATGACATTCTGTAATACATCAACTTTTTCTTTTTTCCTTTTTTCGTTTTTGTGAGTGTATTATATAGAATATATGCTTTAGTTTATATTTGAAAAAAAACTTAGAAAATTTTATTTGTTTTTAGATACTTGGTGTGTGCGGGTGGGAAGGAACCAACCCAATGGCCCCGGAGTTTTGGCACCTTCCATCTTTACTTCCTATGTATCTAGGTTAATCTACTCGTATTCTTTTCTCAAAGTGTGTATTCTAATATCAGGTATCATGATTTGTGTATTTACAAAATTTTGAAATAGGGTCTTGTTCAATGCTTTAGCTGTGTTTGATCTAAGGGAGATCAACTTATCATAAGTAAGTTATTTTTTTCACCCTTTTATTTAATATTTTTGTGATTGAATGAATGTCTTAATGAAAGTAATTGACAACCCTTTTTCTGTAAATGATGTCGTGATTGTGGGAGAGGTGTTGTATTTTTCTCTGTTTCTAGGTAACCTTCTCAACAACAGCATTCTACTTAAGCAGGTGAGTAATCAAGATTAAGGGAGACTTGTAATCATGTTTGGCATTCCTTTCCAATAAGAAACAGAGTTGTATGATTATTTGTTTGTTTTATAGGAATGTATAACCCATGTTAGCAATGTATTATTTTTGTTTAACATTTGAATGATTCTTTATATGACATTATGATTTGTGCAATTTATTTTATTTTTTGAGTATGAAATTTTATTTTATATTATTTAATGGATTGTATTTTTTGTATATGGTATTTTATTTATATTATGAGAAATTAAATGCAAATTTAATTTGAAACTTAATAAATATATAATTTTTTTTTAAATATTTAAATTTACGATACGCAAAAATGTGTGTCATCTTCATTTATGACATGGCCTTTCTTGATACGGGCTTTCTTGATGCGCATTGCGTGTCATTAATACGCACGTCGTAAGGTTACGACACACGAATGCATGTCGTCTTCCTTTATGACAGGGCCTTCCTTGATACGCATTGCGTGTCGTAAACGCGCGTCGTAATTGCGCGTCGTCTATAGATGACGCGCAAAAGCGCGTCATCTCTCTTTATGACAGGGCCTTCCTTGACGCGCATTTGCGCGTCGTCTGAGCCTTTTACGACACGCAATGAGCGTCGTAAAAGGCTGTTTTTCTAGTAGTGCATGGAAATCATACTTCTTTCACCTCCTCCAATTATTCTCCCTAACCCACAAGTTCCTAAAAATTTTAATGTCACTCAAGCCCTATTGGTAAGGAAAGGTCTAGGTGTGATCACATCTTGGAGATGTAGTCACATATTGACAAGCCGAGAGAGTTGGGTGTCAAAATCTTGAGAAATTTGGTGGCTCAACTACTTTCTAAGTCACATAGTGAGATCTTTTGGAAATCCTATGAAATAGACTAAGACAAGACCCTTAATGATCTTATCTATTTGCTAAGATCAACATCCTAAAACGCTGTGGACATTAACAATGATGACATTGGATATCCAGTAAATCTCTCTCTTCCCAATGGAAAGGGATCGGCCATAGTCAACTCGGTTGACAAAATAGTAAAGAGAGAGGCAAAGTCTGAGATAGTCCTGTTATCAAGGGTCCATAGGTAACTATTTCCAAAGGAAGGGGCATTGGTTGCAAAGCTATCAAATTTACCTAAGGATGTTAAATTCAATAAGCTTGGCTCTACTTCAAGTAAAGTCCATTGTCTAACTCTATTAAGTACATGTTGATTCTGATCACGAAGATGGATTTCAATCACATGGTTCAGTGATTAGAATTTTGGGCTATTACTTAAGATTTATGATATTTATATTGCTTAGGAATAGATAACAACAAGGTTTTCATATGGATTGTAAGGATAAGTTTTTCCGCAAAGTTTTAAAATAAAAGAAAAAGGTTTTGAATTTATTTTTTTTAAGTATCCTTACAATGGCATTTGTGAAAAGTTGTTGCTTATAAGATTCCATTTACAACAATATTGAAAAAAATGCATTTGATTCTTTTGGTTGTGGTAATGTCTAATATTACCAAATAAGGAAAGATTCTCATCACCCAAGGTTCAATTGGACCGAAACTTGGAATCATGCAAGTTGTATAGTATGATGAATG
The DNA here is from genome assembly GCF_052625555.1 of Lactuca saligna. Classification (NCBI taxonomy): domain Eukaryota; kingdom Viridiplantae; phylum Streptophyta; class Magnoliopsida; order Asterales; family Asteraceae; genus Lactuca; species Lactuca saligna. The sequence continues at coordinate 140,460,486 of NC_136419.1, read as the reverse complement.
AGAACTTTCAGCTTGGAAAATTAAGACTAATTACTTATGTGGATAAGGAAAGGACTAAGGGATCGAGTACACATTCTTGTGCACTGGTCAAGTCCACCACAAAATATCAAGAAGACTATTTGTCATGATTTACTTAAGTTCAGTAAATATGGTTATACTTATAAGTTTAAGTGTAAGTCTGTAGCATTGGAGAAGTTTCAATGTGAGACAGAACGAATAAGAAGAATCAAAGTACGGTAGAAAGATAAAAGTTTCTCAAATCTGAAAAGATGGGAGAATACTTTAGTATCATGTTTATGATCATCTAAATAATTAAGATACCATATCACAATTGGTCCTCTAATTTCATCTTAGTGCATTCTTATGACTAAGAAAAGGAGTCATGAATTATTGAAATGATTAAATCAAAAAGATGAGTCATACTTCATTCCAAAAACAATTCTTAGAGTCATACTCCAAGATTGTAACTTGAGTGACATATCTTAAAGAGGGGTTGTTAACACTAGTCAAATGTAAGAGTAAAAGGTTATCTACTATTGTACATTTGAAATTGGTAAGGTGTGATGTTTTGGATAAAACAGAGACCAACTTAGGCCAATTGTGTAAAGTGTTAGTCTTGATAAAGAATCCACACTATCTCTTGAATATTTATCAAGGGAGTCTTATATGTCAAGAGGATAGTGGGAGCCTTAAAGCTCTTGAAAGTTTCAAGACTTAATCAAGAATAAAACCTAAAGTCCTTCACTAGCACACGACTTAAGGTTTATAACCTATCGTGTTGAAATTTTTGTGCCTATTCAAGTTGGCTTTGCATAGGAGTTCTGAGAGTTCTCAATTGGTTGCACAGCTACATGGAAGCAATGGCATGCACCTGAGCTGCCAAATGACAAGAATTTAAGATTGCACAAGTTTAATCCATATGAGTTTGGATTTGTCACTAACCTTGTCTTGTGATTATGGTTTTCACAAATTCACATGGATAAGAACACATACACCATTAAACCTAAGTGTCATAAGGTTTCTCTCCGATTCATGAAAATGATGGTGAGGAAACACTTTCACTAAGTAGATTTTAGCTAGGTAGCAATTGTGATATTTGAATTCTCAAAGTCGTTAGTGGAGTGTGTGTGGTTAACCGACACACTAACATGAACTTGTGAGAAGTGGCAAAGGTCTAAACAATCAAGACTATGATTACGACATCCCTTTTCATAGTTCTTAAAATTTTTTAGACACACCTGTGAGCTATCTAAGATAAGGTGTATGATATTGATAAAGTTTTATCAAAGCAATCTAGTATCAGAAATCTGAACTTTGGTAAGAAAGTCAATAAAGTATTGATTTCTAGAAGTCCAGCTAATTTCTGAGTACATGTCAAAGCTAGTGGGAGCATAAGTGTTATGATAATAATCATCATGTTAGTGGGAGCATGATAATTATGATAAGTATTGCAAGTTAGCAATGTTAATTATAGAAAACAAAAGGTCTCAATTGGGAAAGAGTTGTTTTGCTATAATTAAGGGAGAGGAAATTATACTTCATCTCAAATCTAAAAGCTTAGATTGAGGTTTTAATCGTATTCAGTCAAGAATATATATATATATATATATATATATATATATATATATATATATATATATATATATATGAATGTTGTGTTGGAATGGCTCAACATAAGAAAATTCTATATATGGGTCCATTATTTGCATTCTAAAATTCGATTATGATTACAACATCCCTTTTCATAATCTGAATTATGAGAACTTGGCAAATTAAAATGGAAATATTATAGCAAAAGACTGGTTTAGTCTTTATGTAAGACATCATGAATCGTGTCCCATATGCTTCTGATATAGGATCGATTACATGTGCTATATTCATCCTTTCTAAAATATTCCAAATGCCTGGGGCATTAAGAAGGGAAAAGGTCTAGAATTGGATATGACTAAAAGGATTAAAAAATTGTTGAGGACAATCTAAGGTTTACCAAAGATTGGTTGCTCAAGGACAGTTGGAAGTATAGTGATAATTTTGGAAGGACCATATTGACATAATTTGTAAGGAGGCAACTCCTGTTCAGAATGATAGTCAAAATGGAATATGGAAATGTTTCTAAGTTAGAAATTATTCAATCTGTGTAAGATTAGGAAACTTAATGCAAGAAGGATGTTTCCAAGGAGCTGATCTCCTTTGGAATGCTCTGTAATGGTTGTTGTCAAGTCTTTCTGACTTTGTGCATAATCATTACAAGAGGATCAATGCATATAAGTTTAGAATCTAACGGATTTCTATAAATGGCATGAATTTGGAATTCTTGCATTTGCAGTAAGGATTTGGGACTGTGAAAAGATGATCATTGGAGTTATGTTCAATTGATATAATTCACAAAGTAAAGATCATAGACAAACATAGTATGCATACTTGGTGTATGGCATGACTAGTGTTTAGAAAAAACATAGTGTACATGCTTGGAGCATGGGACAACTATTGTTTTAAATTCAAGAATAAAGTTGATACCTAAAACAGTATACAATGAATAATGTGTAATCATATGGTGATAAATAAAAGGTGTTTTATTTATGTTCATAGGTTTTGATACCATATTGGAATCAATTATTATTGTGTTTCACTTTGCATGTTTTAACTTCCAGAATAACTAGGTCATTGTCCTAGATGACTAAGTTGTTCAAACCATCCACAATCGGTCATATGTTGGAAGTAGACATGAATTACGACTATCATGGGTTGGCTTGTAGAGGTCTAAGATGTTGGACAAAGGGCTACAACACTCATGAGTGCTCATAAGTTATGAGCATTGGATTCAACCCGCGCTCATTGGAATCACTTCATGCATTTTATAACGAGTGATCATGAGACGATAATATCTTATATTCTTTAAACCTAGAGATATGAGTTGTTACTATGAGTTGGTTGTACATTGATTGCACGAAAACGCATTCGGTAACTCGGTGTTATAAAACATGCCTTTGTGTATGATTAAACAAGTAGTAGAAGAAGCCATATAAGTCGAAGTTTATCCATTCCTTTTACCTTCGGGATAAAAGCGATATCTGTGGGCCCCTCGATGATTTGATGATGACAAACGGAAGTGCTCGGCCGGGCCAGGACTGATTTGATTTGTTCAATTAGTTAGTCGTCATAAATCAGAAATCGGGAAACAACAAATGGACAGAGAGAATGATTATAATCCATGTCTCAGTCCATATGATATCTAGAATGGAGGAATATATGATCCCTTATCTTATAGACAAGTCACTGAGAAAGGTTAAAGTTCATCTACAAGGTCAGAGTTCGACGGAAGCTTTTGAGAGCTACGATTGCCAGTCGGTTCTTGAAGTCATACGCAATAATAGTTTTAGACTTATCCAAGTGGGAGACTGTTGGATTAATGTCTAAGTCTATAACTATAATTAGTAAGACTTGACTAGACCCGACATGGTCCATTTGGGTTGCATGGCATCATGCACTTGGATAGACTAAAATGAGAGAAATAAGACACTTATGGTTATTAATATATTATAAGTTCTAGTATATTAATAATAAGAATAATAAGATTATTTAATTAGTATTGATCAAGAATTAATCTAGGATTAATTAAGTGATCAAAAGAAGACTAATTAAAAATATGGGTTGATTGTGCAAAACCATCCATAACTTATATAGTGGGCCAAAGCTCCATGGATAATCAAGTTGGGTTAAACCCATAGGATACTCCATGGATGCTCCATGGAGGTTACATAACTCATGAGTCATGGAAATGAAAGGTCATGACAATTAGGGCTTACATGGTGTAACCCTAATTGTAACACACTATATAAGCATCATATTATTCACCAAAATCGGCCACTAGTGTGTATAAAAGGAAGGGCTAGCCAATTTCATGTAGTGTAGAATTCTCTCAAGTTATTCTAAGTGTATTTGGTGTTGTGTGAACCATTTGAGGTGTCACACTTGAGGCACTAGGCACTCAAGCTTCATGAAGACTTTCTACATCAAAGAGGTATGTATTCTATCTTGCTATAGTCATTGTTTTGTATGCTAGATTAGGATAATACCTTGGAAAGTTCATATTTGCATGTATAATAGAGAAAACATAGATCCAAGGTATTTAGGGTTTCATGTACACTTAGGAGTGTTAGAATGCTCAAAACCCAACCAAGATGGTCTTAATAGACCCGAAGATCTCTGGAATCTCAGCCCTGATGGCCGCAGCCACCTCCTTGTGGATGATCCTACGGATGTCGTAATCACTTGTCTCGCTGATCTCTGGTGTGTGGCATGTCCCAACCATGATCTACCTCTAAAATACAACATAAAGAAATATCAGGGAATCGCTCGAGTATACATACCCTCGATAAACCCGCCCTACTTGTTCGTTGGTGCCCTAATGATTCTTACTTGGACTGTGCACTGACCCGGTGTCTTCAGTAGTACGGGCCCAATATTACCGTCCACACCATCTCAACATCCACCCCAAGTCCTCCTCCAAGGATCCCAAATGACAATTACTCTATCTCTTCTCACGCATAAACTACCCTTCGGCAGACTCTCATAGCACCTCACTGATACCTACTTACTCTAAAGCATCTCATGGCAGCAGAAATCTTCCTAGACTAAGGCATCACAAATCAGGCCACTCTAGTCCAAATATGAATACCTAGCCTACTCTAGCATGCATAGCACATTTCAATATATCTCATAACATAAAATGTAAGGGTATTTTGGGAAATCACCGTTGGGGCGCTAGCTGATCATGCACACTGCTCACTTGCGTATCTTTTCAATTCTTTTATTTTTCAGAAAATTTTTTTATCATATGAAAAATCTCTCAAATCCTCAGTTTGAGTTCAAATACACCCGAAGGTGAATCCGAATCCCTCAAACCAAGGCTTTAATACCAATTTGTAAAACTGTAAAATTTAAAACAATTTTTTTCATTTAATTTTTAATAAAACATTTCATTATTTAATATTCCAAAAGTCAAACATCCAATGTTTCCACAAAATACATAACATAACCCATAACCTAAGATCTCTAAAAACATGACATCTGCAAGTGTGTACTGATCAAGCTGGCGCCTTCCTGCGATCCTCACAAGTACCTGAAACACGTAATGCATAACATTGTAAGCATGAATGCTTAGTGAGTTCCCCAAAATACCACATACTGCACATACGCCTTTCCAGGCCATAGGATCTTCCGATCCAAGTGTCTCAGGGGATTTCTATCCCAGACTTTGTTGACCTTCCGGTCCATATCATCTTGACCTTCCGGTCCACATCATACTCATAGCACATAAAATATCACATATAATGTACATCACTTATACATCATACACATAAGACCTTTCGGTCACACATAATTACCCCATTGGGTAAGGCATAGTGAGAAGACTCACCTCACTGATGTCGGATAATCACTCGTGCCCAATCTCCCGACCTATCATCCTCCTATATCATAAGTACAACTCTCATTAATACTTTCCTGACTTTGTGTGATTACTACTATCAAGTCAACACTAGTTAACCCTGGTGAACACTGGTCAATGGTCATCCTTTGACCCGGCTCGTCGAGTGCCTTCTGGCAACTCGACGAGTTCATTGCGTACTCACGTCCTCTAGATCCCTTCTGACTCACCGAGTCATTCCCCAACCCGATGAGTCACCAACTATGTGATTTACGGGGAAACCCTAACCCTACTCGTCGAGTCTGTTCTTTGACTCGGCGAGTCCATCCCATGCACAAACCAAACTGACCCCTTGAGGTCAGATCCGTTCCATTAATCCATAGATTCGACCTTCCCAAGCATGGTAATCACGTAAAGTCCATATCTTGATGCACAAACAACATCTATTTGATCCTATATGATGGTTTAGCCCCATTTATCATAACCCATGGTCAAAACCCCCATTGATCTTCATAAAGCTTGATGAGTAAGGCTCTCTGGACCTCTATGGATCTAGATCTAAAGCCTCATCGCAAATAGGGACTAATTGGACATAAAATCTAGCCAATAAAGGGTCCAAGAAACCCTAAATCCATATGATCATCATAACAACAGAAGGAGAGCCAAAATATTACCTCAAATGTGATGCTCTGAGCTCTAAATCCACAGAATGTCCACCTCCTTTTCTTCCTCTTGGCTAGAACCTCCTTTTCCTTACTAAACAATACTTCAACGGTCAACAATGTCCTCCTCTCTCTCCCAAAACGCTCAAGTACTCTAGGGTTTCTCTCAAGGGACTGATAGATGCAAATGACGGTCATATGGGCCTTTAAATAGGTCTCAAACCCGAGAGATTAGGGTTTCATTATACAGCGCGGACTCGCCGAGTCCACCCATGAACTCGCTGAGTCCGGTCATTAATCCGGATGAGAATTTGCGATCCTACTCGGCGAGTCTAAGCACCAACTCGCCGAGTCCCTCAACAAACTCCAAAAATAAATGAATAAAATAATATACTGGGAATCCGGATGTTACAGTTAACCAAACAAAAAAAATTCTAATTTACATAAAATTTGGAAAACATTCAATTTTCATTTTTTTGGATTTTTTTTGAAAATTGAGTTACCCGATCTAACTCAACTTGTGGCTTCTAAAGCCAAGTTATGTGCACGCAAGGAAATGACAAGGTTCTAGATGAGTCCTAACCTAAGTTTGGATGGTTGTCATGTTATGAAGGAAGAATTTGGTGGAAGATCATATTGGGAGTCCAAAGCAAAGAAGATCCATGAGTTTACCGTCTTCTAGTATCTCAAGGAGGTATAGTCTTTATCTTAATGAATTAATGGATAGATCTTTGGATTTCCCCCCCCCCCTTTTTCTCTATGTCTTGTTGCCTTGGGTGATTAAACTTCATAAAGCTTGCAAATTTATGAGTTTCCAAGCCATTTGGAGCATTTGGTGCTTTTGATCTACTATAAAACTGAGTTTTGAGGCCATGCATGGAATGTTGGCATTTTTGCCCTATTTTGACGTAATAAGAGTTTAAGACATGCATTCGACATGCATGTCTTAAAATCACCGATTTTTATGATTTTTTTTTTGGTGTTAGAGACTATTTTGAAGATTTTGGTCAAGTAGCCTCATGGATTGGATGATTATTGCTTAAGCCATAAAGTGTTTTGGATCTTAAAGTTGAGATCTTTACATTTTGGAGGGTTCTATGGGATAAAGTGGGAAACTTTATCCATTTTGGAGGGTTCTATGGGATAAAGTGTGAAGGTTTTTGAACTCATACTATGGTCTATTATTTTATTTCATTTTTATGTCATTTTTAACCTCGAACAAAATCAGATTCGTAAAATCTGACAAATCAGATCTAATTAATCGCGAAACTTTAGACACCAATTCACAAAGTTTGGTATATTAGATTTTAATCCTGTCTACGTTCACCACAACCGGGAAAATAAGCAGGCACATTCAAAAAATTACATGAGGCGGTATGATGACACGAGAATCGAGAAACGAGATTTGTGATCTATTCACTAAAGTTTGAAGGTACAATGTACATGCTTTATTATCAAAAATAATTCCTAAAAGTCAATTTGACTTTAAATATTATAGAAAATGCTTCAAGTTTCCGAAGCAGCCCCTCTCACTATCTGTTGTTGCTTCCATTCTTCTTCCCCTTGATTTTTGGCTGTTGGCGACGAGAAAAGGACCACAAAGGGTTAGCGGAGATGGGTGACTACCTCTCTTGCTGCCTTCTTTCGTTCTTTTTCATCTCCTTTGATCAAATGAAGATGAAGACACCCCCATTTTTTATACATTTAAACTAAATCAGTCCCTACATTTGTGTACATGACCAAAACTGCCCTCACTTGTATTTAATGATCAACATGAACCCTCTATTTGTAGTTATTGTTCAAATCAGCCCTCTATTTATCAATATATGACCACAACAGTCCCCTTTGGTTAGGTGATTTATTAAAAATCCCTTGATTTGTTCTAAAAGATTTAAAATAATCCCTTCTGATTTAAATCTTCACAAAAAACAATTCCTAAAGTTTTTCAAAGTTCAAGAGTTGTCAGGTTGTAGTTTCTCACTTAAAGTTTAAGAAAAGTGAACCCATATAGAGATCATGTGTCAAAGGTGAGTTTCTATAGATGCTCTTTTTATAATTTTCATATTTGGGGAGGATACATGCATGTTTACTGAAGGCTTGATGATGTTCTAGTTTTTATACGTTAAAAATGCATCACATTTGTTATTGGTCAAAAATTTTAGAAATAGTAATCTAAAATGATATAAATCATTAATAAATCATATAAGCTAAGGTAGGATGCTAAAAGATGATATACTTATACCTTGTGTGAAATATGATTTTATTTATTAAGAAAAATAGTAATATTATAAGTAGAATGCTATAATGATATAAATTTATTTGATGATATATAAAGATTATGGTATTTTTTATATCTAAGTTTGAGCATGATACTAATATATAAAAAGATATTATATATAATTAAAAATGATATTCAACATATTTAGGTATGAAAAGAAAATACACCACCTTAAACAGATGTGACATCCGTCAAATTTTGGTCAACAAAAGTCAACAAGGGTTAACAAAATTCAATTGTGCGTATATTAGGTCAATAAGGCGAAATGCGATTTTTGTAATATCTCTAATGTATGATTGAATATTATAATGCTATGTATGCTATTTTGAATCCATTATGGAATAAATTATTTTATTACAATCAATAAACTACGGTAATGTAGTAATTCGATAAAACACACAAATATTATCGGAAATTGGGTAATTTTCATAACACAAGGTTTAACTGTTCACAAATCCATAAACACGTTTTAAACATCATATGACTTAGTATTTAGTTGATTCTCCGGTGATTGTTCTGGAAAAAGGTCATACATCAAGAAAACGAAAGTTATCACATTTAATGCTCACATTTTACACAATGAATTTGAGAAAAACAAATTAATCATAAGGTTTTAATATTATTGTCAATAATATTAAATAACAATGTTTTTATTAGTTATTAAACCTTACTAATTTCTCAAATCCCACAACACTTTTATGAAAATTCTAAACTTTTATAAAAAGGGCTAGGTTTTTTATAAAAAACTATATGAGTCAAATTATGTCTCTCTTCATCCGACATATCTCACCATATCCAACACCATCATGATCCCTTGACATTAAAGAAATCAAGAATACATACCATGAATTTGATAATCCAAATGCCTTACATGATTATTTTAATGAAAAAGACACCACATCGTCCTTTCCCCATGCAACCCACCCCTCCTCCTATAAAAACTCGGCCTAATGACCCTTCCCTCTCCCTCACTTCATCTTCAAACTCACTCTCATTCTCTCTTAACTCTCCAAACACACTCCAGTTGATTCCAAGCTTTTTGGCAAGTATTTAGCAAGGATTTTTGGTATGTTTTCTTCATATTTTCGACATTTCCATCATCTCCATACCATCATCTTTTGGTTGTCTCATTTTCACTCTTGAAACGAAAACCCTTGGCAAGATCTTGGAGTTTCAAGAAGGTGTCACTCGATTCTTGCCTCATCTTTCCCACCACTTCTTTCCATCTTCTAAGGAAAGCACAAAAGGTGACTTAATACCCCTTTTTCTACTAGTTTTCACTCATTTTACACTTTCGGGGGAGGTTACATTCCATGAAAACAAAATACATTTTGGAAAATAACCTAACACAAAGGTCCTAGATTGAATATATGTTGGATAAAACTTTTAAACTTTGGGTAATACTATTACATGCATGTTTATGTTCTTGTATGAAGATATATACATATATTCATGTTTTCAAAGAAATCACACAAGTCCTATTCTTTCATATGCACAAGTTTATCATATTTAAGCTATTGTATAGTGGATAATATCTTTGTCCATTGGATAATATTAGTACATATTGGATAAATACATACTAACATTTTTACCAAACTTCTAGTTTTGAAAGATTAAAACTTTATGTTTACACATTCGATAAAACCATTACACCTTGGATAATACCATTATCCATTGGGTATTACCAGTTCACACTGGTTAACCAGCACACATTTGGAACCATACATTGAATATGGAAAAGACTTGATTTCATTTACAACTAGAATTATATACTATCGATGGGTTATGTGAGACATTTCTTCAACCATTACTGTAACAACCCAAAATTTATTCCGTCATTTTTAACCTCTTTTCGTTAATAAGACCCGCCTTAATTATCTGCCTGTTAACCTTTTGGAAGAGGTTAATTAATTTAAGACTTTTATAATGACTTGGTAAGGGTTGAAACAAATTAGAAACACTCACAAAATGCCCTTAAAAATGTTTAGTTACAACCTAGTCAAAATTTGACCGTTTAATCGGGTGCGACCAAAAAGCCCCGTTTAACGGCAATATCGGGTACATTTCCATTGAGCCCTAACTACAACCCCTATATAAGGGAGAGCAAACTTAATTTCCACCTTTTTCACCCTCTCTCTACAACTTATTTTCGAGCCAAAAATCATCCGTTTCGAGCCCCAAATGAGTAGGTAAACTATCCTAACTTGTTGTATAGCCTATCTAGCATGCAAATACCTGTTTAAAACATAAAATAGGGACAAAATCATGTATTTACAGCCGAAGAACACTCTTGGACCGTGAGCACCATTTAATGGGGCTTTTAAGCTCCAAAACCCCTCCAAATTGTCCCTAAGGCTTAGATATGACTTGTAGGCTTATGGAATCGGACTTAGAACACCTTGAACTAGCATTTTGGGGAGTAAACATGAGTTTACTACCCAAGATCATGCTTGGGCCGTAAACTCCTATTCATGGGGAGTAAACTCATGTTTGAGTTTTTAAAAGCCACTTAAACACACCAATAGCCTTAGATTGAATTCTAGAATCAACCGTCAACAAGTTAGGGGCCTTAAGCATGATTAAAACAACTCCATAAGGATTTCACGGCCATAAAACCCTCATGAAAGGGTACCTAGGCCGTAAACTCCTATAAAGGGGTTAAATGGTGCCCTAAACTCCCCAATTGACTTAGAAAAATGCATAGGATTTTACCCGCTACCATTTAAGCCCTTAAAACACCCAAGGAATATGTCCCAAGGAGCTTACGGACATAGAATCCCTTGTTTAGGGCCGTAAACTCCCATTTGGTCCATTTAGGTGCCTTAAATCCATTCATACACTTTATATTTGGACCTAGCAAAATTCCACAATTGATATAAGGCCTTTAAGCATCCTAGAACACCCTCACCATGAGTTTACGGTCGTAAACTCATGGGGAATTGTCCCAGGGCCGTGAACTTTATATATAGAGTTTACTCTTGGGGAGTAAACTCCATTCCTAAGCCATTCAATCCCTTAGCTGTTACCCGGGACACCCCAAACACTTAATCAAAGTGTTTTCCGCACTTTAGGATGTGTATACTTGTTTAATTTGTATTATATTTACTAATTGTATGTAAACATATGTTATCATATGTTAATAGGTCACTAAGTGTGTCCAAGTCTTTACTTAACACCGAGCACCCAACCGGCACCTTTGTCGGATCCACTTACATCAGGTGAGTTCATACCCCTGGATGAACCTTTTAAATGTTTTTACATGTTTTATAGGGGGGATACAAGTTAAACATGCCAGTTATCATATCAATCACATGTGATTGATAACTCGCATGCACAAGGATTTACCACACTGTTAACTGTTTTACCGAGAATGACACTGTAAATGGTTTTCTAAAAACGTAGTTACTTGTCAGCTTGTACTTATAATTTCAAATCAAAGTTTCATTTTAAACTTGTTTATGAAAGGTTTTTAAAGGATTTTTTTTAGATTTTCAAACTTAATTTACAAAGGAATACCCAGTCGTGATTTATGTAATGTATAAAGGTTTTCCAAAGTTTTCGTCTATGTTTTTATACTCCTACTTGGTTAAGATACACTTATACTTGAGAACGCCTCCACTTCGTGATACACTCATGCTTGAGAACGCCTCCACTTCATGATACACTTATACTTGAGAACGCCTCCACTTCGTGATACACTCATACTTGAGAACGCCTCCACTTCGTGATACACTTATACTTGAGAACGCCTCCACTTCGTGATACACTTATACTTGAGAATGTCTCCACTTCGTGATACACTTATACCTGATAACACTTCCCCATAGTTAGATGTATGCCTGTGCTTGTATAGATGCATATAAATAATGTTTGAAGGACTTAGGAAGGCTTGTTCGCCCTATTTCCTTTTCTTTGTTGAGATGTGGTCTGGTGGGATCGAATACCCGTCCGAAGGTCGTTTGATCATTAGTTATACATTATGTATACAAGCATAGACATATAGGTTTACATAAATCAGTTCAGTTGCGAGTCTCTATCATTAGTCCATTATTTCATATCAGATCTCACTACACGAGATACATCTTCAGTACACGGCCTTCTCCGTTGTCAGGATAGTAACCAGAGTCTCTTATAGGGAAAGCGGACATTATGTGTATAGATCTATACGGGATTGACACCCCCGCACCTTGACTACTAGCTACAGTCTCCGGCCTACCAAGCCCAAAGGGTGACATATGTCACACTGTTACCGACGCTTGCAGGGCGTCAAGTTCTCTAGTGTCTATTAGTATGGTTGCGAGTATCTCGGGGTTACCTTATAATTCATGGCTTTAAGGTAACAGGGTTTTTACACAGTATTCACTGTATTCACTGTGTTCACTGTATTGGACCTTACTAGCTGTATCTTTCATTTGATACTACTAGGGTCTGTCTCTACTGTATTAGACCTTACTAGCTGTACCTTTCATTTGATACGGCTAGGGTCTGTCTCTACTGTATTGGACCTTACTAGTTGTACCTTTCATTTGATACTGCTAGGGTCTGTCTCTACTGTATTGGACCTTACTAGCTGTATCATTCATTTGATACTGCTAGGGTCTATCTCTACTGTATTGGACCTTACTAGTTGTATCTTCATTTGATACTGTCTAGGGTCTGTCTCCATTGTGTTAGACCTTGCATGTTGTATCTTTCATTTGATACAGTCTGGGGTCAGCATCTCCTTTTGTTAGACTGAGCCAGGTGTACCGTTCATTCGATACTCTCGTGGAGTCTATGATTCCTTCTTGCTGAGTCAGCAGTCCTCACTGCTAAGGCATATGTTATTTTCCCTGATATTCTTCTACTTTCTTTAAAGTCAAACACCGTATTTTGATAACGATAGTGTTTAAGGGAAAACTACTTTTACCACATGACTCTTACCAGTCTTGGTAGAAGACTGCTTTTAAATAGAAAATATAGGATTTTCTGGAAAGGACTCTATTTCACTGTATACTTGAAAACTACCACTTATATAAAGTTATTTGTATAAAATGACACTAAATACTTATGAACTCACCAGCATTTGTAAAAATTCTGATACTCGCTTTTCAAATAACTTGATTCTCAGGTCAGCCATAGACAGCTACCTCTCAGGCGCTTTTGTTGAAGACAGTTTAGTACAAAGTTGCACTGATATTACCACTTGTATTACTTTGATGATGTAATGTAATGTAAACCATGTAAAACAATTACTGTTAATACAATGGTTGTTGTACTTTGATTACTATACTGCATATGTTGTGATAGTTGACATGATGTCATCCACCCCAGAACGTTTCCGCCATTCCGGTTTTGGGGTGTGACAATTACACTAAGTCTCGGACCTTATAATCGTTAAATCATAGGTGAGTGGGAGAATTGTGTATAGATCCATATGGAATTGATAACCCCCACCTATGGTTGCTAGCTACAACCACGATCGACGGGTCAAGCGTGACAATTGTCTTTACATTTCACGACATCCGAAGAAGCATCGAGGCAGGTGGCATTACAGTCGATAGCTCGGTTATAGGGGCTCACTATAACATTGAATAGTAAATTCTAGTGCAAGATACAATATAAGTATGATTATTTACTTATACACAATATTTATAAGTATTGTTATTTACTTATACACAACATTTATAAGTATGGTTATATACTTATACACTACATTTATAAGTATGGTTATTTACTTATACACTACATTTATAAGTATAGTTATTTACTTATACACTACATTTATAAGTATGGTTACTTACTTATACACTTGATTTTTGGATAATAAGAATTACATGACAAGTCACACTTTTTATAAGCTTAGAAGTTATAGGAACATCTATTTTATAAATGCTTTTGATACGCACGATACTCATACGTTTTTCTTTTATGCTAAAGGCGTACAAGTACAAAACTTTTTACAAGGTAGAGATACGATTTTCATACAAGGAAAACATCGGATTTTGTACAACTAATGTCTTATGAATTCACAAACTTTATGTTGACTTTTAACATGGCATGTAATCTCAGGAAACAATTAAGTTCGGATCAGTGGAGCTACTTTTGAAGACAAGACACCAAATATCATTATGAGAACTACTTTATTTGATAACATGCAAAACTTGTAATTTATTTTGATACTAAGTAACATTTGGGTCATGTAACTGATATAATCATTTGATATAATGGTTGTTTATGTACTTGTGTTTCAATGTATACAATTATTGTGATATTGTGATTCTCATTCCACCCTCGAATGTTTCTGCCATCCAGTTTGGGGACAATACTTAAAAAACAAAGTTCGCAAAAATATAAAATGATTAGTTGAAAATACGAAAATCGACTATTATTATTATGCTCTCTGATATTAAGTAATAATTAGGAGAAAGACGATTTTAATATATTTTTATAATTTGTATAAAATATAATTCATTTCTACTAAATTATGAAATTACTTATACATTATAGCATAATTAATTTCCGGGTTTTAAGAATCGTTACATAAGAAATTAGATATCGTATCAATTATCTAACTTATTGATTATATGGAAAATGTTGGTTTCATGTTGAGCCGTGAAGATGCCCATATTTCTTCAAGACACAGAATAAAAATTGGAAATCCTTTAAGTCTTATGAATCTCAAATACTAAAGACTCCAATCAAAGATTATTCTTAAACAACAAAATTATACGTATTCAACAATCTTATAACGGAAAATTTAGGATTATGATGCCTAGACACATTGTTAGGATCCAACACTCATGGGTTTCCCATATGAGCTATGTTCGCTTCTAAAATCTATAGGAGATAGGATCGTTTCCCAAGCTATATCGTCTATGTTTGTAGCCACACTAAGACTGTATATATTAGTGAATGTTCTTTGCGTTATTACCATTAATCTATACGAAGCACGAAATATCATATATAGATCGATGATATAGATTTATACATGTATATATCCCGCCCAAATGTTGTTAGTTACAACCATCTTCTAACGAGTCAAATTTTGTGTTGACGTTTCTATTTTCGTTTACTCCATGACATTGATAAATCATCAGTTTGGAACTATTATCAAGACCTTTTTTTGTGTTGGTATAGAGGTCTTGTATTGTAGTGTCAGTTATGAGCTTATTATACGCCCCTTTGATTACTTTTTTTAACGTATGGAACTAGAATAGGATTCATACAAGTGTTTTGTCCACTTATACTAGCCGAAAGAGATTGTATGTAATGAGATAGTTTGTGACTCAAAACCATAAGATTCAATAGCAAAAATTAAGTCATATAACACTTAAATAACAAGATGACAAGACTGGTTAAGTTTTATTACAAAAACACAATGTTTATGTGGGAGGAGTTTACCGCACTGGTTAAGTTTGGTTCCCAAATTAAGTAAGATAACATTTAATAATTACTACAACACAACCTTAAAAGTTTTATAAACTCAAAATCTATTGGTTTTATATATAAACTTTAAAATTGCATGTACGAAACTTCAAGAGTAAAGTTTGTTATTTTATGTTTTCACAAATGGTAATGTGTCTTATTTTTATGAATTTTGGCATTCAAAATTTTGTACTTTTGGATTTGAATAAACGATATTTCTAAAGGAGTTCAAATAAATTTTTTTCAACTCATTTATTTACATATTTTTGATAGAAAAGTACATATTTATAAAAGCCGTTCAACCAGAAAAATTTTATAAAACACTTTTGGTTATAAAGGTACATTGTGTCATAACCAAAAAAACTCACCAACAATTTTTGTTGACATATCTTAATGCATGTATTCTCAGGTTCAATAGAAGGTTATAAGAGTTTGCATAAAATACTTTTCGTTATTTCAGCATACCCTTGTAAATGCCAAATTGTTTGGCGTGTATCGCTATTTAGCGATAGTCATCATCAACGTAATATATATTTTGGAATGAAAGATTAGATTTATACTATTCAATGTATGTTCAATAACAGTGATCACTAATTTACATCACACAATTCAATGTTTCTGCCGATGGGTGGGGGTGTGATAGATTGGTGTCAGAGCTATTGATTATAATAAACTAGTACTTTCTTAGGAAATCACGAATATAGCCTAGGGCTTACTCTCTTAGGTTAGCTATATCCCTTAACCTAGAAATACATGGTTATATATATATATATATATATATATATATATATATATATATATATATACATGTACACAATCACACACACACACACACACACACACACATATATATATATATATATATATATATATATATAAAGTCAAACCCTCAAATAATAATACAACGTCAATGTTTTAGGTCAAACAACTTAGGTAATTCTGTTGCGCATGGGCCAAACCATAACTAAGTGTAGACTGATCACCTATGTTTAATTATGGTTGGATGGATACACAATTGAGCTTCTATTCGGTTCTTGGTAGAATGAAACTCTTGGATTCAATAAAATTTAAGGAAGATCATAGTTTGAAACGATTCTCAGAAGTTTTAGTGAACACTTAGTGAATACTTGGAAAATAATTACTTCAAATCATCATAAAATTCTAACTATCATGAACAAAAATCACATCCGATGTTCTTTACAGATTACTAATTGCTCGAATATGATATTATACAAATAATTATATTATACATCATATGGATACGGTGAAAAATATGTGTATTCGCGAATCATTTATAATTCAGCTTAGGTATCCAGTCAATCTTTTCTTTCTGGTGTGAACCGTTCGACTTATGTTTGAACCATCCAAGTTCAAAAGAAGGATAGCTACACTTACCGGTCGCCTTTTATGACACTTTTGAAGGAGAAAAAATAGAATCAACAAAAACACAAAAAATGAAATTGTAGGAAATGTTGTCTAATTTCCAAAATATCTCGATTCCAATAAACCAGAACTCTAAAACTATATAGTCAAAACATCGAGTAGTTGAAATTTTTATCTACATCATTTTCTTCATGAATTTGCATTAATGTTGATGTAATAGTCTAGGTTAACCTTTGTAACTCATTTTGAAATAATGAAAATGTATTATTTTAGTATTATGTGTTTTATGCTTAATTGTGTGGCTTAATTAAATTAAAAATAAAAATAAATGTAAAAATAAAATGTTAGATAAAACCGATATCGATACATAAAGACGTAGTGGTTGCGACAAGGTTTCCGAATGTATAAAGAATGTCAAAATCCGAGTTATAACGAAGAAGTTATGACCTGTCGAAGTTTTGCAACAGAACCGTTACGACACTGCGTGACGTAAATAGTGAATTTACGATAGAATGATATTTAGCCTTACTGATATAAACAGATGTCATAGAGTTTGTTAAACCAAGAGTGTGAAAAAAAAGAACATCCAAATCTGACTTCGTATGAGGAAGTTATGATTTTTCTACGTTTCAACTTAGCAGTATGCAACCCGAAGTTCAGAATTAAGATCGAGTAATTTCTAACCGAAACAATCTAAACGAGAATCGAAGATCTCATCAATATTAGTGCAACAGAAGAAAGACTGATGAAAACGGACGTCAGATGAAGAAGTTATAAATTTCTAACGGAGTTTTCCTATCCCGTCCTACTAAAAATAATATAATAAAAATAAAGTCAAAAATAGCTGACAGAGTCTAAATGAAAGTTGTAGAGCATAGTCTCACCTACTCGTGGATATAAAGATCGTCAAAAATGGAGCTCGTATGCGAAAGTTATGAATTTTTGAAGTTTGGAAATGCGGAGTACGCCCAGCGTACTCGTGTTCTTGGCCACAGATGAGCCACGTCGCAGCCTCAAAAGCCTCCGGCCTTATCCACCCAGTACGCCCAGCATACATGTTGATAGTGGAGTACGCCCAGCGTACTTTGAGGTTACGCCTAGTGTAACTATGGGTTCAGCACCCTATAAATAGAACATGAAGGCAACCAATTTTGGTTGCCAAATTTCTTCTTCTTCTTCTCTCTCTCTCTCTCTCCCATATTACCTCGTTTTACGTGCAAGTTATACCCCCGAAGTCATGGTATCATCCCGACACCTGAAGCAAGTCCCGATGCTTTGAAGATCCCGACAAGGAAAGAGTTTCGAGCCGAAGCTCTGCCCGCAAGAAGCCTGGTGTTTGTGAAGATCTCCCGGTTTCATTGAAGAATTGCTATTTGTAGAGCCGTAGTGTTGTCCGATAATCATCTTATCATGTGAGTGTGTAGTTACTTTCTTCTAACACATAAATATTAAGTATTTTTATAAAATACTTGCTATGTGTTTATATGTTATGTGTTATTTGAAATGAGTATTGGTTGAATGGTTTATACATGTTTTATGTTGTATATATATTTATATTTTTATCTACATATATGTTAGGTAGAACATGGGTAGATAGTGATGTCTGATGAAATAAAAATGATGAGAGGCTTCGATGTGATTGTGATCTAGTCGTCTAGCAGAATATGGATGACGACCACGGACTTTTCTAGACAGTTCAGTGGAACGCTGGTAGACTCATAACCTGTAGGTGTAGTGAACTTGGGTGTTCATTTGTTATATTCTATCTGCCTCATGGTTGCCTTAGGACATTCATTGCTGAGGAATCCTCTTTGTGGCAGTGTCCATCCCGATGAAAATACCTAGACTAGGTCCCTTGTTATAGTTGTTGTTTTAGGGACGTAAAGTGAGGATAACGGGAATGGGTAATCGGATTATTGTTGGTTGGTGAAATTAAATATAATTATTTATTGTGGGTTGAAAACCCTATATGCTCACCAGGCTCCCAAGCTTGACCCACTCAGTTTCTTTATATTACATGTAGTGGCGCGAGAGCATAAGTTGGAGAACTTGTGAATATGTTTTTGTTTATAGACCAGTTGTTGTATGTAACCGTGTAAGGTCTATGTTTTATTGTTTATGCTTTTGTGTCTGTATCGGAACTTGACATCCCGAGTTTTGTTATATATGAAAATACATTTCTTTAAGAAATGCTTTGGTAAATATTATTTTAACATATTTTGTTTGGGAACAAATTCCACAACTCTTTTAAATTAATGGATTTACTCTAAATTTATTTTAGAAGCATAAATGAAACCGGTCTTTTCTGGCCGTGATTTTCCGGATGTCACAGTTGATATCAGAACATTAGTTTAAGTGAACTAGGAATTAGTAGGATTTTTAGAATTAAACTTAGAATTCTAAGTGAAGATTGTGAGATAAGTGTCTATTATATATTATACACGAGCACTAGTTTTTTTTAGGAAGATGCTTAAAATGCTTTTATGTGTTAAATATTATATGTTTTCCATATATGATATTATTTGTTCAGATCTATGGTTTGTTGCTGACTGGATTTGGAAACCTTATGTGTGTCGGATTCTAAGCGTATGACGATGTTATTAGAACTAGCATGTAAACATTTCAGAGTGATAAGGATGATTTAATTATCTATCATGATTGGGGATCTAATTTCACCTTATTCGGTGTGTAGATAAAAAATGGTAAGAACCAGAGGTGGAGTTGGAAACGTGAACGAAGACAGGAATCAACCACCTGTGGTTGAGTGAGTACCTGTTGTAGCAGCAACACCTGAGCCAATAACAATGGCTGGGGTACAATTGATGATTTAGACGATGTTGGATCGTCAAATGGATGAAACTACATCTAACGACGTAAATTTTCAAAACAAAATTTCATTTTTATAACATAACATATTTCATAAAGTAATCACAAACTCAAGTGTATCAAATATTATCCTAATGAAACATGTCCCAGAATCTCAAATACATAACGCATAATACTCTATCAGTGTGTACAGATCATGCCGGTGCCTTCCCGCGATCCTCGTTGGTACCTGAAACACATATCACATAACACGGTAAGCATAAATGTTTAGTGAGTTCCCTAAAATAACACATACAACACATAAGCCACTCAAGGCTATATCTCGGTAAGATCCTCCGATCAATGTGTCTCAGCGGGACCCTCCGGTCCCGTAGCTCGTTGGACACTCTGGTCCGGTCTAAATCGTTGGACCCTCTGGTCCGGTCTGGTTGAGGACCCTCTAGCCTCGTAAGTCGTTGGACCCTCCGGTCCAGTCTAATATCACATAGCATACCTAAATCACAAAGCACATAATCTCAAGCAAGCACATAACATGTAATACCCTCCAGTCTGCACATAGATACCACTCTAGGTAATGTATAGTGAGAAGACTCACCTCATAAGATGTCTAGAAAGCTCTCGTGCTCGAATCCCCGATCTAGCCTCCACCTATCTAAAAGATAACATCTATAATCAATATACTCTTATATCTATCACACCCCGAAAACCGAAGGCGGAAACATTTCCGGGGTTGACTCCACGATGAGTATCAAATCCAATGCACATAGTAAGTAAAGTAAAACAACCAATACATTACATAGGAAAAGTTTTACAGTTGTTTCAAAAGTAAAATTTGTACAGTTGTGATACATAGCATATAAATATGAACAAAATAAAATGGGTCTTCTGGGTACTCCATCTTCAAGCAAAAAAGGATCTTCGGGTACCTGTTCTAATGTTGAACTGAGAACACAAGCGGTTTGAAAATCAGCATAACGCTGGTGAGTTCATAAGCGGTTTCATTTTATGAAATTGTTCAAGTTTCCTTTATGTTTCTGAAATGTTACACACACCAAGAAAATCCCATATTTTCTTAATAAAGGCTGGTTATCATTTGTCAACATGTAAAGTAAAGTTGTACATTGAAAAACATGTTTTCTCTTGTAAAGAGGTATAGTTAGGTTATCTAGATTGACATATTGTTCTGGTTATGTACCAATGTATTCACAGGAAAGTCCTATACTTTCCTAATTTGTATGTTATCAATTGTAAAAGATGTAAAGTAAGGTTATCTGATTTGTTACTCTTTCTGGTTATGTAATGTTTTCCCCAGGAAAGTCCCGTACTTTCCTGAATGTTGCTTACCATGTGTAAATGATGTATTCTTATTAGACCTGGTTATGTACAAGGTTTCCCAGGAAAGTTCCACACTTTCCTGAATGTTAGTTACTATATGTAGAAGATGTTTTCCAAATACGTAGCTATGTTCAATGTTTCCCCAGGAAAGTCCCATACTTTCCTAAATGTTGGTTTCCAATGTGAAAGGTGTATACTAGAGAACTGGTTATCTTGTGAATTGTATAAGGTTGTTCATTATTACCGTAAGTAAATCTCTGTTATCCTAATTGCGTGCTCCATAACCATACAATGGACTAAACCTATGGCAATAAGTGGTCCACATACTTATGACTTTCGTCACCCTTGAACCAATTCGGTTCGACTGTAGCTAGCAGCTAGGTGTGGGGTAGTCAGCCTCGTATAGATCTATACACTTAAGTCACGCTCTCTAAATCCCAGAGATTCTGGTTACAGGTGTAGTCCTCCGCTCGTGTATCTCTGTGGAGTGTTCGCCAAGGACGTGTCTCCAATCATATAGGATTAACAAATTTACTAGTAATAATATGATAGTCCTCCACTTGCGTGTATATGTGGAGTGTTACCGAGGAAAGAACAGTGTACATGTATTATGTTCAAATATTCTAATGTCATGCTTTTAACTGATAAAATGTGGGAATCCATTTGTGAAATATATGTAAAACATAACAGTTTAAAACTCATTTCGCAAATATATGTTACGTGATCCGTATGTTCAATCGGTTCTCAGTTGTAATAATCAGTGTTAAAAGCATATATAAAATGTGAAACAGACATATGAAAACATGTTTTAAGTACAAGTAATCCCTTGTACTTTGCTTGTGTTCCCCCCTGAAAATAGTGAAAACAGTGAAAAAGGGTAGTGGTATGAACTCACCAGACTCGGGAATGCGACGGTTTCGGACACTAGACGTTGGTTCGGGGTTTTATTACTCGCGATGTTCCTATGTAAAATGAAATAATGTCCATATATATATATATATATATATATATATATATATATATATATATATTCAATTAGGGATACATTCACTAATTATATGGAACATTACACTCCGACGAGGTTAAACACCGCAAAACAAGCGTTTGGAGTGACCCGGGTGACATCTATGGACGTGTATTGGCACTAGGGACTTGGGACTTGAGTTTACTCCCCAAGAGTAAACATTTAAGGGATTTTACAACCACATAACACACACATACATGAGTTCACGGCCGTGAACTCATGTGGGTATGATTTTGAGGGTTTATTGACTTGTTTGGACTTGGGGATTGTTGGAATGATTTACTAAAATGCCTTGGAACATTTAGAATGAATTAATACCACATAAAAGGGAGCTTACGACCCTAAACTTGGAGTTTACGGCCGTAAACTCTACTATGGTCAAGGATAATTGATTTGATGTATAAACGACAATCACATGTGATTCTTGTTAATTTTCCAAGCCTTGTTATGGATTTAGGGCACCATTTAACACACTTATAGGAGTTTACGGCCCAGGAGGTGTTCTATGGCCGTAAACTCACATATGTAGGGTATTTGATATGTTTAAGGTCCCCAAACTATCTTTAGATGGTTCTAGGATTTACCACAAGGCTATTGGTTAAGTTACAAGGCATTCTAACATGTAAAAATGAGTTTAACCCCCTTGTTTAAGGAGTTTACGGCCCAAGCACAATCCTTGGCCTTAAACTCTTGTTTGTCCCTTAGAATGTTTGTTTAAAGTGTTCCAAGGCTAAGGCAATTATTCTAGAAGTCATATCCATGTCTTGTTGAGGTTTCGGAAGGGTTTAAGGTCATAAAAACCCCATATATATGAGTTTACGGCCCAAGCATGTGCCTTGGCCGTAAACTCCTTCAAATCCCTCAAAATACATGTCGAAAATTTTCTAAGTCTAATCCATGAAGTCACATAGCCATATGTAAGGTCCAATTGTGTTTTGGAAGGGTTTTTGGGCTCCAAAACCCATTTCATATGAGTTTACGGCCTAGGATTGTTCCAGGGCCGTAAACTCATGAATGTGGTCCTATTCCATGTTTTGAACTCGAATTTGAAGGCTGGGGAGGTTACATAACAAGCTAGGGAAGGTACCTTAGAGATTTGAGGCCTTAAATTTGAGTTTTGGACCCTTAAACTTGGATTTAGGAGAGAGGTTAGAGAGAGAGTAGTGAGATGAAGCCAAAAGCTTCAAATGAAGACTTAGAACACATTATATAGTGTCTAAGTTTTGGACACAGTGGAATTCTACCCGATACCGGCGTTAGGCGAGACTTTTAGTCGTACCCGATTGAGTTGCCGTAACCTGATACGGTAAAATTCTAGAAATATTCCGATCACTAAATGGGATGTTAAAATGATTTCTAAATGTATTAAAACACCCATTAAGTCATTTTAGATACGTACCAGTTAATGACTTAATTAAACAAGAAAATCAGAATCGAATTTGGAAACGACAATTGGTTGCGTGAATTGAACTACGAAAGAGTTACAAGAGATGGTACGAAAACTTCGGATTGTTACAATATCCTCCTCTCTAAGAATGGGTAGAAGACTATTCTACCCCTCCTTGACCCCTCTTAAATTAGTTTGACCAACCCCAAGGTCAACTAAAGTCAACTCAGTCAACGGTCCAACTTTAACCAAAGTCGTTGAGTGCACTTGAGTGACTCGGCGAGTCCATTTGTGTCCTCTGAATCCTCCTAAGGCCTTAGTCGGCTCGTCAAGTTAACCTTTCACATGACAGGTTACCACTGATCACGAATTGCAGAGCAACCTGATGCAACTCATCGAGTCCTCTTATGGACTCGGTGAGTTTCCTCCATGGAAACACTCATTTGACCTTCTGAGGTCAGATCTGATTCTCTAACCTATAGATCTGACCTTCCAACGCCCAAAATTCACGTAAAGGTTCAATCTTTATGTCCATGCACCACACATCAAGCTCTATTTGATGAACTAACTATTAAAATGACAACCTAGATTCAAAACTCCAATGGGACTTCATAAAGCTAGATGATTGAGACTCTTTGGACCTAGAAGGGTCCAGATCTATAACACAAACTTGCAAGAGGGTAACCCCAAAAATGGAATCTACATAATAGGGAAGACAAGGGTTCGATTTGGTACCTCAGAATGAAGCTCTTTGCTTGAATAACTTAGAACTACAACCTCCTATGATCCTTCTTGCTGGAGATCTTCTCCTCTCTTGCAAAAATCACACCAAAAAGCTCAAGATGGATCTTTCTCTCACTCTACACACCCAAGCTCGTTAGGGTTCTCTCTTCTGGAAAGGTAGCCACAAATGAAGGCCATAAGTGCCTTTAAATAGGGCTCAAGCCCAAAGATTTAGGGTTTCTTTCAACAGCGTGAACTCATCGAGTCGACTCGCCGACTTGTCGAGTCCATTCATTAATCCTAGTCACCAGTTGTGATCCTACTTGATGAGTTTAAGAATCAACTCGCTGAGTTCTTCTTCTTAGCTCAAAAGCAAATACTTAAATTATGATACTGGAATCCCAGATGTTAAAATTCTCCCCCACTAGAATCAGACTTCGTCATCGAAGTCTCACTCTGCAAACAACTCTGGATGCTGCTCCCGCATCTCTGTCTTCGGCTCCCAAGTCAGCTCCAATCCTCTTCGATGTTGCCACTGGACCTAAACTAGGGACACCTCTTTGATCCTTAGAACCTTGATCTTCCGATGTAAGATCGCGATTGGCCTCTCAATGTAATTCAGGCTCGCATCCACCTAGATATCATCTAACGGAACTACCGCTGTCTCATCAGCTATACACTTCCTTAACTGGGATACATGGAAGGTATCATTGATCTGACCCAACTCCTCAGGTAGTTCTAAACGGTATGCTACCTTGCCTACTCTGGAAATCACCCTGAAAGGGCCAATGTATCGAGGCCCCAGTTTTCCCCTCTTCCTGAATCGGATCACTCCTTTCCCTAGAGATACCTTTAGGAGTACAAAGTCTCCACCCTGGAACTTGAGCTCGGATTGTCGCCTATCTGCATAACTCTTCTGGCAGCTCTGGGTTGTCGGTAACCTCTGTCTGACCTGTTGTATCTGCTCAGTCGTCTTAAGCACTATCTCAGTGCTACCCATCACTCGCTACCCTATGTCTCCCTAACAGATGGGATTCTGACACCTCCTCCTATATAAAATCTCAAAGGGAGGCATACCAATACTCGAATGGTGGCTGTTGTTGTAAGAAAACGCAACCAAAGGTTGTTATGTATCCCAACTTCCCCCGAATTCCATAACACATGCTCGAAGCATGTCCTTGAGCGTCTGTACCGTTCGTTCACTCTGGCCACATGTCTGTTGGTGGTAAGCAGTACTGAAGTGCAATCTCGTACCCAACTCCTCATGCAACTTCTTCCAGAACCTGGAAGTGAAACGTACATCTCGGTCTAACACAATTGAGATCGGCACTTTATGCTACGACACCACCTCTCTAACATATATCTCTATTAGCCTCTCCGCAGAAGAGCTCTCACTGATAGCAAGGAAGTGAGTGCTCTTCGTCAGCCGATCTACAATCACCAAATTGCATCAACACCCTTCGCGGTCCTCGACAATTTGGTGATGAAGTCCGTAGAAATCTGTTCCCACTTCCACTAGGGAACCTCAAGTGGCTGCAACTTTCCATGTGGATGCTAGTGCTCGGCCTTAACCTTGCGACATGTCAAGCACCTCTCTACTACCCACGCAACATCCCTCTTC
The DNA here is from genome assembly GCF_052625555.1 of Lactuca saligna. Taxonomy (NCBI): domain Eukaryota; kingdom Viridiplantae; phylum Streptophyta; class Magnoliopsida; order Asterales; family Asteraceae; genus Lactuca; species Lactuca saligna. The sequence goes on along the minus strand of NC_136419.1, from coordinate 140,434,412 downwards.
ATACAGGGCTACCAATAATCTCTCTTCAGGTCAAAAAACATCTTAGTGGCCCCGAGATGGATCGAGAATCTTGATCTGTGAACCTCCTCCATCAGTATGCTACATGCCCCGGCCATAAATGGCACACAAATCTGACCATGGAAGGTCATAAGCCCTCGACTATCGGTAAAAAACTTGGACACCTACCCAACCACCCGCTCTCTCTGGTGGTTCTCTGGTCTCACAGCCTCTACCTGGGCCTCTCGAATGATATCCAACACCGGAGTCATTACCGTCATTCACATACATATATCTCTAATCTAGGCATTCTCCGCCCTAATGCTTAGAGCATCGGATACCATGTTAGCCTTGCCCGGGTGGTACAGGATCTCACAGTCGTAATCCCTTACCACATCCAACCATCTCCTCTGGTGCATATTCAGGTTGGCCTGATCTATCAGATACTTCAAACTCTTGTGGTCCGTGTATATGGTACAACGAAGCCCATACAAATAAAATTGCCATATCTTGAAGGCGAACACCACCGCCCCCAACTCCAAATAATGGCTGGGATACCTTGTCTCATGAGGCTTCAGCTGCCTCGATGCATATGCTATCACGTGCCCTCTTTGCATAAGCACCTTACCTAACCCCGATACAGACGCATCACAATACATTACAAAATCCTCCATTTCCTTCGGAAGGGCTAACACTGGTGCTTCGCATAATCACTGGTGAAGAGTCTTAAATGAGGTCTTCTGCTCGGGACCCAAAGAAAAAGCAACACTTTTCTGGGTCAATCTGGTGTGGGGAACAATGATCTTGGAGAAATCTCTGATTAATCTCCGATAGTAGCCAGCCAACCCCAGAAAAATTCTCATCTCGGTGGGGAATCTCGGCACCTCCCAACTCATAACAGCTTCAATCTTGGCCTGATCGACCAATATCCCCTTATGATTGACGAGGTGCCCCAAGAATTGGACCTCTCGTAACCAGAAATCATACTTGGAGAATTTGGCATAAAGCCTCTCCGATATCAACACTCCAAGGATCTCTCTTAGATGCTCCTCATGCTGCTCTCTGGATCTCGAATACGCTAGAATGTCGTCGATGAGCACAATCACCAATCGATCCAACATCGGCCTGCATACTCCATTCATGAGATCCATGAACGCTGTTGGTGCATTGGTGAGCCCAAAAGGCATCACCACAAATTCGTAATGCCCATAACGAGTCCTAAATGCCGTCTTCGGTATATCCTCATCATGTACCCTCATCTGATGATATCTAGACCTCAAGTCTATCTTGGAGAACCAATATGCACCCTGCAGCTGATTGAACAAATCGTCGATCCTCGGTAGTGGATAACGGTTCTTGACCGTCAACTTGTTCAACTCCCAGTAATGAATGCACATTCGGTGTGAACTATCCTTTTTCTTGACAAAAAGGATCGGCACTCCCCACAACAAGCTACTCGGCCGAATAAATCCCTTCCCCAGCAGCTCTTAAAGCTACAAGGATAACTCCTACATCTTTGGTGGCGCAAGGCGATAGGGTGCCTTGGCAATAGGCGCCACTCCCGGAACCAAATAATACGGAACTCCACCTGCATCTCCTGAGGCACACCTAGCAACTCCTCGGGAAAAATATCTGGGAACTCACGCACTATCAGAACCTCATTGTTAGAACTCGACCTCTCTGTAGCAACTCGTGTATCTATCACATAGGCTACAAACCCTCTACAACCATGTTGTAGACTCTGTCTCGCCCTGGTAGCCGAGCAAAAATCTGACCCAGATCGAGTACCCTCGCCATACACTTTAACTACTCCCCCACCAGGGTCTTGTATGGTCACCAACTGACACTCGCAGTCGATAACAACTCTAAATCGGCTCAACCACTCCATGCCCATAATGACACAGGCATCCCCCATCGCAATCGGTACCAAATCTATCAAGAATTCAATGCCGAAAATCTCGAGTACACTTCCTCAAATAACACCAAAACAGGCACATAATTCAAAAGAAAAGTACCTATGCATACCACTATATAAGTGATGGGTTTTATACAAACAATCCTATGTGTGCATGAAACCCTATAGTTGGATCGATGTTATCACTATTAGTTATACAACACTATGAACACTTGAAGAACCCTAAAAAGCTTCTAGGAATTTCGAAATTCATAAAGAAGGATGAAATACATACCTCTTGTTGTTATATTGTAATAACAACTTAAATCTTGAATCTTCTTGTCTTTGAAAGCAGGTACCACAAGTGTAGTACCTCTAATGGCTCACAAACAAACCTAGCAACCAAGGATTACTATGGAGAGAGAATGGAAGTGGAAAATTCGGCTCTAAGCCTTTCTTGGAGTGCCTTCGACGAAATCCAACCATATAGGGGTTTATATAGGTGATAAGAAATGTTTAGGATAAGGCAGGTGTATCTTAGATAACCCTAATCCCTTAACTTCCTCCCTAAGGCTTCCAAGGCACCCTTAGAGCCCAAGGACACTCTATATTTTGTTCCCCACCTCTAAGGGAGGTTCTACAATGCTTCAATGCTTAACTTTTGAACATTTTCACCTTTAGTCCCTACAGTTTCAATTAATTCCTTTAATCCTAAAATTAAATCCAAATTAATTTCTGATTAAATATTAATTAAACAATATGATTTCTAATCAATATATTATATCCATAATAGATGAATAAATCATTTAACTTTATTTCAAATTAACTTATTAACCAAGTAATAAATTAATAAATCATTCTTCTCTCTCCAACAACTATCCTATTCCATTGCCAGGTTTGAAGGCAACCTAAATGGATCATGCACAACCGGGTCAAGTACTTACTAAATATGGTTACGGGCTTAGACACTAATCCAACAGTCTCCCACTTGGATAAGTTTAGTAACCATAAATGCAAGTACAACCCGATTGCCAATCGTAACTCTCAAAGATGGTGTCGAACTTTGATCTTATTAGTAAACTGTCCATTAGATATGGGATCATATATTCCTCCATTCTAGATATCGTATAGACTTGAGGCATGGATTGAAATCATTCTCTCAGTCTATGTGTTGTTTCCTGATTTTCGATTTACGATGACTGGCTAATTGAACAAATCAAATTATCCCTAGCGAACCCGAGCATTTACGTTTCTCATCACTAAATCATCAAGGGGTTCACATATATCGTTTTTATCCCACTTTGGGTAAAAGGAATGGATAAAATTCGACTCAATGCTTTCTTGCACTCACTCACCAAATCACACACAACAATATGTATTATAACACCAAGTTACTGGTGTGTTTACATATTATCAATGTGTAACCGATTCGCAAGATACAACTCACACATCTCGGTTTCAAGAATACAAGATATTATCATCTCACCAATCGCTCGTGATAAAATCCAATAAGCGATCCGAGTGAGCGTGGGTTTAATCCAATGCTCAAAATAATATTCATAAGCACTCATGAATGTTGTAGCAAAACTTTGCTATGTCTAATACACTTTAGAAAATCTACAAACCAATTCATGACAGTCTTCATTCAAACCTACTTCCAACATATGAACGACTGTGGACCATTCGAAATATTTGATTATTCTTAAATAATTAATTATTTAGGAAGTCAAAACATGCTAAGTGAAAAACAAGAATAATACTAATCTTATATGGTGCCAAACCTTTGAGTATAAATAAAACATCTTTTATTTATCACCATATAGATTACTCATTATTTGTTGTTTCGGTTAATTAACTTATTACTTGAATTATTACTACAATTGTCCCATGCTCTTAGCATTCACACTATGTTTACCTATGGTCCTTACTTTGTGAAATAGATTAAATGAACACATTTCCAATCATACGATTTCATAACTCCCAATCCTTATCACAAGTGTAAGAATATCAAATTCTTGCCACTTATAGAATATGTTAAATTCTAACGTTTTATGCAACGATCCTTTCATAATGTCACTGCACTAAAGTCACAAAGACTATTGCCAATGAAATTACAAAGTCCTCTATTGGAGATTGTTGCAAGACAATTCCATAGATACGAAGTCTCATATTCAAGCTACATTCCTTTGAATATCCTTCTGCATAAAAGTTTCTAATCTACACATATAGATTCTTAACGTCCCAACTCCCAATATGGAAACATTTCCACATTTTCCATATGACAACTCATTATCAAATCTTGTAATAATAATGTCAGTATGGTCCATCCACTACTATACTTCCAACTATTCACAAGCAACCAATCCTTGGCGAATTAGGTTGTCCTTTTATAGTTGTTTAATAAACTTAGTCATGTCCGGTTCTAGTCCTTTTTCCCTCTTAATGCTCTAGACATTTGGAAATTTTTAGAACGGTCGATTATTACAACATATGTGATCGATCCTATACTCGGAGCATATGGAACACGAAGCATAATGTCTTACATAAAGATGTGATACTTTATCAGTCTTTTGCCAAAATATTTCTATTTTCCATGTTCCCAAAACTCGAATTAAGAAAAGGGATTTCATAATCATAATCGAATTTTGAGAATGCAATTCATATATTTGACTAAATTTGATTAAAATTTCGTGATCTAAGCTCTTATATTTCGAAACCAAGTACAATATTCTCTCCCTTAATTATAGCAAAACAACTTTTCAATTGCAAATTAACACACTTGTTTCCTATAATTAATATTGCTAACTTGCAACTTACCATAATTATCATGCTCCCACTAACATGATGATTATATTCATACCAACATAACACTTATGCTCCCACTAGCTTTGATATGTATTCAGAAAACAGTTGAACTTCTAGAAAACAATGCTTATTGAGTTTATTAAGTTCATATTTCTAATACTAAGATGCTTTGATAAGACTTTATCTAAGCTTCTCAACCTCATACACCTTTTCTTAGATAAATCATGTGTGTGTCTAAACGATTCTAGAACTTATAGCAATAAGTCTAAAATGTTCAGACCCATTTGCCATTTCCCACAATTCGAACTATGAAGAGGGATGTCGTAATCATAGTTAAATTTGAGAAACCCAAATTACATAATGCTATCTTCAAAATCTCTCTTAGTGAAATCATTTCCTCACAATCATTTTCATTAAGGAGAGAAACTTTATGACACGTACATTTTATTGTGTATGTGCCCTTATCCATGTGAATTTGTTATAATCATAATCACAAGATACTGTTAGTGACAAATCCAAACTCTTATGGATAGAACATGTTCATTCTTAATTTCTTGGCATCAAGGCTCCCACCATTGCTTCCAAGTTATTGAGCAGCCCACCCCTTCATTTCAATGTACTTTCCATTGAACAAGGTGCCTTGCCCCTATGCAATCCATTGAGAACTCATAGAACTCACATGCATAGTTGACCAAACTGGAATGGCACATAAACAAAAAACTGTCAACACGATAGGTTAGAAACCTCAAGTCGTGTGCTAGTGTTTAATAATAGGTTTACTCTTGATTAGTTCTTGAACCTATTCAAGATCATTTAGACTCCCACTTACCTCTTGACATATAAGATTCTCTTGTCAAGAAACATTCCTTAACAAAAACAAATGTTCAAGAGTTAGTGTGTATCTTTATCAAGACAAAACCTACACATAATTTGGTACTAGTGGGTCTTTGTCTTATTCTAGACATCACAACTCACCAAAATGTGAAAAAAATAAGAACATTCCTACTTAAGATTTTATCACTCAAGTCACAATCTTGGAGTTTAACTCTAATACTTGATCTTGGGACGAAGTACAATTCATCTTATTGACTTAATCCATTTTGACAATTCCCGACTCCTCTTCTTAGCCATACTTAGCGCACTAAGGTGTCCTTAGAGGATGAATTGTAATATGGTTCTTAAGATGATCATAAAACATGATACAAAAGTACTCTCCCTTCTTCTTAGATTGGAGAAACTTTTATCTTTCTGCCTAGTTGATTCTTCTTATTCGTTCTGCCATTCATTGAAACTTTTCAATGATTCAGAATTACACTCAATCTTGTATGCATAATCATGTTTACTAGACTTTTAGTAAATCATGATGAATAATCTTGTTGTTATTTATGGTGGACTTGACTAGTGCACAACATTGTGAACTCGATCTCCTAGTCATTCACTTGACTCTTTTTCAAGGAATTAGCCTTAAAATTTCCTAAGTACCAAGATTTCCATACATCACATGATTCAAATCATATGATTCCATGCTTATGTCCAATTGAAACTTGGGTGATGGGAATCTTTCCTTATTTAGAAAATACCATAACTAAGAATCACATCCACTTTATATTTCTTATAATAGAAACACACAAACATCAATTTTCACAATTGCCATTACAAGGAAATATAAATAAGAAGAATCAAAATTTATTTTGTTGCGGAAAAATATATATCCTTACAATGTAAATGAAAACTATGCTATGACATATTCCTAAGAAATCTACCCTAACTCTAAGCACCAACTCAAAAATCCGATCATCAAATCCATGTGATCGTAATTCATTTCTTCGTGATCAGACCCAACTCGCTCCTTCCTTTAAGCTTCCTTTCTTTTCTTAGATTCTTCAAAACATCAAAATGTAATCTTATCACATCATGTATTAAGAATCTCTAAATAGGAACTTAATGGAGTTAGATAGTGGATTTTACCTAAAGCAGAGTCATACATCTTGACTCTCCCATCTCTTAGATCTTTTAGGTAGTGAGGGAAGCTTTGTAACCAATGCCCCATCTTTTGGCACCATAAACACATGGATTCTTCTGGCATGGTAGACGAGACTATTTCAGACTCAGCCTTTCTCTTGCGTAGAGAAAACTTTTCTGGACTTCCAATGTTGCCATTTCCCATAGAAGGTTGGGATATTGATTTAGCAGACAAAATTTGTTGACCAGTGCGCAAAATCATTTCTGATTCAGCAGCAATAAGCAAATGAGTCAAATCAATAAGGTTCATGTCGTGGTCAAACTTACCATATGATTGTTGGATTAATATCTAAGTCCATAACTATATTTGGTATGTACTTGACCCGACCCGGCATGGTCCATTTGGGTTGCACTTCACCGACACAATTTATATGGATAATCTTTTGAGAATAGTATGTTTATGATTAATATTAATATATTATAAGTTCTAATATATTACTATGGAATCATATTATTTAATTAGTATTGATCAAGAATTAATTTATAATTAATTAAGTGATCAAAAGGAACTAATTAAATATGGACTCTTATATATATGGAATGGGCCAAGTTCATTTAGGTTGGGCTAAGCTTTCATGGATAGTCCATGGAGTGTTTAACCCATGGATCCTAGGAAATGAAAGGTCATGGGTATTAGGGTTTAACCCTAATCCTCCACACTATATAAAGATGTCCTTGGTTGGTGAAATTGGACTAGTGTGGGTACACTATGAAGGGCTAGCCAATTTCACTAGAGAGAACCAAGTATCCATATTCTCTAAAGTCTTCCAAGGTGTTTTGGTGATTTGTGATTCCACTTGAGGCTTCCACACTATTGGGGCTAAGCTCTTCAAGATTGAAGACATTCTACATCAAAGAGGTATGTATTCTATCTTGTTATTTTGATAGTTTTGTATGCTAGGTTAGGATAATACCTTGGATGTTCATATTTGCATGTATAATAGAGAAAACATAGATCCAAGGTATTTAGGGTTGCATGTACACTTAGGCGTGTTAGGATGCTTATAACCCAATAGTGGTATCAGAGCCATGGGTTGTTTTCTATTATATTTGATGCAAATGTATTTTTTTTTTCAAGATGAAGGAAAAAAAAAGAAAAAAAAAACATGAAGTTTGTCAAATTTTAAGATAATTTCTTGTTTTTGTGAAAAAACTAATTATTTGTAAAATTTGAATCATTTGCTATATGAGCTGAATTTGGTCAAATTTAGTAAAAGTTAAAACGATATGATTATTTTATTAGTTTTAAAAGGTTGATCTAAAGAGTTTTTTGAAACCTCAAGTTATGGATATGAAAAGGTTTTAAAAAATTGATTCAAAGTTTTTTATGGAGTTACAAAACTTGGTCTTAATGTTTTAAAGAATTCCATAACTTGTTCTTAAGTTATGGAACATGAAAAGTTTTTTTGTGTTAACTTGTTTTATGAGTTAATTTATATTGATGAAAAATATTATTTGTTAGTTGGTTTTAATCCAAATTAATCTAAAAGAAGTTCATAAAATTTGTTTATGTAACTTAAAAGTCACATTTATGAATCTTAAAACTCATAAAGTTGGAAATGTTTACAAAAAATGAAGAGTCTTGTCCTTAAGTTATGGAGGTTCAAGAGTCACTTCATTAAGTAAAAAATATGTAACCTTAATTAATTCCATAAGTTACAAAGTAAAGAAAAAGTTACATTCTTTAAACAATTTAAAGTCTTCCATAACTTGTCCTCGAGTTATGGAACTTGAAGAGTTTTTTAATTAAAACTACTTTAAACACATAAGTTATGGAATTAATTAGTTTTGAATAGTTTCAAAACTTGCCCTCAAGTTTTGGAATTTGAAAAGTTTTCTCTTATGAATACTTTAATTCCAATTTAGCCCTTAGAATTTTAAAAGTTAAAATTCAACCCTTATACTTTATAATATTATAAGTTAATAATATATATATATATATATATATATAAGAGTAAAGTCAGTCTTATCGCAAGTATGCCTCATTCACGAAGCCGGTCTATAAGGTGGGTATAAGGTTCTTGCCTATAAAATGACAACTTAATGGGTGTCCACTCTCACCCACCGCTTGTTTGACTGGTGGAGGGTCGTTAGCCGAACGGGTTTGACAGGACTATAATTCTCCCTTCATTAAAAGTATTAATGATAAATACTAAGTAACTAAACTCTTAATAATACCCAATCTTAGTTACTTACGAAAATGTGAATAAGGTGCTAATCCATGAAATTACACTTTGCACTTTGTTTAAGTCGGTTAGTGGAGCGTGTGTGGTTAACCGGCACACTAACTCGTATTTAACAAGGTAGGCAAAGGGTAACTTAATGTTTATCATAGTATCGATTGAGGGGTAAACACTTTAGGGTACCAAGTAATTTGCATAGTTACTTCACACCTTGTTTTGTGATCCTCGGCATCCCAGTCACAAAACCTGAAGGGCACACTCGAGATTGAAACATGCCATTGAACAGTTCAATGAATCTCAAAAGATCTAGGAGTTTCATAAACAATTAAAACCTAATAATACATTTCGTTTATCTTGGTGGAAATTGGTGAATCGTCATTCACCTACCTTCAAATTGTTTTATAGCTTGGATTACGGCATACCTCTTCTAAGTTATAAAATAGTTTGTTGGGTCCTAGCCTTAATATTTCATATTGGGTGTCTGTCATATTAAGGAATTTAAGATCAACTATCTTGAATACCTCCCAAAATATGTCTAGTTTAGACATTTATGATCTTCCTAAATCTCTTGTTACAAGCTTTCCTAAATGAAGATGATGTCCCATGGAAATCATACTTCTTTCACCTCCTCCAATTATTCTCCCTAACCCACAAGTTCTTGAAAAGTTTAAGGTCACTCGAGCCCCATTGGCAAGTCAAGGTCTAGGTGTGGTCACATCTTGGAGATGTAGTCACATATTGACAAGCCGGGAGAGTTGGGTGTCAAAGTCTAGAGAAATTTGGTGGTTCAATCAATTTCTAAGTCACATAGTGAGTTCTTTTGGAACACCTATGAAACAGACTATGACAAGACCCTTATTGATCTTATCTATTTGTTAAGATCAACTTCCTTAAAACTTGATGGACATTGACAATAGTGACACAGGAAATCCAGAAAAGCATTCTCTTCCCAATGGAAAGGGATCGGCCATAGTCAACTCGGTTGAACAAATGGTAAAGAGAAAAGCTAAGTCTGTGATATTCCCGTGTACCATTATTAAAGGGTCCATATGTTTATATTGCCAAAGAAAGGGTCATTAGTTGCGAAGCTGCCAAACTTACCTAAGGATGTTAAAGTCAATAACTTTGACTCTACTTCAGGTAAAGTCCACTATCTAACTCTGTTAAGTTTCTATTCGGAGATTCTTGATACATGATGTGACTAGGTCACATGGTGATGTTTTAAGAATCAAAGAAAAGTGAAGAAACTTAAAGAAAGAATAAGTTGAATCTAATCACGTAGATGGATTTCTATCGCATAGTTTGAAGATCGGATTCTTGAGCTACTTCTTAGGAGTTATGAGATATTGCTTAGGAATAGATAACAACAAGTTTTCATATGGATTGTAAGGATAAGTTTTTCCGCATAGTTTTAAAATAAAATAAAATTCTTGATTTTATTTATTTTAAAATATCCTTACAATGGTATTTGAGGAAAAATTGTTGCTTATATGATTCCATTAATAACAAGAGTGGAAATATGAAATTGATTCCTTCATTTGTGGTAATGTCTAAATTTACCAAATAAGGAAAGATTCTCATCATCCAAAGTCTCAATTGGACCGGGACTTGGAATCATGCAAGTTGTATAGCATGATGAATGAGAACATTCAAGTATTGGAAAAATTAAGACTAATTACTTGCTCACATGGATGTGTGAGTCAAGTAATGGACTAAGGGATCGAGTATATAGTCATGTGCACTGATTAAGTCCACCACGAAAGATCAATAAGATTATTCGTCATAAATTACTAAAGTTCAGTAAATATGGTTATACATACAAGCTTAAGTGTAATTCTGTGACATTGGAAAAGGTTCCAATGTAAGGCAGAGCGAATAAGAAGAATCAAATTAGGCAGAAGGATAAAAGTTTCTCAAATCTGAAAAGATGGGAGAGTACTTTAGTATCAGTTTTGTGATCATCTTAATGATTAAGAAACCATATCAAAATTTGTTCTCTAAGGAAGTCTTAGTGCATTCTTATGACTAAGAAGAAGGGATCTTGAATTGTTGAAATGGTTAAATCAAGAAGATGAGTCATACTTCGTTCCAATACAAGTCTTAGAGTCATACTCCAAGATTGTAATTTGAGTGACATGTCTTTAAGAAGGTTTAAAACACGTGTCAAATGTAAGAGTAAAAGTGTCCTACTCTTGTTCATTTGAAGTTGGTAAGTTGTGATGTTTTGGATAAAACAAAGACCAACTTAGGCCAACTATGTGAAGCGTTTGTCTTGATAAAGAATCCGCACTATCCCTTGAATATTTGACAAGAGAGTCTTATAGGTCAAGAGGACAGTGGGAGTCTTAAAGGTCTTGAAAGTCTCAAGAACTAATCGAGAATAAAACCTGAAGTTCTTCTCTAGCATACGAATTGAGGTTTATAACCTATCGCGTTGACATATTCTGTGCCCATTCCAGTTAAAGTTGGCTTTGCATACGAGTTCTTAGAGTTCTCAATTAGTTGCACAACAACTTGGAAGCAATGGCAGACCCTTGAGCTGCCAGGTGGCAAGAAATTAAGATTGAGTTCAGTCCATATGAGTTTGGATTTGTCATTATCCTTGTCTTGTGACTATGGTTTTGATAATTCATATGGATAAGAACACATACACCATTAAATCTAAGTGTCATAAGTTTTCTCTCCGATTCATGAAAATGATGGTGAGGAAACACTTTCACTAAGTAGATTTTAGCTAGATAGCAATCGTGATATTTGATTTCTCAAAGTCGTTAGTGGAGCGTGTGTGGTTTACCGACACACTAACCTGGACTTGTGAGAAGTGGCAAAAAGGTCTAACCATTATGATTATGGCATCCCTCTTCATAATTGTTTAGACACACAAGTGTGTTATCTAAGGGAAGGTGTATGATTTTGATAAAGTTCTATCAAAACAATCTAGTATCAGAAATCTGAACTTTGGTAAGAAAGTTAGCTGATTTTTGAGTACATGTCAAAGCTAGTGGGATCATAAGTGTTATGCTAATAATCATCATGTTAGTGATAGCATGATAATTATGATAAGTATTGCAAGTTAGCAATGTTAATTATAGAAAACAAAAGGTTTCATTTGGGAAAAAGTTGTTTTGCTATAATTAAGGGAGAGGAAATTATACTTCATCTCAAATCTATAAGCTTAGATCGTGAGGTTTTAATCATTTAGTCAAGGATATATATATATATATATATATATATATATATATATATATATATATATGAATTTCATGTTGGAATGGCTCAACATAAGGAAATTCTGTATATGGGTCCATTATTTGCGTTCTAAAAATCGATTATGATTACGGCATCCCTTTTCATAATCTGAATTATGAGAACTTGGCAAATAGAAATGGAAATGTTATAGCAAAAGACTGGTTTAGTCTTTATGTGAGACATCATGAATCGTGTCCCATATGCTTCGGATATAGGATCGATTACATGTGCTATATTCATCCTTTCTAAAATTTTCCAAATGCCTGGGGCATTAAGAAGGGAAGAGGTTTAGAACTGGATATGACTAAAAGGATTAAACAATTGTCGAGGAAAATCTAAGGTTTACCAAAGATTGGTTGCTCAAGGACAGTTGGAAGTATAGTGATAATTCTGGAAGGACCATATTGACATAATCTGTAAGGAGGCAACTCTTATTCAGAAGTGATAGTCAAAATGGAATCTGGAAATGTTTCAAAGTTAGAATTTTCAATCTGTTTAAGATTAGGAAACTTAATGCAAGAAGGATGTTTCCAAGAAGTTGATATCCTTTGGAATGCTCTGTAATGTTTGTTGTCAAGTCTTTATGACTTTGTGCATAATCATTACAAGAGGATCAATGCATATAAGTTTAGAATCTAACAGATTTCAGTGAATGGCATGAATTTGGAATTCTTGCATTTGCAGTAAGGATTTGGGAGTGTGAAAAGAGAATCATTGAAGTTATGTTCAATTGATCTAGTTCACAAAGTAAAAATCATAGACAAACATATTATGCATACTTGGTGTATGGCATGACTAGTGTTTAGAAAACATAGTGTACATGCTTGGAGCATGGGACAACTATTGTTTTAAATTCAAGAATAAAGTTGATAGCTGAAACAGTATACAATGAATAATGTGTAATCATATGGTGATAAATAAAAGGTGTTTTATTTATGTTCATAGGTTTTGATACCATATTGGATTCAATTATTATTGTGTTTCACTTTGCATGTTTTGACTTCCCGAATAAACTAGGTTATTCTTCCGGAATGACTAAGTTATTCAAACCATCCATAGTCAGTCATATGTTGGAAGTAGATATGAATTAAGACTGTCATGGGTTGGCTTGTAGAGGTCTAAGGTGTTGGACAAAGGGCTACAACACTCATGAGTGCTCATAAGTTCTGAGTATTGGATTCAACCCGTGCTCATTGGAATCACTTCATGGATTTTATCACGAGTGATCATGAGACGATAATATCTTATATTCTTCAAACCTAGAGATATGAGTTGTTACTATGAGTTGGTTGTACATTGATTGCACGAAAACACATTTGGTGACTCGGTGCTATAAAACGTGCCTTTGTGTATGATTCAACAAGTAGTAGAACAAGCCATATGAGTCGAAGTTTATCCATTCCTTTTACCTTCGGGAGAAAAGCGATATCTGTGGGCCCCTCGATGATTTGATGATGACAAATGGAAGTGTTCGGCTGGGCCAGGACTAATTTGATTTGTTCAATTAGTCAGTCGTCATAAATCGAAAACCGGGAAACAACAAATAGACAGAGAGAATGATTATAATCCATGTCTCAGTCCATATGATATCTAGAATGGAGGAATATATGATCCCTTATCGAATGGACAAGTTCTTTGACAAGATCAGAGTTCGATAGCGACTTTAAGAGCTACGATTGCCAGTTAGGTTTGAAGTCATACGCAATAATAGTTTTAGACTTATCCAAGTGGGAGACTGTTGGATTAATGTCTAAGTCCATAACTATATTTGGTATGTACTTGACCCGACCCGGCATGGTCCATTTGGGTTGCACTTCACCGACACAATTTATATGGATAATCTTTTGAGAATAGTATGTTTATGATTAATATTAATATATTATAAGTTCTAATATATTACTATGGAATCATATTATGTAATTAGTATTGATCAAGAATTAATTTATAATTAATTAAGTGATCAAAAGGAACTAATTAAATATGGACTCTTATATATATGGAATGGGCCAAGTTCATTTAGGTTGGGCTAAGCTTTCATGGATAGTCCATGGAGTGTTTAACCCATGGATCCTAGGAAATGAAAGGTCATGGGTATTAGGGTTTAACCCTAATCCTCCACACTATATAAAGATGTCCTTGGTTGGTGAAATTGGACTACTGTGGGTACACTATGAAGGGCTAGCCAATTTCACTAGAGAGAACCAAGTATCCATATTCTCTAAAGTCTTCCAAGGTGTTTTGGTGATTTGTGATTCCACTTGAGGCTTCCATACTATTGGGGCTAAGCTCTTGAAGATTGAAGACATTCTACATCAAAGAGGTATGTATTGCCAATATGGATTGAGTGACCTTGAAGTTTTCAAGTTTTAAACACGTGGGTCAGGGAGAATTATTGGAGGAGGTGGAGAAATGAAGCATGATTTCCATTTCCACAATCTAATCGAGGAACATCATCTTCATGTGGAAAACCTTTTCCAACGGATTTAGGTAGACCATAGTTGTCAGACTTTGACATCTATGAAACGGGAAAAATTCAAGTTTAGTTGATTGAGTCCTTAATAAAACACCCAAACGAGATATTAAGGCTAGGATCCAACCCAACATCCTACAAACTGGAAGAGGGATGTCGTAATCCAACTTGTAGAACATTTGAAGGTAAGTGAATGATAATTCACTACTTTTCCACCATGAAAAACGAAAAAGTAATTTAAGTTTTAAATGTATTGAAAACTCCTAGATCTTTTGAGATTCATTGAACTTTTCAATGGCATGTTTAAATCTCGATATGCACCTCGATTTGTGACTGGGATGCTGAGGATCACAAAACAGGGTGTAAATAACCATGCAAATATACCTGGTGCCCCCAATGTTACTGTCACCTATTCGATGTGCCAGTTAACCACACAGGCTCCATCGAACTATGACAACCATCGAGTCACCCTTTGCAACCTTTGCATAGAACCCAATTAGTGTGCCGGTTAACCACACATGCTCCACTAACGTCTTAGCAAGGGTACAAAGTGTAATTTCATGGAATTGCATCAATTCACTTTTGCCTAAAGTAACTAAGATTGGGAATTTTGTAAAACATTTAGCTACTTTATTTTTCATTATACTTTTAATGAGGAGAGGGTTTGCCCTATCCTACCCGTTCGGCTAACGACCCTCCACCAATCAAGGAAGCGGTGGATGAGAGTGGACACCCATTAAATGACCATTTTATAGGCCATAACCTTATACCCCCCCTATATATTGGCTTCGTGAATGAGGCCTACTAACGGTAAGACTAGCATTTAAGTTATACATATATAATATTAGACTTTTAATGTTATACATAGTATAAGGATGTATTTTACACTTTTAAAATACTAGGTGGTTTAATTTTATAAATTACACTTTTAATTTAATCAAATATAAACCAAATGATGATGGATTTATTAACTTTCTTTTAATTATACTTTTAAGTAACTTAATAAAACCAAAAGGGTGAAATTTTAACTATTCAAAACTAGGGTTTAAGAATTTAACATTTTAAAATTAAACTTTTAATCAAAATTTAAATTCCAAAACTTGAGGGCAAGTTTTGAAACTTTTCAAAACATAGAAACAACGTTCTAGATCAAATTACAAATAATAATAATTAACCAATTAATTAGTAATTATCTAAATATGACCTAATTCAATTTCTTGCAAGATAATCTATCAAATAATTCAATTAAATCAAGTTTATCACATAATTTAATGATTATCTAATTAATTTGACAATTATCTTCTATTTTGGTAAGGATATCTTTTAAATTAAACAATTAATTTAACCTAATCCCTTAAATCCCCTAGAATTCGAAATTATGGGATGAGATAATTCAAAATATTTAATTACCAAATTTAAACACTTAAAAGATAATTACAAGATATGACATTTATCCAAATCCTTAAAAAATAGGATCTTATCTTGGGGAAGGAGGAAAATTTCGAAATTCGAGGGTTGGATAACCCTAGAATTTGAAAACCTTGAGGCTAAGGAAAGGGTTTGGGAAACCCTAACTAATTTTGAAATCTTGGAGGCTAAGGAAAGGGTTCAAGAACCCTAATTTCAAAAATTCATGCCTCCTAGGGTTTACTGGCCATAAACCCAAATTTGTCAAGTTCATACATTTGTATAATGCTAATGGAAAATAAAAACCAATGGATCTGATACCACTGATGGGTTTTATTCAAACAATCATATGTGTGCATGCAACCCTAGACTTGGATCTATGTTATCATTATTAGTTATACAACACTATGAACACTTAAAGAACCTTAAAAAGCTTCTAGGAATTTCGAAATTCATAAAGAATGATGAAATACATACCTCTTGTTGTTATATTGTAATAACAAATTAAATCTTGAATCGTCTTGTCTTTGAAAGCAAGTACCACACGTGTAGTACCTCTAATGGCTCACAAACAAACCTAGCAACCAAGGATGACTATAGAGAGAGAAGGGAAGTGGAAAATTCGGCTCCAAGCCTCTCTTGGAGTGCCTTCGATGAAATCCAACGCTATAGTGGTTTATATAGGTGATAAGAAAGGGTTAGGATAAGGCAGGTGTATCTTAGATAACCCTAATCCCTTAACTTCCTCCCTACGGCTTCCAAGGCACCCTTAAAGCCCAAGGAAACTCTAGGACACTTTATATTTTGTTCCCCACCTCTAAGGGAGGTTCTACAATTTCAATTAATTCCTTTAATCCTAAAATTAATTCCAAATTAATTTATGATTAAATATTAATTAAACAATATGATTTCTAATCAATACATTATATCCATAATACATTAATAAATTATTTATCTTGATTTTAAATTAACTTATTAACCAAGTAATAAATTTATAAATCATTTTATCCTATTCCATTGCCAGGTTTGAAGGCAACCCAAAAGGACCATGCACAACCGGGTCAAGTACTTACCAAATACGGTTATGGGCTTAGACACTAATCCAACAATAAGCACAATATCTCAAACTCAATAATAATAAAATAAAAGAATACATGCCATCCATGAGATCGGTCGTTGCACGGAGCTCTTCCGCTGTCAACTGAAAGGCTCTCCCGTGAGCCTTCGGTGCCTTGGCCTTCACTGGCTGCAACTCGGTAGCTATAGAAGTAGGTGCAAATCCCTATGCTAATCCCTGAAGTAGTTATGGGCACTCGGCCTTCCGATGGCCAGTCTGGTTGCAGTGAAAGCAAACTGCAAACCCCTTGGGGCAATCCCTCGCGAAATGTCCCTCCTTGCCACACTTGTAGCACACCCCTGCTCTGCATACTCCCTCATGGCTCTTTCTGCACTTCCCACAAGTGCGACCTTTCTGTCCCCCAGATCTCAAATCAACGGGCTTTACCTACTTGGTTGCCGACTGTGATTGCACCAGTCGCCTGTCCCTCCTCTAAGACTCGGCCTCCTCCCTAGCCTGAGTCTCTAGCTCAATCTCCCTATTCCGGGCATTTTCCTGGATCTTGGGAAATGTTCGGTATGTTGAGTTCACCATGAACTCACAAATGTCTCTCCTCAGTATGCTCAGATATCGGCTCATACGTGTCTGCTTGGTAGACATGTGCTCAGGGCAAAACAACGCCCTCTCATGAAACATTCGTGTAATCACAGTCACGGACTCCGGCCCCTGCTTGAGGGACAATAATTCATGTTCCTGTTGGATTAATGTCTAAGTCCATAACTATAATTGGTAAGACTTGACCCGACCCGGCATGGTCCATTTGGGTTGCATGGCATCATGCACTTGGATAGACTAAAATGAGAGAAATAACACTTAAGGTTTGTTAATATATTATAAGTTCTAATATATTAATAAGGTTATTTAATTAGTATTGATCAAGAATTAATTTGGAATTAATTAAGTGATCAAAAGGAGACTAATTAAATATATGGGTTGATCATTCATTCTTATATATGTGGGCTTGTGATCCAAGATTCCTTATGTTGGACTAAGTCCATGGGGTGACCCATGGATACTCCATGGAGGTTAAAATCCATGGAGCATAAGGAATGGGTAAAGTCATGAGTTACATGGTGTAACCCTAATAGCCACCATATAAAAGAAACCCATGGCTCAAGAAATCGTGAATATAACACTATGTGTGTGTATGAGGGCTAGATGATTTCATGAAGTGTTCTAATTTCTCTCTATGTTATTCCAAGTGCTTATGGTGTTGTGTGAACCATTTGAGGTGTCACACTTGGGGCACTAGGCACTCAAGCTTCATGAAGACAAGCACTATCAAAGAGGTATGTATTCTATCTTGTTATATCCATTATTTTGTATGCTAGATTAGGATAATACCTTGGATATTCATATTTGCATGTATAATAGAGAAAACATAGATCCAAGGTATTTAGGGTTGCATGAACACTTAGGAGTGTTAGAATGCTCATAACCCAACAGTGGTATCAGAGCCTAGGCTTGTTTTCTTGTTATACCTGCAATAGAAGCTGAAAAATCGAGTTTTGATGCTGTCAGCCCAGCTGACTCGCCGAGTCCATGAAGGGACTCGACGAGTCCAAGGCAAAATGCATCCAACTCGCCGAGTTGTGTTCATGCACTCGACGAGTTGGACCCCAGACAACATATCTTCGAGGTTTTTGGCTAGAAATGGACTAGGAACATTACCCTAAGTTGTTTTGAACTTATAAACTTGTTTTTAATGTGGTAATGTTCATGCTAATCCATTTTCAAAGATAATTGTCAATAGATTCATGTTTTGTATTAGTTTAAAGGTTAGACTAATTACATGAAAAAGTTTGATTTGAATTATCTTGTTCATATGATTTGCTTAGATTAATAGAAAAGTTGAGTGAAAAAGTTGTTTTCAATCCAAATTAATCTAAGAGTTGATTCTAAAATGTGTTTTTGTAACTTGTCCTCAAGTTATATGAAAAGTCACATTTAAGTTTCATAAAAACTCATAAAAGTTGGCAATGGTTACAAAAGATGAAGAGTCTTGTCCTTAAGTTATGGAGGTTCAAGAGTCACTTCATTAATAAATAAATAAATAAAATATGTAACCTTAATTAATTCCATAAGTTATAAAAATAAAGAAAAGATTAATTCTTTATTAGTTTAAAGTCTTCCATAATTTGTCCACAAGTTATGGAACTTGAAGAGTTTTTGGATTAAAACTACTTTAAATACATAAGTTATGGAATTAATTAGTTTTGAATAGTTTCAAAACTTGCCCACAAGTTTTGGAATTTGTAAAGTTTTCTCTTATGAATATTTTAATTCCAAGTTAGCCCTTAGAATTTTAAAAGTTAAAATTCAACCCTTATACTTTATAATATTATAAGTTAATAATATTTATATATATGTATAAGAGTAAAGTCGGTCTTACCGCTAGTACGCCTCATTCACGAAGCCGGTCTATAAGGTGGGTATAAGGTTGTTGCCTATAAAATGGCAACTTAATGGGTGTCTACTCTCACCCACCGCTTGCTTGACTGGTGGAGGGTCGTTAGCCGAACGGGTTTGACATGACTTTAATTCTCCCTTCATTAAAATTATTAATGATAAATACTAAGTAACTAAACTCTTATAAAAAACCCAATCTTAGTTACTTAGGAAAATGTGAATAAGGTGCTAATCCATGAAATTACACTTTGCACTTTGTTTGAGTCGGTTAGTGGAGCACGTGTGGTTAACTGGCACACTAACTCGTATTTAACAAGGTAGGCAAAGGGTAACTTAATGTTTATCATAGTATCGATGGAGTGTGTGTGGTTAACCGGCACATCGATTGAGGGGTAAACACTTAAGGGTACCAAGTAATTTGCATGGTTACTTCACACCTTGTTTTGTGATCCTCGGCATCCCAGTCACAAAACCTGAAGGGCACACTCGAGATTGAAACATGCCATTGAACAGTTCAATGAATCTCAAAAGATCTAGGAATTTCAAATCCAATTAAAACCTAATAATACATTTCG
Organism: Lactuca saligna; assembly: GCF_052625555.1. NCBI lineage: Eukaryota > Viridiplantae > Streptophyta > Magnoliopsida > Asterales > Asteraceae > Lactuca > Lactuca saligna. The sequence continues at coordinate 140,414,284 of NC_136419.1, read as the reverse complement.
TTTATCTTGGTGGAAATTGGTGAATCGTCATTCACCTACCTTCAAATTGTTTTATAGCTTGGATTACGGCATACCTCTTCTAAGTTATAAAATAGTTTGTTGGGTCCTAGCCTTAATATTTTCATATTGGGTGTCATATTAAGGACTCAAAGATCAACTATCTTGAATATCTCCCATAACATGTCTGGTTTAGACATTTATGATCTTCCCAAATCTCTTGAAACAAGCATTCCTAATGAAGATGATGTCCCATGGATATCATACTTCTTTCTCCTCCTCCAATTATTCTCCCTAACCCACAAGTTCTTGAAAAATTTAAGGTCACTCGAACCCTATTGGCAAGACAAGGTCTAGGTGTGATCACATCTTGGAGATGTAGTCACATATTGACAAGCCGGGAGAGTTGGGTGTCAAAGTCTTGAGAAAGTTGGTGGTTCAACTACTTTCTAAGTCACATAGTGAGTTCTTTTGGAACACCTATAGAACAGACTATGACAAGACCCTTAATGATCTTATCTAACTGCTAAGATCAACTTCCTTAAAACTTGATGGACATTGACAATGGTGACACTGGAAATACAGAAAAAGCATTCTCTTCCCAATGGAAAGGGATCGGCCATAGTCAACTCGGTTGACCAAATGGTAAAGAGAAAAGTCTAAGTCTGTGATAGTCTCGTGTACCATTATCAAAGGGTCCATATGTTTATATTGCCAAAGGAAGGGGCATTGGTTGCGAAGCTGCCTAATTTACCTAAGGATGTTAAAGTCAATAAGATTGACTCTACTTCAGGTAAAAGTCCACTACTCTAACTCTGTTAAGTTTCTATTCTGAGATTCCTTATACATGATGTGACTGGGTTACATGGTGATGTTTTAAGAATCAAAGAAAAGTAAAGGAACTTAAAGAAAGAATATGCTGAATCTGATCGCGTAGATGGATTTCTATCGCGTAGTTTGAAGATCGGATTCTTGAGCTACTTCTTAGGAGTTATGAGATATTGCTAAGGAATAGATAACAACAAGTTTTCATATGGATTGTAAGGATAAGTTTTTCCGCATAGTTTTAAAATAAAAGAAAATTTTTTTATTTTAGTTATTTTAAAATATCCTTACAATGGCATTTGAGAAAAATTGTTGCTTATATGATTCCATTAATAGCAAGAGTGGAAATATGAAATTGATTCTTCATTTGTGGTAATGTCTAAATTTACCAAATAAGGAAAGACTCTCATCATCCAAAGTCTCAATTGGACCGGGACTTGGAATCATGCAAATTGTATAGCATGATGAATGAGAACTTTCAAGTATTGGAAAAATTAAGACTAATTACTTGTTCACATGGATGTGTGAGTCAAGTAATGGACTAAGGGATCGAGTACATAGTCATGTGCACTAATTAAGCCCACCACAAAAGATATAAGGCTATTTGTCATAGTTTACTAAAGCTCAGTAAATATGATTATACTTACAAGCTTAATTGTAACTCTGAGACATTGGAAAAGGTTCCAATGTAAGGCAGAGCGAATAAGAAGAATCAACTTAGGCAAAAAGATAAAAGTTTCTCAAATCTGAAAAGATGGGAGAGTACTTTAGTATCAGTTTTGTGATCATCTTAATGATTAAGAAACCATATCAAAATTAGTTCTCTAAGGAAGTCTTAGTGCATTCTCATGACTAAGAAGAAGGGATCTTGAATTGTTGAAATGGTTAAATCAAGAAGATGAGTCATACTTCGTTCCAATACAAGTCTTAGAGTCGTACTCCAAGATTGTAATTTGAGTGACATGTATTAAAGAAGGTTTAAAACACTTATCAAATGTAAGAGTAAAAGTTTTCTACTCTTGTACATTTGAAATTGGTAAGTTGTGATGTTTTGGATAAAACAAAGACCAACTTCGGCCAATTGTGTGAAGTGTTTGTCTTGATTAGAATCCACACTATCTCTTTAATGTTTGACAAGGAAGTCTTATATGTCAAGAGGACAGTGGGAGTCTTAAAGGTCTTGAAAGTCTCAAGAACTAATCAAGAATAAAACCTAAAGTTCTTCACTAGCACACGACTTAAGGTTTATAACCTATCGTGTTGACATATTCTGTGCCCATTCTAGTTAAAGTTGGCTTTGCATATGAGTTCTTAGAGTTCTCAATGTGTTGCACAACAACTTGGAAGCAATGGTAGGCCCTTGAGCTGCCAGGTGGCAAGAAATTAAGATTGAGTTCAATCCATATGATTTTGGATTTGTCATTATCCTTGTCTTGTGATTATGGTTTTGACAAATTCCTATGGGTAGGAACTCATACACCAATAAATCTAAGTGTCATAAGGTTTCTCTCTGATTCATGAAAATGATGGTGAGGAAACACTTCCACTAAGTATATTTTAGCTAGATAGCAATTGGGATATTTGCATTCTCAAAGTCGTTAGTGGAGCGTGTGTGGTTTACCGGCACACTAACTTGGACTTGTGAGAAATGGCAAAGGTCAAAACTATCAAGACTATGATTACGGCATCCCTTTTCATAGCTCTTAAAATTGTTTTGACACACCCATAAGCTATCTAAGGAAGGTGTATGTTTTTGATAAAGTCTTATCAAAACAATCTAGTATCAGAAATCTGAACTTTGGTAAGAAAGTCAATAAAGTATTGATTTCTAGAAGTCCAGCTGATTTCTGAGTACATGTCAAAGCTAGTGGGAGCATAAGTGTTATGCTAATAATCATCATGTTAGTGGGAGCATGATAATTACGATAAGTATTGCAAGCTAGCAACGTTAATTATAGAAAACAAAAGGTTTCAATTGGGAAAAGTTGTTTTGCTATAATTAAGGGAGAGGAAATTATACTTCATCTCAAATATATAAGCGTAGATCGTGAGGTTTTAATCATTTAGTCAAGAATATATATGAATTTCATGTTGGAATGGCTCAACATAAGGAAATTCTGTATATGGGTCCATTATTTGCGTTCTTAAATTCGATTATGATTATGGCATCCCTTTTCATAATATGAATTATGAGAACTTGGCAAATAGAAATGGAAACGTTATAGCAAAACACTGGTTTAGTCTTTATGTGAGACATCATGAATCGTATCCCATATGCTTCGGATATAGGATCGATTACATGTGCTATATTCATCCTTTCTAAAATTTTCCAAATGCCTAGGGCATTAAGAAGGGAAAAGGTTTAGAACTGGATATGACTAAAAGGATTAAACAATTGTCGAGGACAATCTAAGGTTTACCAAAGACTGGTTTCTCAAGGACAATTGGAAGTATAGTGATAATTCTGGAAGGACCATATTGACATAATCTGTAAGGAGGCAACTCTTGTTCAGAAGTGATAGTCGAAATGGAATCTGGAAATGTTTCAAAATTAAAATTTTCAATCTGTGTAAGATTAAGGAAACTTAATGCAAGAAGGATGGTTCCAAGGACTTGATCTCCTTTGGAATGCTCTGTAATGATTGTTGTTAAGTCTTTCTGACTTTGTGCATAATCATTACAAGAGGATCGATGCATATAAGTTTAGAATCTAACAGATTTCAGTAAATGACATGAATTTGGAATTCTTGCAATTGCAGTAAGGATTTGGGAGTGTGAAAAGAAAATCATTGAAGCTATGTTCAATTGATCTAGTTCACAAAGTAAAGATCATAGACAAACATAGTATGCATACTTGGTGTATGGCATGACTAGTGTTTAAGAAACATAGTGTACATGCTTGGAGCATGGGATAACTATTGTTTTAAATTCAAGAATAAAGTTGATAGCTGAAACAATATACAATGAATAATGTGTAATCATATGGTGATAAATAAAAAGTGTTTTATTTATATTCATAAGTTCTGAGACCATATTGGATTCAATTATTATTGTGTTTCACTTTGCATGTTTTGACATCCCGAATAAACTAGGTTATTCTTCCGGAATGACTACGTTATTCAAACCATCCACAGTCGGTCATATGTTGGAAGTAGATATGAATTAAGACTGTCATGGGTTGGCTTGTAGAGGTCTAAGTTGTTGGACAAAGGGCTACAACACTCATGAGTGCTCATAAGTTCTGAGTATTGGATTCAACCCGCGCTCATTGGAATCACTTCATGGATTTTATCACGAGTGATCATGAGATGATAATATCTTATATTCTTCAAACCTAGAGATATGAGTTGTTACTATGAGTTGATAGTACATTGATTACACGAAACGCATTGGTAACTCGATGTTATAAAACGTGTCTTTGTGTATGATTCAACAAGTAGTAGAACAAGCCATATGAGTCGAAGTTTATCCATTCGTTTTACCTTCGGGATAAAAGCGATATCTGTGGGCCCCTCGATGATTTGATGATGACAAATGGAAGTGCTCGGCCGGGCCAGGACTGATTTGATTTGTTCAATTAGTTAGTCGTCATAAATCGGAAATCGGGAAACAACTAATGGACAGAGAGAATGATTATAATCCATGTCTCAGTCCATATGATATCTAGAATGGAGGAATATATGATCCCTTATCTAATGGACAAGTCATTGACAAGATCAGAGTTCATCTACAAGGTCAGAGTTCGACAAAAGCTTTTGAGAGCTACGATTGCCAGTTGGTTTCTGAAGTCATACGCAATAATAGTTTTAGACTTATCCAAATGGGAGACTGTTGGATTAATGTCTAAGTCCATAACTATAATTGGTAAGACTTGACCCGACCCGGCATGGTCCATTTGGGTTGCATGGCATCATGCACTTGGATAGACTAAAATGAGAGAAATAACACTTAAGGTTTGTTAATATATTATAAGTTCTAATATATTAATAAGGTTATTTAATTAGTATTGATCAAGAATTAATTTGGAATTAATTAAGTGATCAAAAGGAGACTAATTAAATATATGGGTTGATCATTCATTCTTATATATGTGGGCTTGTGATCCAAGATTCCTTATGTTGGACTAAGTCCATGGGGTGACCCATGGATACTCCATGGAGGTTAAAATCCATGGAGCATAAGGAATGGGTAAAGTCATGAGTTACATGGTGTAACCCTAATAGCCACCATATAAAAGAAACCCATGGCTCAAGAAATCGTGAATATAACACTATGTGTGTGTATGAGGGCTAGATGATTTCATGAAGTGTTCTAATTTCTCTCTATGTTATTCCAAGTGCTTATGGTGTTGTGTGAACCATTTGAGGTGTCACACTTGGGGCACTAGGCACTCAAGCTTCATGAAGACAAGCACTATCAAAGAGGTATGTATTCTATCTTGTTATATCCATTATTTTGTATGCTAGATTAGGATAATACCTTGGATATTCATATTTGCATGTATAATAGAGAAAACATAGATCCAAGGTATTTAGGGTTGCATGAACACTTAGGAGTGTTAGAATGCTCATAACCCAACAGTTCCAACCGTTCCCTTTCCACCAGGGGAACATACTCATCTTGGAACATGGTGGTGAACCTCTCTTATGTCACCGCTGTAATCTCTGTAGAAGTGAAATCGGCCGTCACAAATTTCCACCAGTCCTTTACTCCCAAGCGAAGCTGGTTCAAAGCGAACCATACCCTTAGATGTTTCGGACAAGAGCATGTATAAAAGCATCCCTCAATGTCAGAGATCCACCTCATCACAACTATCAGATCCTGAGTCCCATCAAAGTCCGGTGGCTTCGTGTTGCTGAACTCTCGGTACAACAACGAGTCACCCCCCTGTGGCCTCGCAGCAGCGACAACTACAGTGGCTGGAACAACAGCCGCCTCAGTAACAGCAGCATAGCTCTTGTCAAACATCTCAATCATCATGGACTTAATAGACCCAACCATCTTTGGAACGGCCTCCCAGATCGCCGCGGCCACCTCGTCATGAATCATCTGACGAATCTCCTCGTCGCTAACGCTGCTGTCCGTGGTGTGTGGCGTGTGGCGTGTCCCAACCATGATGTCTCTGAAACACAACATAAAAGAAATTAGAGCCTCTCTCGAGTATACTCGCACTTGATACTCAACCCTACTTGTTCCTTAATACCCTGAGGATTCTTACTTGGACTACTCACTGATCCGGTGTTCCCAATAGTGCAGGCCCTATACTACCTTCCAAACCGCATCAGTATTCACCCTAATTCCTCCTCCTAGGATCCCAGATCACAAGTACATGATATCTCACTAAACACAAGCAACCCTCTAGCAGACCACTTATAAGCTCCTTGCTCCTACCTACTCACTCTAGAAGGAACTCATAGTAGCAGTAATATCCTAGGTTAAGGAATCACAAATAAGGCCACTCTAGTCCTACATATGAATACCTAGCCTACTCTAGCATGCATATCATATCACATACTATCTCATAACACATAATGTAAGTGTATTTTGGGAAATCACCATTCGTACGTTGGCTGATCGTACACACTGCTCCGTTCTGCTTTTCTCAAAATCTTTTAATCTTTTAGAAAAATTCTTTCTTTTATGAAATTTTTTCTCAAACCCTCAGTTTGAGAGATACACGCGAAGGTGCATCCGAATCCCTCAAAACAAGGCTCTGATACCAACTTGTAATGACGTAAATTTTCAAAACAATTTTTTATTTTTATAACATAGCATATTTCTTAAAGTAATCACAAAATCAAGTCTATCAAATATTATCCCAATGAAACATATCCCAGAATCTCAAAATACATAACACATAATACTCTATCAATGTATACAGATCATGCCGGTGCCTTCCAGCGATCCTCACTGGTCCCTGAAACACATATCACATAACACGGTAAACATAAATGCTTATTGAGTTCCCCAAAATACCACATACATCACATAAGCCACTCGAGGCTATAACATGGTAAGACCCTCCAATTAATGTGTCTCTGCAGGACCCTCCAGTCCCGTAGCTCATTGGACCCTCTGGTTCGGTCAAAATCGTTGGACACTACAGTCCAGTCTGGTTGAGGACCCTCTGGCCTCGTAAGTCGTTGGACCCTCCAATTCAGTCTCATATCACATAGCATACATAAATTAAAAAGTTCATAATCTCAAGCAAGCACATAACACGTAAGGCCTTACTCGGCTCGTCGATTTAACCTTTCACACGATGGGTTACCACTGATCACGAATCGCGGGGCAACCCGATCCGACTTGTCGAGCTCTATTTGATGAAATAACTCTTAAAATGTACCACACATCAAGCTCTATTTGATGAAATAACTCTTAAAATGACAACCTAGATTCAAAACTCCAATGGGACTGCATAAAGCTGGATGATTAGGACTTTCTGGACCAAGAAGGGTCCAGATCTATAACAAAAACTTGCAAGAGGGTTTTAAGGCATCCAACACCCCAAAATTGGAATGATTCAAGACCTAACCCCAAAAATGTAATCTATACAATAGGGAAGACAAGGGTTTGATTAGGTACCTCAGAATGAAGCTCTTTGCTTGAATAACTTGGAACCACAACCTCCTCTGATCCTTCTTGCTGGAGCTCTTCTCCTCTCTTGCAAAAATGACACCAAAAAGCTGAAGATGGCCCTTTCTATCAGTCTACACACTCAAGCTCATTAGGATTCTGTCTTCTGGAAAGGAAGCCGCAAATGAAGGCCATAAATTTCTCTAAATTGGTCTCACGCCCAAAGATTTAGGGTTTTTGTTAACAGTGCGGACTCCTCAAGTCGACTCACCAACTCGTCGAGTCCATTCATTAGTCTGAGTCATCAGTCGCGATCCTACTCGACGAATTTAGGCGTCAACTCGTTGAGTCCCTCTTCTTAGCTCAAAAGCAAATACTTAAATTATGATACCTGGAATCCCGGATGTTACACTAGTCGTCTGCTTCGGAGGAATCATGAAGAACTTTTAATGCCGATTGAATAGCCCGGGTTTAATGAAGGTCATTCGGAAGGAGGTAAATTTAGTGAGACTGTTGGTCAGGCCAACCTACTGTTATTTAGACAAGACCACCAGGAGGGAGGAATTGATGGACTTGGATGCAAATACAAATAATTTTGAACTTGCAAACTGTTACATCCCAAAAATCTGTACCAAAATTTTTTCTTTAAATCATTATCAAAGCCATATTCATAAAAACATATCATAAGTCATAACATAAATTCAGAGTATTAATTCCAAAACGTAATTCATTATCAGAGTAAAACATCCCAGGCTGACTAATCAATGGTGTGTACCATGCAATCACCCCAAGCTCTTCCATCCACTACCGGAAGTACCTGAAACCAAATCTGAAAACCGTAAGCACGAAGCTTAGTGAGTTTCCCAACCTACCACATACCCTACACAAACACATACAACATATATTGGGCCATGCCCGCTATTTCGGGCCTCACCCCCTAACTCGGGCCCCACCCGCTACAACGGCCCCGCCGATCCAGGCCCGGTCTGGCTTCGAGCCCCGCTCGGATACATATCTATTTCTTTCAGGCCCCGCCTATCTCTGGTCCCCACCCGCTAACCGCATATAGTACAAAATAGCATATAACACATAACTGAACATACCCTACTGCATTCTTGTCCTTAGGCCTCACCCCTGTGCTATCACTAGTGAGTCATCGAGCCCCGTACAAGCTCCTACGGTAAGTGAGATACGGGCCCATGCCCACACTCACTCAATGAGTATCTCGGGCCTCGCCCATGCTCTGCTACTAATGAGATATGGAACACCATCCATACTATGCTATTGGTGAGATACGAGACCTCGCCCACACTCACCTTCCTACCAGGAACATACATGCATCACATAGACAACAAGTATACTCTATCAAACAGTGCCTAGGGATAACCCCCAGGTCTTCCTACTAATAACTACATGGGTCGGCATTACAGTCGTAGACCCACTCACACAAAGAGAAACTCACCTGCACTGCTAAACTTGCTGATAACCCCTCTTGCTGCTGATCGACAATTTTCTGAACAGCTGCACCACTAGCTCCCCGAGCTACCAATATCAATACATATATCACTTAGTTCCAACTGAACTCTAGAAGCCAAACTAAGTCAACTCTGGTCAAAGTTAATCTTTTCTAGCTAGCTCTACTCGACGAGTCAGTCCTTTGACTCATCAAGTACATATACTCAGAACTCTCATAACGCGACCCAACTCCCCGAGTCACCCCAAGACTCGCCGAGTTCAACGATCTCTGAGTCCCATCCTATCCAACTCACTGGGTCACCATTCAACTCACTGATCTGAGCCTTAACCAGAAGGGGTTAGTGTTTCGCGACTTGACTCGCCGAGTCCAAGGACAAACTCGCCGACTCCATGAAAATCTTCAACAAACTCGCCGAGTTGTTCTGCCAACTCGTTGAGTCCATGCCCATCTTCATTCAACTCTCCGAGTCCACCCATGTGACTCGCCGAGTCGCTTGAGTACTTAATCCATACAGTGGCTTTTCGAGCCATGCAGGCGCTCCAACTCATAGATCCACCCTTCCTAAGTCTATTCCTCATGTAAATTTGCAAACTTTACGTGAAACCAAATAGATATGGGCTTAAAACACTCCAGGGCTAGGGTTTGTGATCAAGGGGCTTCACCAAAAACTTATTGGCATAAACTTTATGGGTTTCTGGATCCTTAATAGCCTAGATCTGAGGTAGCAACCTCAGATCTACTCCAAACTCGGAATAAACCTCTTCCATACTTAAAATGCCAAGATCTCAACCATAAGATAGATCTAAATGCAATAAGGTCAGCTTATTACCTCAAAGGATCTGAAATGTCACACCAACTATGTATCCAAGGCCTCCTCTTGCACCACTACGAACCTCCTTCTCTTCCAAACTTCAAATCACTTCACCAAGGCTAGATCTTTCTCAAAATGGATATGGTGGCTAGGGTTCGGTATTCTTAGTTAGAGAGACTATATATGAACCCTAGGGAAGAGAATGAGACGTTTAAATAGGGCACCAAGTCCCAAACATAGGGTTTCCCAATCCAGACCGGACTCGCTGTGTCCACTTTCCGACTTGTCGAGTCGGTCACTTACTCTTCGACCCTGATCCTGCTCGGACTCACCGAGTTTCACCCTAGACTCGACGAGTTGACCCCTTTGACCCAGGGTTTTCCCTCTCTTTTCTTGGTCTTTCTGATTATAGGTGTTACAAATCTCCCCCACTTAAACTAAACTTCATCCTCGAAGTTTCTCTACGGCCCATCGCCCTGCAATCTACTTTCAACACTCTTCTTGGTAGACCTAACATCCGCTGAATACCTTCACTGGCCTTCCGCCAGGTCATTCTGACTAACATTAATCCTTGTGGATAATATTCTCAGGTCAACCCTAACCCTAACCATCCTTGGAACACAACTTACTTAACTGACAAACCTTCTGGTACTCCCCGCGTACTTCTGCTGGACATCCTAGGGGTTCACCCCCCCCCCCTCTTTCCTTGTGCGTTTTCTAGCCTCCCACAGGCAACGTTCCAAAACCAACTACTTCCTCCGTCACTGTGAAGGTCCTATCCTTCACCAACTCCATTACTCCCGCTACTTCTAGTACAGGTCATTATCGCCAGTATCCACTGGACACTTCTCACTACTGTAACTTAGTGTTGAGCACCCCTTCCAACGAATGGTTCAGATAATCCTTTGATTAAAAGATTCATCCCCTTAACGGTTAGACTCAGACGAGAGCTGTACCACAGGATCAAACCCTTCCCTCTGAGATTATCCAACCTGTTGTGATGTGCACAGCACCCCTCGATCAACTAACTGTATTCCACCATAGTTTTCTTTCCATCACTGTTGCTGACTGAAAATTTCTACTGTCTCTTATCCGCCTTCCAAATCAACCGAGACAACCCTGTTCCCTACTAATCTATCAATTTCTGGATTACCGGCTCCCACCGGTCACTAGCCCCAACACAAACTTCTGGTCGCTCCCAGTAACTTCCGAGGAAACTTAGGCTACCTAATACTGCCCCCTCTACTCTTCCATTCTGGCGCTACAAGTCTTGGGATTCTTGATCCCCCTAACTCGACCTTAAGGTCCTTACCAGGTCCCACCTATGCTACTGAAACTCACAGTCCTCGCCCACGGGTCTCACCCGACTATACTACTGAGCAACCCTGATCTCAGGTCTCACCTATACTGCTACTCTCATACGGGCCTCGCCCATGGGTCTCACCCAAATACATAATCGAGAAGCCTCTCCTAAGGCCCCACCTCTCTAGGGCTATGCAGGCAAGCTCCATACTATTCTCATCCACTACCCATTCCTGATTCCTACCTGAATCACTAGGAGGTAAGGGCCTCGCCCCTACTTCGCTAACCAGGAGATACGGGCCTCCGCCCACACTCCGCTAACTAAGTTGATAGGGAATGTTATGGCTTACCCATAGTCTTACAACACCTTCCATACTCACTGACTTCTTGTGAATGCTACGGCTACCCTGTAGTCTTACAACACTTTCCATACTTACTGATTGCTGCAGGAGAAAGCTACGGCTCTCCCGCCGCTACACCATGCTCTACATGTTGTCTCTACCATTGACTACTAACACGAAAGCATCCCATGCTAACCATTCTCAAGATCCTCATTCCAACTCTTTCGACTCCTGCAGGCGATCCTCCATCCTGAAATTCCAACCAGATACTAACCATCTTCATTACATGAACTAACTATTGGGAAGTTTCTCAAACTCCCAACACTGAACTCCTTAATCCATCAATCACTATGCTACTTCTTTTCCTTCTCAGAGGTCGTGTACTCATTTTGGATCTGTGTTCTCCTACCCCTGTACTCTCGGAGGGTTCTCCCCCACTTTGATCATGCTTATACCTCGCTGCTCAATGCTTGAGAGAAATTCTAAATCTTCTCTACTATACCGCAGTCAATCTGCTGAAAATCCCAAGCTTGCCACAATTAGGGATTTAACCGATCCATCACTCGATAACACCTTCCTGAATCCTGTGGGTCACTACTGAGTTCCGCACAAGCATGCTATAGTCATTGCATCCTAAGTAACCTGCTTCCATTGGGCACAACCCCCCCCCCCCCCTAAACTACCATTTTAATAACCAAGGTATGCAGATGGCATATAACTAAATCACAAGCAAGACACACAATTTTAAAATACTTATACCAATAATGATGAAGAACCTTAACAATATAATCCTGAATGAAGGAAAAAGAAAATGGAAGTCGCATACCTGCAACGTCCGGCGCTGCTCGCGTCTCCATGGTAGTCATCCGAAAAGCCCTGCCTCCTACCGTAGGTGCCTCTGCTCGGCCTTGACGGCCGTTTTTGATCCTCAGAGTTGTAGGGGAAGGTGCTATCACCCGTTCTGCCGAAAACAAACTGGGGCACTGGGATTTATAGTGGCCCCGCTGACTGCAGTAGAAACATATCAAGTCTGATCCCTGTGTGGTGGTAGAAGTAGAATCCCTGCTAAGATGACTAGTCCGGCCGCACTTGAAGCAGCCCAAATCTCTACCACTACCACTCCTACACATACGCTCGTGCATCCTGCCACACCTCCCGTATCGGTCACGGCTCTGGTAATCCCTCGATCTCGAATCTGGCCCTTGGTCCTTTTGCCCAAACCTGTGGCTACCTGAACCTCATCCGGCTTCCTCTTCCAGATCTGTTTCAAATCAATCTATCTCTCTCTAGCTCATGCGATCATATCCTCCAACGTCTTACAGTTGGACCTGCTCACGAACTCCCTGATGTCATCCCTCAACATCTCGTGATATCGGTCCTTCTTCATCTCCTCGTCCGCGACATACTACGGAACAAGGAGGGCCCTCTCCCTGAACTTGGCGGTGATCTCCACCACAGTCTCAGTAGTTTGCGTCAAATCCTGAAACTCCCGTGACAACTGTTGCACCTCAATAATCGGTGAAAACTGAGCCTCAAACCTGGCCAAGAAATCGCTCCATGTCATCGCATCCAACGTGGCATCATCACTAATGGCATGACCAACCACCTCCCACCAATCCCTCGCTCTGTCCTTCAGAAGATAGGAGGCGAGTCTGACCTTGTCCCCCTCGGGACACCGACTCGTACGGATTCCTTTGGAAACGTCGGCCAACCACCTGTTCCTAGCGATGGGGTCCCTAGCCCCATGATAATCTGGCACTCCGCAAGCTCTAAACTCTCGGAATGTCATAGTACGCGCTCCTATAAAAGCCACTATCTCGGTACGAAAGGCTACCAACCTCTCATCCAAGATCTACAGTATACCCTCCTTGACCATGCCAAAGATCACAGGAGTCTGATCTAGGACGCTCTGCGTAACCTTCATTGATATCAACTCCCTCATCCTCTCCTTGAGCTGCTCGACCCCTGAACCCGAGCCTGATCCCTCTCCGGTGCTTGATATGCCCACTGGTCTCTCTCGCAATGTCACCATGCCGAAAACATATTGCAATACTATCAGAATACTCATTACTGCTGAGGGATCATATGCACACACTAAAAGTTTCCCGTTCTCATCTAGACCTTTCTCGAATTGAGTACGGATCCTCTGCTTTCAGTAGTACAGGAACATACTACCTTCCACATCTATCCGTACTTTCCTCAAGAACTGCTTCGACTCCATCAGGTCCCTTTTTCTACTACTACTTCTCCCAGCACTATCTCATCCTAGGCTTACCCTAGGGAAACCTCTAACTCACCTCAATCCAGTCCTTAGCTTCTGAAGGCCTCCTTGTGATGCCAATTAGCCATCACCTGAATACCATCACATGTGATGAGGCTCAGATAATCCTTCGAGTAGAAGACTCGTCCCTACAACGGTTGAACTCAGACAAGAGCTGCGCAATAGGGCCAAATCCAGTCTATGAGATTATTCAACCCTGATCACATGTGACGTGACGTATTCACCTAATGGCTAACTCCCATCACTCAAAATCCCACAATGCACAAAGCAAGCAGCATTCGGACAAGGGAAAAATCTAACCATAACATACTCAACAATCATAATCTCATATCAAGAATCTGCACTAGCATGTGACATAAGCTCATAAACTCAGGCATAACCTAAACAGGCTATCCTACTACTATCTCATAAGCACTATCATGCAACTCAAAGCACATATAACAGGCACATAAGGCATCCTCCTTAGATCCTTAGTTCTAATCTAGCATGATGCTCTACTAACTGATAATCATAACATAAACTTGTATGGGTATTTTGGGGTACTTACTTGAGCTCGGCTGATTCCATGCACTACACCCTTTTCTCTTATCAAAGTTCTTTTTCTTTATGAATTCTTTTCACTTTTCTAAAACTGTTTCATTTCTAAATACTCTTTTCACAAAACTGTCTTTTCATTTTGAAAACTTTTAGACAAATCCCTTAGTTTGAGTTTAGACACACCCTCCCGCTAACCACATAGAGTACAAAATAGCATATAACACATAACGGAACATACCATACTGCAATCTTGTCCTTAGGCCTCGCTTATCTTGGGCCTCGCCCCTGTCCTGTCACTAGTGAGTCATGGAGCCCGATCCAAGCTCCTACGATAAGTGACATATGGGCCCATGCCCACACTGACTCCATTCCTATCTCGGTCCTCTCCCACGCTCTGCTACTAATAAGATATGGAACACCATCCATACTATGCTATTGGTGAGATACGGGACCTCGCCCACAGTCACCTTCCTACCAGGCACATACATGCATCACACAGACAACAAGTATACTCTATCATGAAAACCATTCCTTGGGCACCCGCCCGACATCGGACCTTGGTCCAGAATATCATACTAGCAAATATTGCCTAGGGCTAACCCCCATGTGTTCCTACTCATAACTACATGGGCGGGCATTGTGGCCGTAGACCCATTCACATAAAGGGAAACTTACCTACACTGCTGAACTTGCAGATAACCCTCTTGCTGCTGACCGACAATTTTCTAAACAGCTGCACCACTAGCTCCCCGATCTACCAATATCAATACATATATCACTTAGTTCCAACTGAACTCTAGAAGCCAAACTAAGTCAACTCTGGTCAAAGTTAATCTTTTCTAGCTGACTCTACTCGACGAGTCAGTCCTTTGACTCATCGAGTTCAACGATCTCTGAGTCCCATCCTGTCCAATTCACTGGGTCACCATTCAACTCACTGATCTGAGCCTTAACCAGAAGGGGTTAGTGTTTCACGACCTAACTCGCTGAGTCCAAGAACAGACTCGCCGAGTCCATGATAATCTTCAGCAGACTCGTCGAGTTGTTCTTCCAACTCGTCAAGTCCATGCCCATCTTCATTCAACTCACCGAGTCACTTGAGTTCTTAATCCATACAGTGGCTTTTCGAGCCATTCAGGGGCTCCAACTCATAGATCCACCCTTCCCAAGTCTATTCCTCACGTAAAGTTGCAAACTTTACATGAAACCAAAGAGATATGGGCTTAAAACACTCTAGGGCTAGGGCTTGTGACCAAGGGGCTTCACCAACAACTTACTGGCATAAACTTTATGGATTTTTGGATCCTTAATAGCCTAGATCTGAGGTAGCAACCTCAGATCTACTCCAAACTCAGAATAAACCTCCTCCATACTCAAAATGTCCAAATCTCAACCATAAGATAGATCTAAATGAAATAAAGTCAGCTTATTACCTCAAAGGATCTGAAAAGTGACACCAACTATGCATCCAAGGCTTCCTCTTGCACCACTATGAACCTCCTTCTCTTCCAAGCTTAAAATCACTTTACCAAGGGTAGATCTTGCTCAAAATGGATATGGTGGATAGGGTTCGGTATTCTAGGTGAGAGAGACTGTATATGAAACCTAGGGAAGAGAATGTGACGTTTAAATAGGGCACCAAGTCCTGAACTTAGGGTTTCCCAATCCAGAGCGGACTCGCTTAGTCCAATTTCCAACTCGTCAAGTCGGTTACATACTCTTCGACCCGGATCCCGCTCGGACTCATCGAGTTGACCCCTTTAACCTAGGGCTTTTCCTTTCCTTTCTTGGTCTTTTTGTGAATGGGTGTTACACAAAACATTGAACTTAACTAGAAAGGAGGATCCGATCGGGGTTATGGATTGGATCTGTTAGGGTGCAAAGTGACGCTTGGATGAGGCTTTACCCACTTGTATGTGTAATAACTTTCCTTTCCTTTATAAGGAAGTGAGTGGCACTCATTTTATGAAAGGAACCATTTAGAGTGTTAGACTATACTTTGTACAAACCCAATTGTATATTCTTTCTAGATCTAATAAGAGCTTAAAAAGATTTATTTACTTCTTGTGTTCTTGATTTTACATGATGATTCGCTAGATCTTTCATATTCCACATATGCCATCATATTCATCACCACTACAATTGGTATCAGAGCGGGTGTTCTTGATTGGATCAAGAATTGATCCTTGATGGCTATCTTGATTTGGTGATTCATTTTTTTGTTCATTGATCTTATGGTTTTAGAGAGTTTTTGGATTCTAGAAATCGAATTCTTCTTTGATTCTATTCAAAATTCGATTTTCTTCATTAGAATTCAAGTGATTTTAGCTTTCTCTATCAAGAAAACCCATTCGAAATCACTTTCTCTCTCCAGAAATCTTCAAGTTTTTGTGATCATGGTGAATTTGCCTTACAATTCTTGGATTGTGATCATTGAAGATATCAAATACAAAGTCAATAAAGATCAATATTATGGGTTGGTGTTAAACAGTTTGATTTTTTGGGAGACTATGGTTTCTTATGGACGATTGAAGGATGATCATGGAAGATTGATATTTCAACCACTGTGTGAGATCAAATGGTTGGATGATATTACATGTTCCATATCAACATGTAGTAGTGATAACAATGGAGAAGACAAATATTTGTTAAAAAAGAAATATGTTTTTAACATCTGGGATTTCAGGTATATTAATTATTCTTTTTATTTTGAGTTTTGTGGAAGGACTCGGCGAGTTGGTGCATAGATTCGCCGAGTTGAGACGCGGTTTTTCACTCGGATTGATGCTCGGACTCGGCGAGTCGCCTTGGTGGACTCGGCGAGTCTGCGCTGTTTAATGAAACCCTAATTTTTTGGATTTGAGGCCTATTTAAAGGACCTTATGGCCATCATTTGCGCTCATTAGTCCCCAGAGTGAAACCCTAGAGCATTTGAGTGATTCAAGTGACGGAAGGAGCCATTGTTGATCTTGGAGTTGTTGTCTAGAAAGGGAAGAGGAGATCTAGCCAAGAGGAAGCAAGAGAGGGGTGGATTCTTGAAGAACTAAGGTCCAGGACATCACAACTAAGGTACCATTCGAATTCTTCCTTGTTATTGTGATGTTCATATAGATTTAGGGTTTTTGAACCCATTTGTGGCTAGATCTAGTATCCTCATAGTCCCTTGGCGAGTTATGGCTCTGAATCTGGACCCATAGAGGTCCATAGCACCTCTTTGCCCAAGCTTTATATGCTTCCATGGAGGTTTTGGGTTGGGATCAATGTATTTGAGGCTAAAACACCATTTATGAGCTATTTGATGCTTAATGAGCACTAAGACTTGGACTTTACATGGTCAATAAGCTTAAGGGGACTGGATCTATGAGTTACCAGAGTGGATCTGACCTTAGAAGGTCGTTTGAGGTTGTGCATGGAATGCACTCACCGAGTCCACTCCCAGACTCAGCGAGTTGGTGCGGGTTGTTCAGTGATTGCGAACTAGGGACTGAGTAACCGAGTCGGGTGAGTGACTCGGTGAGTCGGAAGAGATTCAGAGGGATCGGGTTCCCGTAGGGACTCAGCGAGTCCACGCCAGACTCGGCGAGTCGGGTCAACCGTTGACTGTTGACCGTTGACCAGGGTTGACTAGTTTGACTTTATAGTGTTAGTCAACCAGAGTCAAGGTGGTACTAAGTAGATTTATGCTTGTATTGTAGGAGGACGATAGCTCGGGAGATCGAGCACTAGTAGTTACGAGATTTACGAGTTACCGAGATACGCGAGGTGAGTCTTCTCACTATACATTACCTTGAGTAGGTGTTTCGAGTTGACCAGAGGGTCTCATGTGCTATGTATGAGTTTATGTGATGTCTTAAAGATTTCGTGCTATGTGTTATTTGTATGCTGCATGATTATATAGACCGGGCCGGAGGGCCCAACGATACTGACCGGGCCGGAGGGCCCAACGAGCTATGATTGGACCGGAGGGTCCGACGAGCTGCGGGACTGGAGGGTCCCGCTAAGACATCTTGACCGGAGGGTCGGGTTTAGCCTTGAGTGGCGTATTTGTCATATGTGGTATTTTGGGGAACTCACTAAGCAATTATGCTTACACTTGTTGTGTTTGATGTCTCAGGTACCAGCGAGGACCGTGTGAAGGCGAAGGCTTGACTTGTACATACCCACACCGATAGAGTTTATGTTAGAGAGATCTTGTGATTTGTTTGAAAACATTGTTGTTATGGTTTTGAGATTATGATATGATATACATTTTGTGATTTAAAAATAAAAAAATTAAATTGGAAATTTTAAGTTGTTACAAGTTGGTATCAGAGCCTTGGTTTGAGAAATTTTCAAACAAAACTAAAATTTTCTAAAAAGAGAAAGAGGTTTTGGAACCAAGCAGAGTGGAAGGTGTGTACGGTCAGCCAGCGCCCGAACGGTGAATCCCCAAAATACCCTTACATTATATGTTATGAGTTATGAGATATTATGTTGTGCATGCTAGAGAGGCTAGGTATTCCTATTAGGACTAGAGTGGCCTGATTTGTGATGCTTTAGCTTAGGAGATTGCTGCTGATATGAGATACTTTGAGAGTGAGTAGGTAGCAGTGAGGAGCTCATGAGAGGTCTACTGAGGGTAGCCAATGCATAGCGAGAGTAGAGTATCTATGACTTGGGATCCTAGGAGGAGGACTTGGGTTGTATATTGATTCGGTGTGGATGATAGTATTGGGCCCGTACTATTGAAGACACCGGATTGGTGCGCAGTCCAAGTACGAATCCTTGGGGTACCAAAAGTTGAGGGTGATTAATTTGTCGAGTGTGAGTATGCTCGAAAGTGTCTCTAATAGTTCTTATGTTGTATTTCAGAGATTGATCATGGTCAGGACACGCCATACCATCGAGGCAGTGGGATGAGTGATGAGGAGATCCGTCGGATCATCCATGGTGAGGTGGCTGCTGCCATCAGAGCCGAGATTCCGGAGATGTTTGGGTCTATTAAGACCACACTGATCGAGATGTTTGACGAGCGTTACGCTGCTTTGACTGATGCTGCTGTTGCTGTAGCCACAACAGCTGTTGCTGCTGTGAGACCCCAGAGTGGTGATTTGTTGCTGTACTGAGAGTTCAGCAACACGAAACCACCAGAGTTCGATGGTACACAGGATCCGATCGCCGCTATAAGGTGGATCTCAGACATAGAGGGGTATTTCTATACGTGCTCGTGTCCGTAGTATTTGAGGGTGCGGTTTGCCCTCAACTAGCTTCGCTTGGGGGAGAAGGACTGGTGGAAGTTTGTGACCGCAAGCTATTCGACAGCTGAGCTGACTGCAATGACCTGGGAGAGGTTTACTGCAATGTTTCGTGACGAGTATGTTCCCCAGGTGGAGAGGGAACGCTTAGCCAGGAGTTTCTGACCCTCAAGCAGGGGACTGAGTCGGTGACAGTGATTACGAGGATGTCTCATGAACGGGCATTATTTTGCCCAGAACAGGTGTCCACTGAGCAGGCTCGCATGAGCCGATATCTGATTATACTGAGGAGGGACATTCATGAGTTCGTGTCGAACTCGACTTACCAGACATTTTCCGAGCTCCAGGAAAATGCCCGGAATAGGGAGATTCAGCTTGAGACGCAGGCGAGGGAGGAAGCCGAGTCTCAGAGGGGTGATCAGCGACCGGCATAGTCGCAGCCAACCGCCAAGCGGGCAAAGCCCGCTGATTCGAGGACGAGTAGTTCGAGGGTCCGTACTTGTGGGAAGTGCGGCAAGAGCCATGATGGGTCATGCAAGTCTGGGGTATGCTACAAGTGTGGGAAGGAAGGGCATTTCTCGAGGGATTGTCCTAAGGGGTTGTCGATTTGCTTCCATTGCAACCAAACCGGCCATCGGAAGGCCGAGTGCCCCCAGCTTCAGAGGACAATGCAGGGATCCGTACCTACAGTTCGAGCTACTGAGACCCGGCTGGCAAAGGCCGAAGCACCGAAGGCTAGGGGGAGAGCCTTTCAGTTGACAACGGAAGAGGTCCACGCAGCACCTGACGTCGTGGCAGGTACATATTCTTTATTTATTTATCCTGAGTTTATATTGTGATGATTATATGTTATGCGTAGGTACTTTTCTTGTGAATTCTGTACCTGCATTAGTGTTGTTTGACTCAGGTGCAAGTCGGTCGTTCGTATCTGTGACTTTTAGTCAGCACATTAGTATTCCGAGGGAGGCATTGAGTCGACCTCTACAGGTTTCCATAGCCGATGAGCGTGAGGTATGTGCTACCGAGGTGATACGTGGATGCGTACTGGAGATCTTCGGAGTGGAGTTTCCGATTGCCATGAGGGATGTTTGTGTTATAGTGGGCATGGATTGGTTGAGCCGTTTCGGGGCTGTCATAGATTACGAGCGTCAGTTGGTGATGATCCAAGATCCTAGTGGGGGAGTGCTGACGGTTTATGGCGAGGGGACTCGTGGTGGTTCGGTATTCTGTTCGGCTGCCAGAGCGAGGCGGAGCTTGCATCAGGGCTGCAAGGGATTCGTGGCCTATGTGACGGATGTACGAGAGGCTGTTGAGAGGCCAAGTTCAGTGGATGATATGCCGATAGTGCGTGAGTTCCGGGACGTGTTCCCCGAGAAGTTGCCGGGCGTACCTCCCGAGAGACAAGTGGAGTTTCGTATCGATTTGATTCCCGGGGGCGTGCCTATCGCTAAGGCGCCATATCGCCTAGCACCACCAGAGACGCGGGAGTTATCCTCACAGCTGCAGGAGCTATTGGGGAAAGGGTTCATCCGTCCCAGTAGCTCTCCCTGGGGAGCTCCGATCCTTTTTGTCAAGAAAAAGGATGGTTCACAACGAATGTGCATTGATTACCGGGAGCTGAACAAGTTGACGGTCAAGAACCGTTATCTACTACCGAGGATCGATGATCTATTTGATCAGTTGCAGGGGGCGTCTTGGTTCTCCAAGATAGACCTGAGGTCAGGATATCACCAGATGAGAGTTCGGGATGAGGATATCCAGAAAACGGCATTTAGGACTCGTTATGTGCATTACGAGTTCGTGGTTATGCCATTCGGGCTCACCAATGCACCCGCGGCATTTATGGACCTCATGAACAGGGTATGTAGGCCGATGTTGGATCGATCGGTGATTGTATTCATTGATGATATCCTGGTGTATTCAAGGACCAGATAGCAGCATGAGGAGCATTTGAGGGAGCTCCTCGGAGTTCTGAAACTGTAAGCACGAAGCTTAGTGAGCTCCCCCAAACTACCACATACCATACAATAACATATAAACACATATTGGGCCTTGCCCACTGCATCGGGCCGAAGCCCGGAAACTGCATCGGACCGAAGTCCGGAACTGACTGGGACCTTGTCCCCTGCATCAGACCGAAGTCCGGAACTACTGCATCGGACCGAAGTCCGGAACTGACTGCATCGGACCGAAGTCCGGAACTCACTGGTACCTTGTCCCCTGCATCGGACCGAAGTCCGGAACTAACTGCATCGGACCGAAGTCCGGAACTCACTGGGACCTTGTCCCCTGCATCGGACCGAAGTCCGGAACTAACTGCATCGGACCGAAGTCCGGAACTGTCTGACTGAACATGGCATGGCATAACACATCAACTAGCATAATCACATATACGGCATGCTACATCGGCCGTGACCCGGAACACATAATACTTAACACATAAACATAGCACACAAATCCTGTTCGAACCATGAAGGCATCGAACATACCAACTGCTGCATCGGACCTAAATCCGGAAACTACTGCTAACTGAACGGGCCGGCATTGTGGCCTTAGACCCGTTCCTACTGGAAGGAAACTCACCTCGTAAGCTGGCTGCTGAGTGTGTGGCTCGGGAAGCTAACGGCGGCTGCTCCTGAATCTCCTCGGCTACAAGTCCATAAACACACTCAATCAAAAACTAAACACTGCGCTTGGGGTAAAATGACTCTTTTACCCTTGGTCAAAGTCAACTCTCTTTTGGGCTGACTCGCCGAGTTGGCCACCCAAGTCGTCGAGTCCTACTCTCACTTTTCACTTCTGCTCACTGCTACTCGTCGAGTCTGGCATCGACTCGACGAGTACCCACTTGTTCCAAGAACTCAAACAATCTTCATCCGACTCGCCGATTCGTATGAACAGACTCGACGAGTTGTTCTTGATCCCAAGAAGATTGCCTTGGACTCGCCGAGTTGTATGAACAAACTCGTCGAGTCCCTCCATCACTGAGTCCACTCTCAACTCGCTGAGTCCACTCTCTAACTCACCTCGTACACTCGACACTGATAAAACTGAAGGACTTGGGACTCGCGACCCGACTCATCGAGTCGTTCTTCCGACTCGCCGAGTCGCCGCCATGCAACTGATTTCTACTTGATTTTGTTTGAATCCAAAGCATACAATTGATAGATCTGAGTCCAATAAGCTGTTTTACCACGTAAAGTTTCCAACTTTACGTGCACAACCTCATGAATAAGGGAAATAAGGCTAAAAGATGCATAAAATGGGTAGATCTATGGTTATCATGCAATATAACTCCAAAAAGACAGTAGATCTGGACTCTACAACACCCCAACATTCAGATCCATAGATATTCCGACTTAATAAGACATTCATGCAAGTGTAAGGCTTGGAACAAGCATCAACTAGCTCTTAGGAGAGCTCTAATCGAAGTTTAAAGCATATAACAAGATGGAACTCCGAAAATACCTCAATTAACTCTGATTTGGCCTTGGATCTTTGCACTACAACACTTCTCCTTGCTTCTTCCTTCTTCTCCTTCTTCACACCTTCACAAAATGGCACCAAAACACATATAAGCTCTTCAATGGAGGTTTGGGGCTCTAACACTGTGTTCTCAGGGTGAGGGAGGCGAGAATGGGGGCTATAAGGTGGTATAAATAGTGGGCAAACCCGGGGATTTAGGGTTTCACCCAGACGGACGGACTCGCTGAGTCCGGGATATGGACTCGCCGAGTCCCCGGCTCCCGCGTGCACAAAATACGCGACCCAACTCGACGAGTCAGGCTAGAACTCGCCGAGTCCCTCTTGAAAACTTAGACAATTAACAATTAATTAACATACCGGGAACGGGTCGTTACAAATCTCCCCCACTTGTCTCAGACTTCGTCCTCGAAGTCTGCTACATCTGGATCTGCGAATAACTCCGGGTAGTGCGTTCTCATCTCTTCCTGAGCCTCCCACGTCCATTCAGATCCCTTCCGATGCTGCCACTGCACCTTCACTAGCTGAATGACCTTGTTCCTCAAGGTCTTGATCTTCCGATCCAGAATCGTGACCGGTCTTTCAATATAATTTAGGCTGCTATCAACCTGAATATCCTCTAGGGGAACGACTGCTGACTCATCCACCAAACACTTTCTCAACTGTGACACGTGGAAAGTGTTGTGGATCTGACTAATCTCCTCAGGAAGATCTAACCGATAAGCAACCCGACCCACCCGGGCCATAACCCTGAAAGGGCCAATAAATCTGGGGCCCAACTTGCCCCTCTTCCGGAACCTGATGACACCTTTCCAAGGTGAGACTTTCAGAAGAACCATATCTCCCACCTGGAACTCCAAGTCCGAACGCCTCCTGTCGGCGTAGCTCTTCTGCCGACTCTGCGCAGTCTGCAGCCTACTACGGACCTGCTGGATCAACTCACTCGTCTTGAGCACCACTTCGGTGCTCCCGATGACTCGCTGGCCGACCTCGCCCCAACAAATCGGGGTCCTGCACTTCCTGCCATATAACATCTCAAAAGGAGGTCGATCAATGCTCGCATGATAACTGTTGTTATACGAGAATTCCGCTAACGGAAGATACGTATCCCAACTGCCCCCAAAATCTAGAACACATGCCCTAAGCATGTCCTCGAGAGTCTGAATCGTCCTCTCACTCTGCCCGTCAGTCTGAGGATGAAAAGCGGTGCTGAAATGGAGACGAGTACCCATCTCGTCGTGGAACCGCTTCCAGAATCTGGAGGTGAAACGAACATCTCGGTCTGACACCACCGATACCGGCACTCCATGACGTGCCACTATCTCTCGCACATAGATATCGGCTAACTTTTCTGCCGATATACTCTCCTGGATCGGGATAAAATGGGCACTCTTCGTCAACCGATCCACCACTACCCATGTCGAATCCACTCCACGTGCGGTCCTGGGAAGTTTGGTGATAAAATCCATGGTGATATCCTCCCATTTCCACATGGGAATGTCTAACGGCTGCATCTTGCCATGAGGTCTCTGGTGCTCCGCCTTGACCTTCCGGCAGGTCAAACATCTCTCCACATACCAAGCGACATCTCGCTTCATGCAGGGCCACCAATAATCAGATCGAAGATCTCGATACATCTTCGTCGCTCCTGGATGGATAGAAAATCGAGACTTATGAGCCTCGTCCATCAATACTTGACGTACCCCACCCTAGTACGGTACCCATATCCTACCATGAAGTGTCAACAAACCCCGACTATCGTAATCAAACGATGCTACTCGACCCACTATCCTCTCACATTTCTGCCTCTCCTCCTTGAGGCCCTCCACCTGAGCCTCCTTGATCCACTCCAACAGCGGAGTGATCACTGTCATCCTCATGCACAGATCCCTGATAGGGGCCGCCGACACTTTGCGGCTTAGGGCGTCGGCCACCACGTTGGCCTTCCCTGGATGATAAAGGATCTCACAATCATAATCCTTTAGTATGTCCAACCACCTCCTCTGCCTCATGTTCAGACTCGGCTGATCCATAAGATACCGCAAACTCTTGTGATCCGAGTATATAGTACAACGGACCCCATACAGGTAATGTCTCCAAATCTTGAGGGCAAACACAACTGCCCCCAGCTCCAAATCGTGGGTAGGATAGTTAGCCTCGTGAGGCTTCAACTGTCTCGAGGCATAAGCTACCACATGGCCTCGCTGCATCAATACTGCTCCCATACCTGTGATCGAAGCATCACAGTAGACTACGAAGTCCTCTACTCCTTCCGGCAAGGTAAGGATCGGTGCCTCGCACAATTTCTATCTGAGAGTCTCGAACGCCGCCTGTTGCTCAGGCCCCCAACGGAATACCACCCTAGGAAGCTCCGAATAAATCTCCGATAATACCCTGCCAACCCTAGGAAGCTCCGAATCTCAGATGGAGACCTCGGGACCTCCCACTGCATCACGGCCTCAATCTTGGCCGGATCTACCAAAATACCCTTCTGGTTGACGAGATGACCAAGAAACTGCACCTCGCGCAACCAGAACTCACACTTGGAGAACTTTGCGAAAAGTCTCTCCCTCCTCGAAGTCTCCAACACCTCCCGCAGGTGCTCCTCATGCTGCCCCTGGGTCTTGGAATACACCAAGATGTCATCTATAAACACTATCACTGACCGATCCAGCATCGGTTTGCATACGCGGTTCATGAGGTCCATGAACGCGGCTGGGGCATTGGTGAGCCCAAATGGCATCACCACGAACTCATAATGACCATACCGGGTCCTGAAAGCAGTCTTCTGTACATCCTCATCTCTAACCCTCATCTGATGATAACCGGAGCGTAGATCGATCTTGGAGAACCAAGACGCTCCCTGAAGCTGATCAAACAAGTCATCTATCCTCGGAAGTGGGTAACGGTTCTTCACCGTTACTTTATTCAACTCCCGATAATCAATGCACATACGATGCGACCCATCCTTCTTCCTCACAAATAAGATCGGCGCTCCCCAAGGCGAACTGCTCGGCCGAATGAAACCCTTATCTAACAGCTCCTGAAGCTGCGTAGACAACTCCTGCATCTCAGGGGGAGCTAGCCGATATGGTGCTTTGGCTATCGGAGCCACACCAGGAACTAGATCGATCCTGAACTCAACCTGTCTCTCTGGAGGTATCCCTGGAAAATCCTCGGGAAACACATCCGGGTAGTCACGAACGACAGGAACATCATCAATCGCCGTCTTGCCCTTCTCCCGGGCATCCAAGACGTAGGCTACAAAACCGGCGCAACCCTGCTGAACATAGCGCCTCGCCCTCGCGGCGGAACAAAAGATCGGTCCTCGCTGGGGCCTCTCGCCCTGAATCACTATCTCTCCCCCACTGGGAGTGCGAACCCTCACTAGCTGTAGCTCACAATCAATCACCGCCCCATTGGGGCTCAGCCAATCCATGCCCACAATAACTTTATTCCCACGCAGGGGAATAGGAACCAGGTCCACTGGAAACTGCTCATCAAATATCTGAAGGGAACACCCTCTATGTACTCTGTCGACCCTCACGGTCCTATCATCTGCTATCTCAACCTCTAGTGGGAAATCCAGCTCCTCGGGAGCTCTGCTAAGTCTCTTGCTAAGCGCAAGCGATACAAATGATCGGGTAGCCCCCGAATCGAACAATACCAAAGCAGGGATGCCGTTCACCGAGAACGACCCAAAATAAAACATATCATCAAGTAATATTCAAGCAATATAATAACAAGAGATGAAGGAAAGATTCATATCCGTCACCACATCAGGAGTCGCTCGCGCCTCCTCTGGTGTCATCTGAAATGCCCTGCTCTTCGCCACCGGCGCATCAGCTCGGCCGTGCTGGCCATCCGTAATCCTCAGGGTGGCAGGGGCAGGTGCAACCACCTTCCCTGCTGCAGCTAAACTGGAACACTGGGACCTTTTGTGTCCCCTCTGAATGCACTGAAAGCAAATCAGATCTGATGCTGAAACCGCAGTAGCAGGGGCCGTACAATCCCTGCTGATATGCCCAATCCGACCGCACTTGTAGCAGCCGGAACTCCCTGCCTTGCACGCCCCCTCGTGCATCCTCCCACACTTGCCACACCGACCGTGGCTCTGCTGACTCCTAGACCTGTGATCTGAAACCTTGGGCTTTTTGCCCGCACTACCTGAACCCGAAACCGCCTCCGGTTTCCTCTTCCTCTCCATCTCGAGATCAATCTCCCTCTCCCTGGCTCTAGCAATCATGTCGTCCAGCGTTTTACAACTGGACCGGCTCACAAACATGCAGATATCACTCCGCAACATCTCATGATAACGGGCCTTCTTCATCTCCTCATCGGCTGCATACTGAGGAACAAGAAGAGCCCTCTCCCTGAACTTGGTGGTGATCTCCGCCACTGACTCGGTAGTCTGAGTAAGATCCTGGAACTCCCTGGCTAGCTGTTGCACCTCAATGACCGGTGCAAACTCCGCCCTGAACCTGGTAGAGAAATCAGTCCAGGTCATAGCATCCAACGCCGCATCATCCCCGATGGCGTGTCCGACCTCCTCCCACCAATCCCGTGCCCTGTCCTTCAGTAGACAGGATGCCAATCTGACCTTGTCCCCCTCGGGACACCTGCTAGTGCGGAAGGCGTTGGCCACATCCGCCAACCATCTATTACTCGCTATGGGGTCCCGCGCCCCATGATAGTCTGGAGCTCCGCACGCCCTGAACTCCCTGAATGTAAGAGTGCGCGACCCCATCACGGCCGCCATCTCAGCCCGAAAAGTACTCAATCGCTCATCCATCAGCTCTAAAATACCCTCCTTGATCGAACCGAAGATCACAGGAGTCTGCTCTAGTATGATACGGGTAACCTCAGAAGAAAGGAACTCCCTAGTCTGCTCATCCATCTGTCCGACCTCCGGGTCTGATCCCGATCCTGATCCCCCTCCGGCATCTGAACTACCGGCTGCTGGCCTCGGACGCAAAACTACCATTCTGAAACATATCATAACAACATCAGAACACTGAAATATTTCAAGGGATCATGATACGACTACTAGCTTCTCGGTCTTGTCTTGGCCTTTCTTGATTCGAGTACGGATCCTCTGCTTTCAGTAGTATGGGCCCCTACTACCTTCCACATCTATCCGTACTTTCCTCAAGAACTGCCTTGACTTCCCCAAGTCACTTCTACTACTGCCATTCTCTGCTATTCTCATCCTAGGCTTGCCCTAGGGAAACTTCAAGCTCGACACAACTGGTCCTCAGCTGCTGAAGGTTTCCTCATAACGCCAATTAGCCATTACCTAAACACCATCACATGTGATGAGGATCAGATAATCCTTCGAGTAAAAGACCCGTCCCTATAACGGTTGGACTCAAACAAGAGCTGCGCAATAGGGCCAGTTCCAGTACTCTGAGATTATTCAATCCTAGTCACATGTGGTGTGACGTGTTCACCTAATGGCTAACTCCCATCACTCGGAACCCCACTAAGCACAAAGCAAGCAGCATTCGGACACGGAAAACATACTCAAGCAAACTATTCTCATAACAAGAAACTGCACTAGCATAAGATGCTAAGCTCCTGCTATCGGGCATAACCTAATCAGGCTATCCTACTGCTGTCTACTCAGTTCTAGCATGCAATACTCATAAAGCTGTAACACATAAACAGGCACATAAGGCATTCTCCTAGATCCATAGCCCTATACTAGCATGCTGTTCTGCTGAAACTGAAACTGAACAAATAATTTGTATGGGTAATTTGGGAGTACTTACTTGAGCTCGGCTGACCGCATGCACACACCTCTATCTTGTTAAAACAATTCTTTCTTTCTAAGTGTTTTCAAAATTCTGTTTGTAAAACATTTTATTTTATTAAAATCTTTTATTTCCCTTAGTTTGAGTTCAGATACACCCGAAAGTGTATCCGAATCCCTCAAACCAGGGCTCTGATACCAACTTGAAACGACCCAAAAATACGACCCAAAAATTTTTGATTTTAATATAATCAAAACTGTAATCAGAGTATCATATAATAAAACCATGCGTGATGTGTTCCAAAACATGATAAGATACTGTGCGGAAAACTGTATCATACTACATCAAATCAAACAACTAAATCAATCCCAGGCTAAAGCTGAGGCGGTGGTGTGTGCGATGTCGTCATCCCGAGCTCTTCCCTTTGCTTGCGGAAGTACCTGAAACCAAAACTGAAACTGTAAGCACGAAGCTTAGTGAGCTCCCCCAAAACTACCACATACCATACAATAACATATAAACACATATTGGGCCTTGCCCACTGCATCGGGCCGAAGCCCGGAAACTGCATCGGACCGAAGTCCGGAACTCACTGGTACCTTGTCCCCTGCATCGGACCGAAGTCCGGAACTAACTGCATCGGACCGAAGTTCGGAACTGACTAGGACCTTGTCCCCTGCATCGGACCGAAGTCCGGAACTAACTGTATCGGACCGAAGTCCGGAACTGTCTGACTGAACATGGCATGGCATAACACATCAACTAGCATAATCACATATACGGCATGCTACATCGGCCGTGACCCGGAACACATAATACTTAACACATAAACATAGCACACAAATCCTGTTCGAACCATGAAGGCATCGAACATACCAACTGCTGCATCGGACCTAAATCCGGAAACTACTGCTAACTGAACGGGCCGGCATTGTGGCCTTAGACCCGTTTCTACTGGAAGGAAACTCACCTCGTAAGCTGGCTGCTGAGTGTGTGGCTCGGGAAGCTAACGGCGGCTGCTCCTGAATCTCCTCGGCTACAAGTCCATAAACACACTCAATCAAAAACTAAACACTGCGCTTGGGGTAAAATGACTCTTTTACCCTTGGTCAAAGTCAACTCTCTTTTGGGCTGACTCGCCGAGTTGGCCACCCAACTCGCCGAGTCCTACTCTCACTTTTCACTTCTGCTCACTGCTACTCGTCGAGTCTGGCATCGACTCGACGAGTACCCACTTGTTCCAAGAACTCAAACAATCTTCATCCGACTCGCTGAGTCGTATGAACAGACTCGACGAGTTGTTCTTGATCCCAAGAAGATTGCCTTGGACTCGCCGAGTTGTATGAACAAACTCGTCGAGTCCCTCCATCACTGAGTCCACTCTCAACTCACTGAGTCCACTCTCTAACTCACCTCGTACACTCGACACTGATAAAACTGAAGGACTCGGGACTCGCGACCCGACTCGTCGAGTCGTTCTTCCGACTCGCCGAGTCGCCGCCATGCAACTGATTTCTACTTGATTTTGTTTGAATCCAAAGCATACAATTGATAGATCTGAGTCCAATAAGCTGTTTTACCACGTAAAGTTTCCAACTTTACGTGCACAACCTCATGAATAAGGGAAATAAGGCTAAAAGATGCATAAAATGGGTAGATCTATGGTTATCATGCAATATAACTCCAAAAAGACAGTAGATCTGGGCTCTACAACACCCCAACATTCAGATCCATAGATATTCCGACTTAATAAGACATTCATGCAAGTGTAAGGCTTGGAACAAGCACCAACTAGCTCTTAAGAGAGCTCTAATGGAAGTTTAAAGCATATAACAAGATGGAACTCCGAAAATACCTCAATTAACTCTGATTTGGCCTTGGATCTTTGCACTACAACACTTCTCCTTGCTTCTTCCTTCTTCTCCTTCTTCACACCTTCACAAAATGGCACCAAAACACATATAAGCTCTTCAATGGAGGTTTGGGGCTCTAACACTGTGTTCTCAGGGTGAGGGAGGCGAGAATGGGGGCTATAAGGTGGTATAAATAGTGGGCAAACCCGGGGATTTAGGGTTTCACCCAGACGGACGGACTCGCCGAGTCCGGGATATGGACTCGCCGAGTCCCCGGCTCCCGCGTGCACAAAATACGCGACCCAACTCGGCGAGTCAGGCTAGAACTCGCCGAGTCCCTCTTGAAAACTTAGACAATTAACAATTAATTAACATACCGGGAACGGGTCGTTACATATATAGACCGGGTCGGAGGGCCCATCGATACTGACCGGGTCGGAGGGCCTAACGAGCTGTGACTGGACCGGAGGGTCCGACGAACTGCGGGACTGGAGGGTCCCGCTGAGACATCTTGACCGGAGGGTCGGGTTTAGACTTGAGTGTCGTATTTGTGATATGTGGTATTTTGGGGAACTCACTAAGCAATTATGCTTACAGTTGTTGTGTTTGATGTCTCAGGTACCAGCGAGGACCGTGGGAAGGCGAAGGCTTGACTTGTACACACCCACACCGATGGAGTTTACGTTAGAGAGATCTTGAGATTTTTTTGAAAACACTGTTGTTATGGTTTTGAGATTATGATATGATATAGATTTTGTTGTTTAAAAATAAAAAAATTAAATTGGAAAATTTAGGTTGTTACAATGTTTCTCTTATTGAAGACCCAAATGATCTTCGTGCTCTTAAGTTTGTTAATGTTCTTAACAATGGAGTTCAATGTGATGTTCTTGATGTTCAAGAAAAAGGAGTTCAAGTTGATTCTCATGATGAAAAAGTTTTTTTGCTCGATTGGAGTTCAAACCGATTATATTTTGTGTTCTTGTGATTCGTTTGAAGGTATGATTCCTTATCGGAAGCCGGTGATCCAAGAAATTCACAAATATCAAACTCCAAAAGATTTGATTCAAACTTACAAAGTTGATGTTGTGGAAAGTGGGTTTGTTCATGAGATCAAGTCTTCAAGATGCAAAAATATGAGAAAGAAAAAGAAGAAGAAGATTAAACGGAAGAACAAGCGGGTTTATTCACAAAAATCGTCAAATGTTGTTGTGAAATCTAAATCCGTGAAGCAAATTTGGGTTCTAAAGCAACAATCTCCAAATGTTACATTGAATTTGAAGTCAATACCTAAATGTGTTGGTGGTTCTTTTGAAGATGTACTTGGATCGTTGAAGAACACGAAGAACGAGTTGTACATCACGCCTAGTGAGTGGTATAATATTCGATTTGGATATTTTCTCATTCCAACAAATGAACCAAGATATTCTAAAACTGATTCGTTCGTTGAAAATGGAACTCGATTCATTAAAAAGGTATCTCAAACTCTAAAATGGATTCCAAAATGTTCATGATTTCGATTCGTACTTTGCATTTTTCAATTTTTGATCGATTTGTCTCATTGGATCTAATCTATTTCAACCCCATTGTTAATCTAATTATTTTTGTTTAGATCAAAAACTAAATCAAAATCTTATTCAAATATTTTTTTTGAAATCAATTTTAGTTATTGTAACAAAATATTTTTATTTTCAAATGCTCTTAAACATTGTTCATATGATGAATAGATTGAAGCCCAGCCCAACTCAAAAATCGTATATCGTTCATGATTTGTTGTAGCCCAAAACATGATCATTATTCAGTGAGTCCAAACTTACGCATAATTCCACTTGATAGTTACTATTTGTAATCCATTCACTGTGTTCTATTTGATTGTACGATTACATCTCATTTCCGTCAAAGGATTTCTATATTTGAACGTTGACTTGGGCTTGATGTAACATTGGAGTCGAATGTCTTGAAGTCGACTAGTTTGATTTGGAATTAAGAAGTCGTTTTGTATGTCGATTGTATTTGGAATCGATGGTTTGGAAACATATTGAGGAAATTGATTTGAATTGACCTTTTGAGGTCAAACTATGTTATATTAATTTCGAATCTACAGGCTAGATCGATTTTGAAGGGTTAATTGATTTTAGATTTTGAATGGTTACAAGTTTATGATTTTGATTTCGAAATGAGAAGAAGTGCTTTGATTGGTGTTATTTCAGTTTGATAAGAGCAAAGGAAGTTCAATGGTTCATATTCGACGACTGAATGTTTGATAATGAAGGATTAAATGATCGATTTGGGTATATTGGATGTAATTTTAAGGGTCTGATGTTCACATGTTTGGATGAAGAAGCGAAGCCAATGGGTTATCAATTGTTGACTGATTTGGGTATAGAATCAGAATGATTGGAGTAGATGGTCACCTGAATTTTGGAGTCCCTGTGAAAGACCCCAACTTTCGTATTTTTGAAAGACCCAAACTTTCGTACTTCACAATATTATTACTCCAAAACATGCTATTTGCATATTCATAAAAGCAAAATTTTACATTGATATAAAGGATTTACAAACTATTGGATACAAACCTTCTATTACAAAGTCCTATATATATATATATATATATATATATATATATATATATATATATATATATATATATATATATATATATATATATCACATAACTACCCAGGATATTGTCAAACATAAAAAGTAGTATAAAAGTACTATTACAAACTATTCTACATCTTTCAATAGTATGTAAACCTACTAGTTATTTATCACCTGCAATTGTTAAATATTGATAGGGTAAGCGGTGACGCTTAGTGAGTTCAAAAATAGATACAATATAATGTTATGCCATATATATACTTCAATGTGGCAAAGCAAAGAGGAACAATAAGATGTATGTGAGATCATGTGACAAGCGTTCATATCAATCAAAGACATTATTCAAAGATTTTCTTTTCAATTTTTGATATACATCAATAAAGCTTTGGTCCAAATGGCATAGATGACATGCAATTTCTGATTAACCTCTTGTTAGATTTCAGGCTTATAGTCCTGTCTAACCATTTTTCAATGCCATAGAATAGAAGTCATTCTCTTACGGAGACATGCTCTACATGGCTAGAGACTACGTACCAGTACCAATGTGAATCTAAGTCCTTTCACTAATCACATGGTCAAAGATATTACAATTGCTATAAACATAGCGAATAACACGAGAAAATAACTCAGAATGATAATACTGAAAAGCACATAGCACATATAACACATAACGTACAATTGTTCCTATATATTGAACTCACCTTAAGTTAACCGGGGGTTAAAATCATAATTTTTACAACACTTCGACTTTAAATATGTCTTTTTATGTTGAAAACCGGGAGCTTGATTGAAAACCGGGCTCTGCGAATGTAGGGCTTCAAAACTGAAAAGATAAATTTTACGGGCCTCTCGGGGCTCTCGGGATGTGTTTCGGGAGATAAAATTGAATTCGGGGCTTCGGGGAAAGTCAAAATGAAGAAAATATGGAAAGAGGGGCTAAAAGTGGCAAATTTTTGAAGTTAGTCGGAAGATCTCGCAGGTCCTCTTTATATAGGGCCGAGGTTTGGAGCTGGCTTAAGCAGCGAAGGGCTCGGTGGCAGCAGCAGAGCGAAGCAGGTGGTGCGAGAGGGGAGGCTCGGATGCGAGGCGGGTAAGCACGACGTGGAGGGGCGAGACACGGACACCGCAGCGAGGCGCGTCGGAATTTCCTTGGACCGCGCTTCAGTCGAATCGTTAAGCAACACGTGGCATTGCGAGGTGAGGCCACGTCTCCGGTGACGCACCTGCTTCGTGCGAGGTGACGTGGCCGGCTACTATTCATGCGAAATTTTTCGATTTTCGGGCCCCGAACTTCTAAAATCCATAACTTTTGCATACGAGCTCTGTTTTTGACGTTCTTTATATGCACGTGTAGCTAAAATAACGTTCTACAACTTTCGTTTAGACTTCGTCGGCTAGTTTTGAATTTATTTTTAATATTATTATTTTTAACAGACCGGGACAGGAAAATCCGTTAAAAATTCATAACTTCTTCATTCGACATCCGTTTTCGTCAGACTTTTTACCGTTGTACTGCATATGATGAGACCTTCGATTCTCGTTTAGGATGTATCGGTAAAATATCGCTCGATCTAAAATTCGAGTTTTTAGCTGTCTACTGCTAAGTTGAAATTTCAAAAAATCATAACTTCCTCATACGAAGTCAGATTTTGGCGTTCTTTTTATCGAATTTATCGGTTTAACGAATACTACAACTTTCATTTAGATTACTAAGGCTAAAAAGTAGTTTATCAAAAACTCACTTTTTACGTCATTCGGTGCCGTGCCGGTTTTGTCGCACATCTTCGGTTGGTCATAACTTCTTCATTTATTTAAAATTTCATATTTTCCCTAAATTTTACTATTTGGATTTTAATTGGAATCTCATAAGACTTCCAATATTTTCTGAGTGATTCTAAACATAGTTTTACTTCATTTCTAGTAAAAACCATCTGTTAGAACTCAACACTCAATTTTACATAATATTTCACAATTTTATTCATTACAAAACACGATTTTAAAACGTGTATGTTACAAATACCTCCTCCTTTTGAGGATTTCATCCCCGAAATTACATCGATTAAAATAAATGGGGATATTTTGCTTTTATCTTATTCTTATTCTCCCAAGTATAGTTTGGGCCACGATGGTGTTTCCACTTGACAAGCACCAATTCTACTTCTTTATTGTGTAGCTTAGTTGTTCTTTCATTCACGATTCTCTTTAGGCTCTTCTACATATCTTAACTGATTATCCAATTTCACTTCGGATAATGGAACTGTCTCATCGTAGATGCTCAAGCATTTGTGCAGATAACTTACATGAAACACATCATGAATACCCGCCAAATCTTCAGGCAATTCTAAGCGGTAAGCTTGCTTTCCAATTCTCTGGATGATTTTGAAAGGACCAACAAATCTAGGACTCAACTTTCCTTTCTTCCCAAATCGCATAAGGCCTTTCCATAGGGATACCTTCAGCATCACGAAATCACCCACTTGAAATTCTATAGGTCGTCTTCTCTTTTCCGTATAGGACTTA
The DNA here is from genome assembly GCF_052625555.1 of Lactuca saligna. Lineage (NCBI taxonomy): Eukaryota > Viridiplantae > Streptophyta > Magnoliopsida > Asterales > Asteraceae > Lactuca > Lactuca saligna. The sequence goes on along the minus strand of NC_136419.1, from coordinate 140,378,696 downwards.
TGTCGATCCTGGGCTGCTTTCATTCTTTCTCGTACGATTTGAATCTTGTTGGTGGTGTCTTGAATCATTTCAGGGCCTCCAAGGATCTTCTGTCCTACATCACGCCAACATAACAGCGTACGGCATTTGCGACCATATAATGCCTCATATGGTGGCATTTTGATTGAAGTGTGGTAACTGTTATTATACGAAAATTTGACAAGCGGTAAGTATTTATCCCAGTTACCACCGAACTCCAAAACACATGCACGAAGCATATTTTCTACTGTCTAGATTGTTCTCTCTGTCTGACCATCTGTTTGAGGATGATAAGCGGTACTGAGAGCAACTCGAGATCCCAATTTGCGTTGCATACTTTCCCAAAAGTGAGAAGTGAAGCGAGTATCACGATCGGAAATGATCTTTAGTGGCACACCATGTCTTGCAAGAATTTCATCCATGTATACTTGTGTGTATTTCTCTATTGGAGCTATTTCACGCATGGCGAGAAAATGTGCACTCTTAGTCAGACGGTCGACGATTACCTAAATGCTATCATGCTGTCTAGCAGTCTTTGGCAATTTGGTAATAAAATCCATGGACAGCTCTTCCCACTTCCATACAGGAACACTAAGGCTTTCTGGAGTTCCATAAGGCTTTTGGTGTTCTGTTTTGACTTGTAAGCATACTAAGCATTCCTGTACATATCTTCCAATGTCTCTCTTTAATCTAGCCCACCAATAATCAACTCTTACATCATAGTACATTTTACTTGTACCAGGATGTATTGATAGCTTAGACTTATGAACTTCATCTAAAATCTTCTGTCTTAATCCACCAATCTTTGGAATCCATAACCGATTCTTAAATACTTTTAATCCTCGTGGATCATCAAGTAAAACATCGGCATAATGTACCATTCCTTCCTTCTTTACATTTTCTGGCTTTAAGGCTTCAACTTGCCACTTCTCCAGTTCATCAAGAATGGTGAGCTTCACCGTAGTGTGAGTAATAGTATAACACATACTATTACGATACACTTTTCTGCTAAGTGCATCTGCAACCACTTTAGCCTTTCCAGGATGGTACAGGATTTCGTAATCATAGTCCTTGATCAGCTCCATGGGTCGTTGTTGTCTCATATTCAGAGTTTGCTGAATGAATATATACTTGAGACTCTTGTGGTCGGTAAATACTTGGCATTTTCGTACCAAAAAGGTAATGTCTCCAAAGTTTTAGGGCAAATACAACTGCAGCGAGTTCAGGATCATGAGTAGGATAATTCTTTTCATAATCTTTCAGTTGTCTTGAGGCATAGGCTATCACTTTACCATGCTGCATCAACACACAACTGAGTCCCAATCTTGAAGCATCGCTATATACGGAGAAATCATCATCACCTTCTGGGAGTGATAAGATGGAGCATGAGTCAAAAGATCTTTTAGAGTTGAGAAAGCTTTTTCTTGAGCTTCACCCCATTCGAACTTCACTTCCTTCCGTGTAAGACTTGTGAGAGGTACGGCTATATGAGAAAGTCTTTAATGAATCTCCGGTAATATCCCACGAGACCTAAGAAACTTCGAATTTCGGAAGCATTACGGCGCACTTCCCAATTTTGAATGGCTTCGATTTTGATGGGATCTACAGATACACCGTTACTAGAAATAATATGGCCAAGAAATTGAACTTGACGGACGAGAATTTAGCATAAAGTTTCTCATTTCGAAGAAGTTCTAAGATTTCACGAATATGAACGGAATGATCAGCTTCAAACTTGGAATAGATTAGAATATCGTCAATGAATATGATGACAGACTTATCGAGCATTGGGTGGAAAACTCGATTCATCATATCCATGAATACAGCAGGAGCATTTGTCAAACTGAATGGCATGACAAGGAATTCGAAATGCCCATAACGAGTACTGAAAGCAGTCTTCGGTACATCTTGCTCTTGTACTTTCAACTGATGATAGTTAGATCTCAAATCAATTTTTGAGAAATAGCTAACCCCCTGAAGTTGATCGAATAAATCATCAATGCGAGGTAGTGGGTACTTGGTCTTGATAGTCACCTTATTCAGCTAACGATAATCAATGCACATTCGCATCGATCCATCCTTCTTCTTGACAAACAATACTGGAGCACCCCAGGGAGAGGTACTTGGTCGAATAAAGCCTTTGTCAAGTAATTCCTACAGTTGGATCATCATTTCTTTCATCTCGGCTGGTGCAAGACGATAAGGAGTCTTTGCAATCGGAGCAGCACCGGGCACAAGGTCAATTCGGAATTCTACTTGTCTGTCTGGAGGAAGTCTAGGCAGATCATCGGGGAAAACATCGGGATATTCGTTAATAATGGGAATATCATTTACAGTTTTATTCTCCTTTCTTGAGATGTCAACTATATAGGCCAGATAGATAGGACAACCTTTCGATATGAATTTACGAGCTTTGAGGAAAGAGTTTATTTTTAAGATTCTTTGTTCACCATAAACATGAATAGGATCTTCCCCTTCAATAGGAATGTGTACCATCTTTTTGTAACACAAGAGTTCTGCATGGTTCTTTCACAACCAAACCATGTAGAGAATAATATCGAAATTGGGCAAAGAGATAGGGATTAGGTTAGCAAGAAAACTATAGCCTTCAATTTCTATGACACAATCCCTATAGATTTTATTAGCAAGTAATGATATACTTCCTGCAGTATCTACGTGAAACGGTTGCGCGAGTGCATAGCAAACAGTTTGAAAAGAATGCGCAAATTCATAAGATACGAAAGAATCCAAGGCACCAGAATCAAATAAGATGTGAGCAGGTCTAGAGTTGACAAGAAATGTACCCGTCACGACATTTGGGTCCTCACGTGCTTCTTCTACGGTAATCTGGAATGCACGACCCTTAGCTTTTGGCACCTCCTCCTTTTTAGTTGGAGTATTCTTCGGTTGTTAGACAGGGACTTGACTTCTCGCTGGTTGTTAAACAGAAGCTTGACTTCCCGTCACTTGGCTGGTAAGAGTAGGACAAAAACGCTTCTTGTGGCCAGTAATACCACATGCATAACAAGTCACATCCTTCATTGGGCAAGCTGGCTTGATATGACCTGTTTCTCCACAACCATAACAGACAATGGATTCCTTGTCTATTTTGCATTGACCCGGGTGATTCCTTCCACAAACGCGACATGACGGCGATTGAATAGAAAAAGATTGTGACCTACCATGGCCACAAAAAGCACTCTGAGATTGTGCTTGCTTGCTTGGATCAGTTCAAATAGATTGAGCTGGTGGAATAGTGGAAACAGGAGTAGTTCTTTCAGTACGTGGATGCTTTGGAATAGTAAGAGTGGCACCACGTATTTCTAAGTCATGCTCACGCCTTCGAGCATACTCAACGGCTTTATTGAATGACATAACATCCCAGTTGACAATGAAATCATGGATTTAGTGTCGTAGTTCCTCCATGAATAACTGAATTTTCTCATCTTCAGTTGGAATATACTTTGTAGCAAACCTTGATCTTTGATTAAATTGAGTTTCATACTCATCCACAGTCATTCCTCCTTGTTTAAGCTCGAGGAATTCCTTATCCAATATTCTCCTCATATCTAGAGGACAATACTTCTCTAGCACACGAGTCTTGAACAACTCCTAGGATAAGTTCTCCTGGTCACATCCATCGAGAGCTTCATATGTTGCTTCCCACCAGAATAAAGCTTCTCCAATGAGCATTGCAGAAGCGTAGATAACCTTGTCTTCATCATCCACATGAGAAGCACGAAATACTTTCTCGGTGTTCTGAATTCAAGTTAGAACAATTATAGGATTAAGGACACCAGAAAACTCCGTAGCACCACTACTCTTGAAATCTTTGAACGAGGGATGCTTCACCTTTCCACTTGAAGATTCTCCAGCGACTTTCTCTTTTCCTTTATCATCATTCTTTTTGTCTTCTTCGAAAGTTTGTCGAATAACACCGGTAAGTTCACCTAGAAGTCGCTCCTCACGAGGAGATACTGGAGTATTCACTTCCGCGGGTTGAGGATCTCCACCAACATTAGGGGTATGGCTAATTACTTATTCAACCATCGATCTGAAATACGGAGTAAGATAGTATTTTAGAATATTAGGGTTTACTATTACCTAATACTTTTACTTATATATTTCCTATGGTTTGTATCCCTATACTTACAATGATTAAGTTCATATATTGAACTTCCTATAGTTTAAGTCTAAATACCAATCCGTGGAATTTAGTTCGCCTAAAATACTGCTCTGATACCATGGTTGAAATATCCCAACTTTCATATTTTTGAAAGACCCAAAATTTTGTACTTCACAATATCATTACTCCAAAACATGCTATTTACATATTCATAAAAGAAATATTTTACATTGATATAAAGGATTTACAAACTATTGGATACAAACCTTCTATTACAAAGTGTTATATATATTACATAACTACCCAGAATATTGTAATTTATACAAATATAAAAAGTAGTATAAAAGTACTATTACAAACTATTCTACATCTTTCAATAGTATGTAAACATACTAGTTATTTGTCACCTGCAATTGTTAAACATTGATAGGGTAAGCGGTGACGCTTAGTGAGTTCAAAAATAGATACAATATAATGTTATGCCATATATATACTTCAATGTGGCAAAGCAAAGAGGAACAATAAGATGTATGTGAGATCATGTGACAAGCGTTCATATCAATCAAAGACATTATTCAAAGATATTCTTTTCAATTTTTGATATACATCAATAAAGCTTTGGCCCAAATGGCATAGATGACATGCAATTTCTGATTAACCTCTTGTTAGATTTCAGGCTTATAGTCCTGTCTAACCATTTGCCAATGCCATAGAATAGAAGTCATTCTCTTACGGAGACATGCTCTACATGGCCAGAGGCTACATACCAGTACCAATGTGAATCTAAGTCCTTTCACTGATCACATGGTCAAAGGTATTACAATTGCTATAAACATGGCGAATAACACGAGAAAATAGCTCAGAATGATAATACTGAAAAGCACATAGCACATATAACACATAACATACAATTGTTCCTATATATTGAACTCACCTTAAGTTAACCGGGGGTTAAAGTAGTAATTTGAACAGCACTTCGACTTTAATTATGTCTTTTTATGTTGAAAACCAGGAGCTTGATTGAAAACCGGGCTCTGCGAAGGTAGGGCTTCAAAACCGAAAAGATAAAATTTTCAGGCATCTCGGGGGTCTCGGGACGTGTTTCGGGTGCTAAAATTGATTTCGGGGTTTCGGGGAAAGTCAAAATGAAGAAAATATGGAAAGAGGGGCTAAAAGTGGCAAATTTTCAAAGTTAGTTGGAAGATCTCGGAGGTCCTCTTTATATAGGGCCGAGGTTCGGAACTGGATTAAGCAGCGAGGGGCTCAGTGGCAGCAGCGGAGTGGAGCAGGTGGCGCGAGAGGGGAGGCTCGGATGCGAGGTTCGGCTACGAGGCAGCTAAGCACGACGTGGAGGGGCGAGACTCGGCACCGCAGCGAGGCGCATCGGAATTTGCTTGGACCGCACTTCGGTCGAATCGTTAAGCGACACATGGAATTGCGAGGCGAGGCCACGTCTCCGGTGACGCACATGCTTCGTGCGAGGTGACGTGGCCGGTTACTATTCATGCGAAATTTTTCGATTTTTGGGCCTCGAAATTCTAAAATCCATAACTTTTGCATACGAGCTCCGTTTTTGACGTTCTTTATATGCACGCGTAGATAAAATTACGCTCTACCACTTTCGTTTAGACTTCGTTGGCTAATTTTGAATTTATTTTTAATATTATTATTTTTAACATACCGGGACCAAAAAATCCGTTAAAAATTCATAACTTCTTCATCCGACATCCGTTTTCTTCAGACTTTTTACCGTTGTACTAAAAATGACGAGACCTTCGATTGTCATTTAGGATGTATTGGTAAAATATCGCTCGATCTAATATTCGAGTTTTTAGCTGTCTACTGCTAAGTTGAAACTTCGAAAAATCATAATTTCCTCATACGAAGATAGATTTTGGCGTTCTTTTTATCGAATTTCTCGGTTTAACGAATAATAAAACTTTCATTTAGATTACTAAGGCTAAAAATTATTTTATCCAAAACTCACTTTTTACGTCATTCGGTGTCGTGTCGGTTTTGTCGCGGAACTTCGGTTGGTCATAACTTCTTCGTTATGACTCGGTTGGTCATAAGACTTCCAATATTTTCTGAGTGATTCTAAACATAGTTTTACTTCATTACTTGTAAAAACCATCTGTTAGAACTCAGCACTCAATTTTACATAATATTTCACAATTTTATTCATTACAAAACACGATTTTAAAACGTGTATGTTACACCCTGGGTTGTCGACAATTGGGAATCAAGATGTAAAATCGAACTTTATTTGGAAACGAATTAAAGATGATTAGGAATCGAAGATTTGCATTTTGATGTCAAAGGCTTGAACGAAAAGCGCAGGGTGATAAAGGAATTTACATTACTTTCGAAGGTCTATGGAATTTGTTGATCGACGAATTTGGGTGATTGAGTATTCGATTATTGAATGATGGGTCAATGTGTGAAGTCATGGTCGATTGATTTCGAAGTGATGAGGTTGATGAAACGAAGTCTGGAAAATCAATGATTTTGAGTCGATGTTTTGATTTTGAATGCCAAAAGTGAATATTTGTGATTTTGAACTTGATTAACGAATCATAGATGGTCAAATAACGAAGGGTTCGTGTTCGCAAGTGATTTGGGAAGTCGACACTTAATAGTCGAAGATTTTAAAGTCGATGTGCGAAGAATTTGACGAACGTGCGAAGAATTTCACTAAAACTAACGAACCAGAAGAATTTTTTTTCGTAATATGCTCTTAAAGTTTCGTGTTTGGGAAACAATTGGGAGAAGAAAATGTACAAGTTTCGAAATTGGTACTTAGAGTTTCAAAAATTTGACAGTTTATACATATTTCGAAATGAGGACTCAATTTTCGATATTTTAAAGCTTTGTGAAGAACTTTTGAAAGTAGTACCTGATGTTTCGAAATTTTGGAAGTTTATACCCAAAGTCGAAAATAGTGTTACAAAGCTGAGAAACTGAGAATATTCAATTCTGGTCATTGTAGTTTGTGCGAATTTACGCTTTATACCCAGTTACGCAAATGGGGTAGAGTTTCACATATTTGGCTCTTTTTGGTGCAACGGGTCCCTGTAGAATTAAGAAAATGACAACTTTTACTCGGTTTTTGAAAAATATTGCAACTTTCACCTAAAAAGTCAAAAATTTTCACAAATTGGAAATTTTTTGAGGCTTTTCGTGATTGTTTTTCTGTGCAAGATTTTTGGTGATTCATTTTTGGTACACATCAAGGAGGAGTATTGTATTATTCATTCCTCAGGCGCTTCTCATCCTTAATGGGTTTTATAATCATTTTTTGATTATAAAAGGGGCAGAATGATGGGTATTCGAAGCAGGTTTCTCGGATATTCGTTTGCGTATTTGAAGACCGGTGTTAATTCGAGGGGGAGTTTAGGTATTGATCGCACTAGCTCGTTGGAGACTGAAGTGGGGGCATCCAATCCTAACATTGAGGGGGAGAATGTTAGGGTGCAAAGTCACGCTTGGATGAGGCTTTACCCACTTGTATGTGTAATGAGTTGCCTTTCCTTTATAAGGAAGTGAGTGACACTCATTTTATGAAAAGAACCATTTGGAGTGTTAGACTAGAGAGAGAAAAACTTTCTACAAACCCATTTGTATATTATTTCTAGATCTAATAAGAGCTTAAAAAGATTTATTTACTTCTTGTGTTCTTGATTTTACATGATGATTCACAAGATCTTTCATATTCCGCACATGTCAGCATATTCAACACCATTACAGGATCTCATAAATGGAGTTAGCCTTCATGACGTGTGGCTATAGAGGCAAGTTAAAGAACACTTTCACAGTGCGTCGGTTCAGGGGTGGAGCAGTTCGTTGGTGGAACACTCTGGGGAAAACCCTAAGCCCTAATGAGCCACTGCAACTGACATGGGCAGAGTTCTTGGTGCAGTTCAAGCGCAAGTTCTGGTGGCCCAAAATCTACTAGAGTTGGAGAACATGTTTCTGACATTGACAAAAGGCAGCACGTCAGTCGACAGTTATACTAATGCCTTCACCAAAAAAATGGAGTTTTCTTTGTGCATCGTTCCAAGCGAGCTGAAAAAGTCGACCGGTATGCAAAGGGACTCCCATGGGAGTATGCAGTGCCAGTACGTCAGGCACATACTCTAGAGGTAGCTAACTCTACTACCAAGTCTGTTGAGGATATGATCAAGGGAAGAATCGCCAGCAAAGTTGAAGTTGGTGAAAAGAGAAAGTTTGAAAGAACTTCAGGTTCCAGCAAGAAAATCAAATTTTAAAAGTCTGATTCGAAAACGTTTGGAGAAAGATTTACCTTTAAGGCATCCTATTCTCCGTTTTGAGTTTCTTTTGGAATCGTCTTCTTTTCAAAAAGATCTTCTCCCTTGTTCTTCCCTCTTCCTATGATCTTGACCTGCAAAGTTATTTCCGAAAGCTCCCATTATGACTAAAAAGTTCACAATAGGCCAACTGCTTATATTATAATAAAGTAACTAGGAAGGAGCGAAAGCTACTCGACCAGATAGGAGAGGCGACCAAAGGAAGCTGGTTCACCTTCTCTCATCCATTACAACACGGGTCGTTCCAATCCCGGATGAAAAATAGAAAGACAACGACTCTAAACTTCAATGAATCAACCGAAGGTTGCTGGTTATAGCCCGGCTGTGACTGTCTTACTTGCTATCTATCCGTGGGGAAAATGTATCTGATTTACTTAGTAAGTTGGGACCTGTCCAATTGCTAGTTTGGTTGGATTTGTTCATTTCGAGTGGCAGAAAGTCCTGGATTAATTTGTACCAGTGTAGGTCCCTAAGTGGTGACTTTTCCCCCTTGAGGTTGTGGCATTGGATTAGTCTACATACCCAGTAGCTTCAGTGACATTGGCTGCTTTAAGGTATGCGTAGGAAAAGGGGGCGAATCAAAATGGTGTGAAAAGTGCAAGAAAAAGCACTCTGGGAAATACAGTGAGGATGTAACTTGCTACAAGTGTGGAAAGACAAGGAATTATGCCAAGGAGTGTCCGTCCAACAAGTGAGTGTCGTTTGGATATAGCGAAGAGGGGCACATTTTGATAGAGTTTCCGAAGAAAAGGAGGCAGCTAGACCCAATATTCCCCCAAAGCCAAAAGTAACATCCTTCCAGATGACACTAGAAGCTGCTAAAGAAGAAGTTGATGTCACTTTAGGTACATTTCTCGTAGACGAATTGCCTACCCAAATATTGTTTGATTCTAGAGCCAACTACTGCTTTATTTCGCATGAATTTGGTAGAAAACTAGCTTTGCCTGTCGATAGACTAGATAATGCTTTATTAGTCAAGGTTGTTGGTGGCCAGTTTGTACCTGTTATCCATATTACGAAAAACATCTTCATCGATTTGAATGGGAATAAGTTCCATGAGGAATTATTGCCTATTGAGCTAAATAGTTTCGACATCGTGCTCGGAATGGATTGGCTTAGCACCAACGATGCCGAGATATTGTGTAGGGAGAAGACAATAAAGGTAAAACCGCCTGGAAAAAAGTCATTTATGGTATATGGGAACAAACGTAGAGTAAATTATGGGATCATTTCGCTAATGAAAGCCAGAAAGTGTTTGGCTAAAGGATGTACATCATATTTGGCATTCGTAATTGATGTAAAGAAGGAGAAAAAGGAGATGCAGAGGATTCCTGTCGTTTATGATTATCCGGAAGTATTTCCCGAAGATCTTCCCGGATTACCGCCTGATAGACAAGTGGAGTTCAGAATAGACTTGTTACCAAGAAGCACTCCGATAGCAAAAGCACCTTACAGACTAGTAGCAACGGGTATAAAGGAGCTGATGATGCAATGTCAGGAGTTATTGGACAACGGTTTCATTAGACCTAGTTCATTACCCTAGGGAGATCTGATGTTATTCATGGAAAAGAAAGATAGAAGTATGAGAATGTGCATCGATTACAGAGAGCTGAACAAGGAAAGAATAAAGAATAGATATCTGTTGCCAAGGATTGATGACCAGTTCGATCAACTACAAGCTTCAAGTTATTTTTCAAAAATTGACCTAAGGCCAGGATATCATCAGCTGAAGGTGAGAGAGCAAGATATCGCGAAGACTGCATTCAGAACACGATATGGACACTATAGGTTTTTGGTTATGTCGTTTGGACTAACCAATGATCCAGCAACATTCATGGATTTAATGAACAGGGTTTGTAAATCATTCCTTGATAAATCTGTGATAGTGTTCGTAGATGACATTCTGATTTACTTGAAAAGCCAAGAGGAGTACGACAGACACTTGTGATAAGTGTTAGAAGTCTTGCAGAGGGTGACGTTTTATGCAAAGTTCTCCAAATGTGAATTTTGGATTCGAGAAGTCCAATTCTTGGGTCACATGGTCAATCAAGAAGGGATAGTGGTTGATCCAGCGAAGATTGAAGCTGTGATGAAGTGGGAACAACCGAAAAGTCCTGCGGTGATCCGAAGCTTTCTGGGATTAGCCAAATATTACCGAAGGTTTATCCAAGGCTTTTCTTCGACTGCTACTCCCTAATATCTTTGACCCACAAAGGAGCAACTTATGCTTGGGGTGATAAGCACGAAGAAGCATTCGAGTTGCTAAAGAAGAAGCTATGTGAAGCATCGATTCTTTCTCTACCCGATGGATTTGAAGACTTCGCTGTCTATAGCGATGCGTCTGGGGTTGGATTGGGTTGTGTTTTGACCCAAATAGAAAAAATAATAGCCTATGCGTCTCAACAGCTAAGGGAGCATGAAAAGAACTACCCCACTCATGATTTGGAGCTGGCAGCAATAGTTTTCGCTCTAAAGATATGGAGGCATTACCTCTATGGCACGAAGTGAAAATGTAACAGCCCGAAATCCAGGTATTCTTCTTTTGGCCTTGCATCTTGGTTAAGTTGGTGATTTAGGGTTTTCATGGTAGGCGAGTACGCTGGGCGTACAAGGTGTACGTTGCGCGTACTCGCACGCCTCTTTTGGACGCGTTCACCCTCAGGTACGCGGGGCGTACCCAAGGTTACGCCAAGCGTAACTCATTCAGACCCAAACCCTAATTTCCTTTGAAGGGGCTATAAAAGGAATGTGTGGCTGGACTTCTCAGCCACCATCCCTTAGAGTGAAACCCTAAAAAGAGTGTACCTTCGTTCTTTAGCCATTGTGTGTGCATTCTAAGCTTGGTGGTGCCATTCCAAGGTTGCAAAGGAGAAGAAGAGCTTGTTGGAGAGGCTAGAAGTGGTGCTCAAGTGTAGATCTAAGCTTTGCAAGGGCTAAAGCTTCATTTTCAGGTATAAAGTTCGGATCTTGTCACTTGGTTCATGTTGTATGCTTTAGATGTCATTTTCTAGGGTTTAAGCCCCAAAGGTGAAGACTTTTGTGCAAATGGCCTCCATAAGCTTAGATACTTCATATTTCTGATCTTTTGGAGTTGTAGACTCATAAAAATGGCATCTTGGACGTGGGTATTCCACCATGCATGAGATCTAGGTCCTTGAGTTTGAATAAAAGGTTGTTATGTGATGTTGGAGCCTTTACAACCATGCCAAGGCTTAAAGGTCTCGACTTTATGGATTTAGACACACTAAAGGAGTCGGATCTGGAAGTTGGAGTAATGACTTAACCGATTAAGACCAGAAATGAAGAGTGGTTGATTCTGATGGTTACGATGGGCGTAACTTCCAGTACGCGCAGCGTACTCGGTGGAGACCCCGATCCGGGGGAGTTGGCGATGTACGCCCCGCGTACATCTAGCAGTACGCCCCGCGTACTCTCAGGGTTGACTTTTGTTGACTTTTAGGGTTTTGGTCAACATGAGGACTTTAGGTCAAGGAAGGGTAAAATGGTCTTTTACCCTCTGAGGAATGATGATAAGGGGTAAAGTTTTAGTGGTGGAAGTCTTTGTGTATTAAATGATATTTTTATGATTAGGCGAGGTAGAGCCGTCGTTTGGATTCGGTGATAGCGAGGATGCGAGATCTTAGACTTTCCACGAGGTGAGTTTTCTCACTATACTGTACCCGGAAGGGTTTGACTGTGTGACCGGAAGGTCGAATATGATATGAGGTATATGTATTATATGTGATAAGTTATTCGTGATATGTGTCATGTATGATATGCTTGATATGGGCCGGAAGGCATTATGTTATGGGCCGGAAGGCGAATATGTTATGGGTCGGAAGGCGTTGTGATGTGGACCGTAAGGTTGACGTAGGTAGGACCGGAAGGTTTACCTAGTCGGAACGGAAGTCCCCTGAGATACATGGACCGGAAGGTCAGGGCCTGGAAAGGCGTATGTGCGTAAGTTGTATTTTGGGGAATTCACTAAGCATTTATGCTTACAGTTGATGTGCTATGTGTTTCAGGTACTAGCGAGGACCGTGGGAAGGCGCCAGCATGATCGTACACATTATCGGGGGAAAACTATTTTTATGATCTTTGGGATGTATTCTGTTGTGACAATATTGTTTACGTTTGAATTTGAAATATTAATCGATGTTTTGATGATTACAAAAATGAAAAAATTGGTTTTAAAATTACGTCGTTACAGCAAACTTTTCACTGATCATAAGAGTCTTCAATATCTCGTTAGTCAGAAAGAATTGAATATGATGCAATGACGCTGGCAAGAACTACTTAAGGACTACGATTGTGAGATACTTTACCATCCTGGTAAAGCAAATGTTATCGTTGATGCTCTCAGTTTGAACGTTAATCTTGAAAGAAAAAGGCCATGAGCGTTGAGAATAAAAGTTGTCTTGACAATTGTGGAGAGTATAAAGAAAGCTCAAGAGGAAGCTTCTGAATAGAATAACCGGAAGGAGGAACGTTTGGGCAAAACATTGGTGTTTGGTACAAACGGTCATAGACTGAAGGTATTCTAAGATCGTATTTGGGTACCTAAGTCAGGAGGAATAAGAGATCTTCTAATGGAAGAAGCTCACAAAACCATGTACTCAATTCATCCTGGCAGCACTAAAATGTATAGGGGCCTAAAACCCTATTATTGGTGGCCGACGATGAAGCTCGATATTGCAAAGTATGTGGCGGAGTGTGTCACCTATGCAAGAGTCAAGGCACAACATTAGAAACCATACGAGAGTTTAGAACCTTTGTATGTACCTATGGGTAAATGGGAAGACATTGCTATGGACTTTGTCTCTAAACTTCCCAGAACAAAGAACGGTCACAACATGATTTAGGTGGTTGTTAATTGTTTCACTAAGATTACGCATTTCATAGTAGCCAATGAGAAATGGTTTATTGCTAAGCTTGCGAATGCTTACGTGAAGGAATTTGTGAGGTTTCACGGTGTTCCGTTAACGATTGTGTCAGATCATGACAGCCGTTTCACTTTGTGATTTTAGAAAAGCCTACAATAGGAATTGGGTACCAAGTTGTGTTTGAGTACAGTTTACCATCCACACACTGATGGTCAGAGCAAATGAACGATACAAATTCTTGAAGATATGTTGAGAGCATGTACCATGGAATTCCAAGGTAATTGAGATGAACATTTACCTTTGGTAGAATTTTGATGGGTTTCGAGCAATACATCACTCCTATGGTGTACATGAAAACCCTAATAGCTTTTGGATCTAGTTTGTCTAATGAACATGCAACTGAATATCCAAAGCTATAAAACCTAGATCTAACATATCATAAAGTGAAATAAGAGTTTAGTAATTACCTTTGATTGTTCTATAGCAATAACAGTAAATCCTTGCTTTGATGGCTTCAGAAAGCTTAGTGCATCAAGTGTTCCACCTCTAATGGAGTCACAAACACCACTAAGCAATTGGATGAAGGAGAGAAGAGAGGGGAGGCACCAAAAACGGCTAGAAACCCTAAAGGAAGTATTCACCACGTTTTTGGGGCCATAAGGGTTCCTTATATATGCTAGCTATTAGGGTTTACAGCTAGGAAACCCTAATCTGACTGCTTAAGCCCTAAGCAGCCCATAGACTCCCTCTTTAGAAGCCTTAGACAATTTCTAATGGGTTTCCCCATAGAATTCGTCCACTCCACCTTCTATGGAGTTCATATGCCCATTTATGTAATTATCTTATAATTACACAATAAGTACCTTAAGTTTAATTAATCTCTTTTAGCCGAAAATTAATTCTTAATTAATTCTTGACTAATATTAATTAAACATTATGATTTCTCCTTTAATATATTATTCTCATAATATATTAGTAAATCATAATTAAACCTTTCTCTCGTTAATTCATCCTACATATTGCTATGGTGAAGGCAACCCAAAAGGACCATGCTCACAATCGGGTCAAGTACATACCAAAATAGTTATGGTCTTAGACACTAATCCAACAGTCTCCCACTTGGATAAGTCTAATAACTATTTTTCATGACTTCAGAACCTGATCAGCAATCGTAGCTTTCAAAAGCCGCTATCAACTCTGATCTTATCAGATACGCGTGTCCTTTAGATAAGGGATCATATATTTCTCCATTCTGAAGATATCGCATAGACACAAGACATGAATTTTAATCATTTTCTCTATATTGTTTCCGACTTCTGATTTATGATGACTGACAATAGACTACAATTGAACACATCAACTTAGTCCCGGCTTGACCAAGCACTTAGGTGTCATCACTAAATCATCTAGGGTACCACATATATCGTTTTTATCCCACTTTGGGTAAAAGGAATGAATAAACCTCGACTCAAATGCTCGCTTGCACTTACTCATCAAATCGGACACAACAATAAGTTTTATAACACCAATTTACTGGTGCGTTTACTTATCATTAATGTGCAACTGACCAGCAAATAAAAACTCACACATCTTGGTTTCAAGAATATACTATATTATCGTCTCACAATCACTCGTGATAAAATCCATGAAGTGTTTCTCTTGATTGTAGGTTTAATCCAATACTCTAATCATATTAAAGCACTCATGAACTCTGCAACAAACTTGTGTTATGTCTAAACTTTTAGACAATCTACAGACTCTTCATGACAGTCTTGCTTCATACCTACTTCCAACGTATGACCGACTGTGGAGGTTCGAATAACCCGGTTATTCTAGAAGTCAAAACATGCAAAGTGAAACACAATAATAACATTTAATCCTATATGGCCCCAAAGCTTTTGAGCGTAAATAAAACACTTTCATTTAAACACCATATTGATTACTCATTATTGATTGTTTACTATTTCAGAAAATCAACTTATTACTTGAATTACAACAATAGTTGTCCCATGCTATGAGCATGCACACTATGTTTCCTATGGTCCATGCTTTGTGAAATAGATCAATTGAAAACTTTTTCAATAATGCTCATTTCACAATTCCCAATCCTCATCGTTAGTGTAAGAACACAAGGTTCTTGCCACTACTAGAATATGTAAGATTCTAACATTTTACACAACGATCCTTTCGTAAAGTCATAGCACAAAAGTCACCAAGACCTGGCCAATGAAATTACTAAGTACTCTATCAAAAATTGTTACAAAACAATTATATAGATGTGATGTCTCACACTCAAAGAACATTCCTTTGAACATCCTTTTTGCATAAAATTTTCTAATCTAGACATAAAATTCTTGATATCCAACTCCCAATATGGATACATTTCCATATTTTCCATATGAAAACTCATTCTAAATAGAATCTTATTTATTCATAATAATGTCCATATGATCCATACAGTACTATACTTCCAACTACTCACAAGCGACCAATCCTGAGCGAACTTTGGATCATCCTTTGACAGTGGTTTAATTATTTTAGTCAAAACCAATTCTAATCCCTTTTCCCTCTTAATGCACTGGGCATTTGGAAAAAATTTATAATGGTCAAATATTATAGCATATGCAATCGATCCTATACCCGAAGCGTATGGGACACAATTCATAATATCTTACATATAGACGTGATACTTTACCTGTCTTTTTCTATAAAATTTCTAATTGACATGTTCTCACAATTTTGATTATGAAAAAGGATGTCGTAATCATAACCAAGTTTTGAGAATGCAATTATCCTTTCCATATATAGAATTTCCTCATGTTGAACCATTCCAACATAACATTCATATATATATTTGACTAAATTTGATTAAAATTCCACAATCTAAGCCTTTAGATTTGCAATGAAGTATAATATCCTCTCCTTTAATTATAGCAAAACAACTTTTCAACCCTTGAAACTTCGCAAAGTATAACTCTTGTTTTCTATAATTAATATTGCTAACTTGCAATACTTACCATAATAATCATGCTGCCACTAACATGATGATTATTTCCTTATCAGCATCACACTTATGCTCCTACTAGCTTTGACATGTATTCAGAAAACAATGAAACTTCCAGAAGACAATGCTTATTGAATTCCTTAAGTTCATATTTCTAATACTTGATGCTTTGATAAGCCTTTATCTAAGCTTCTTAAACTCATACACCTTTGCCTTAGAAAGTTGATATGTGTGTCTAAACAAATTTAGAACTTATGTTACTAACTCCCAAATGTTCAGACTAATTGCCAAATCTCAAAATTTGAACTATGAAGAGGGATGTTGTAATCATAATCGAATTTGAGAATACAATTTACACAACTGCTATCTCCTTAAAATCTCTCTTAGTGAGAGAATTTCCTCACAGTCATTTTCATGAAGGAGATAAATCTTATGACACTTAGATTTTAAAGTGTATGTGTTCCTATCCATGTGAATTTGTCATAACAACAATCATAAGACAATGTTTGTGACAAATCCAACACATATGGATTGAACTTGTTCAATCTTGATTTCTTACCTTATGTTAGCACGAATGCTAACCATTTCTTCCAGGTTGTTAAGCAGATCACCCTTACCTTATCAATGTACTTTCCATTGATCAGGGTGCCTTGCCATTATGCATTCCAATTGAGAACTCATAGAACTCATATTGCATAGTTGGCTTAATTTGGAATGGCACAGAAACAAAATTATGTCAACACGATAGGCCGCCATTCTCAAGTCGTGTGCTAGTGATCAACTATTGGTTTATTCTTGATTAGCTCTTGTAATTTTCAAGACAATTGTGACTTCCACTGACTTCTTCACATATATGTTTCTCTTTGTCAAGGAACTTTTCTTGACAAAATAAATACTCAAGAGTTAGTGTGAAATCCTATTAAGACTAACACTTCGCTCAATTGGTTCTTGTTGGTCTTTTTCTTCTGCAAGACATCAAAACTTACCAATTTCAAATGTGCAGGAACAAGAAGACCTTTTCGAATTCCACATTTGTTGAGTGTTATAAACCTACTAAAGATGTGTCACTTAATTCGCAGTCTTGGAGTATGACTCTAAGACTCGATATTTGAACGAAGTATGATTGACTTCTTGATTTAACTATTTCTTCAATTCTCGATTCCTTTTCTTAGACATGCAATTGCACTAAGACTCACTTAGAGGATGAATCTTGATATGGTTCTCAATCTTTAAGGCGATCACAAAACACAATAAAAGGTACTCTCCCTTCTTCTTAGAATAGAGAAACTTTTATCTTTCTGCCTACTCGATTCTTCTTATTTGTTTTGCTATTGATTAAAACTCTTTCAATCAACTCAGAATTACACTCAATCTTAGAAGTATAACCATATTTACTAAACTTTAGTAAATCATGACGACTATCTTTGTCACTCTTGTGGTAGACTCGATCAACGTACGACCTAGTGTACTCGATCTCCTAGTCCTTCAATTGACACTTTGTCAAAGAATTAGTCTAAATTTCCCAAATGTGAAAGTTTTTCATTCGTCATACAATACACGTCGCATGATTCCAAGTTTCTATCCACTTGAAACTTGGGCGATGAGAATCTCTTCCTATTTTGTAAACTCTCGACACTTCCACAAATAACTTAATTAAGAATCAAATCCATTTTGCTAATAATATAAATACACAAACATTAATTTTTCATATAAGCCATTATAAGGATAAATAAATAATATAAAACCTAAAATTTATTTTATTCTGGAAAAACTTGTCCTTACAATGCAATTCAACTGAAAAACTATGTTATTATATATTTCTTAGCAATCTGCCCTAACTCTAAAGTAGCAACTCAAAAATCCGATCTTTGAATCCATACAATCGAAATCCATTTCTTCGTGATCAGATTCAGCACGCTTCTTCCTTAAGTTTCCTTTCTTTTCTTCGATCCTTCAAAACATCAAAATGTAATCTTATCACATCATCTATTAAGAACCAAAAATAGGAACTTATAGAGTTATTTAATGGATTTTACCTAAAGTAGAGCCATACGTCTTGACTCTCCTATCTCTTAGATTTCTCAGGTAAACAGAGCAGCTTCGTCTCCAATGCCCATTCTCTTGGCAGTAAAATCAAATGGACTCCTTTGGTAGATAGCAAGGGACAATCTCAGCCTTTTCTGGACTTCCAATGTAGCCAGTGTCCAATGAAGTATGGGAGTTTGATCGACCAATCAAGTTTTCTTGACCAGTGCGCCAAATCATTGCTCATTCAGCAGCAATAACCAAATAGTTCAAATCAATGAGGGCCACGTCATGAACCATCGTATAGTACTCTCTTATGAACTCACTATACGAATCAGGAAGTGACTGAAGAACCCAGTTAATAGCCAACTTCTTTGAGATATCGACACCCAACATCCTTAACCTATCAATGCGTGACTTCATCTCTAAGACGTGTGCACACACAGGTTTCCCATCTTTGTGTTTACTTGGCAATAGGGATTGAGTGAGCTTAAACTTTTCAAGCCTTTGAACTTGTGGGTGAGGGAGAACAATTGGAGGAGGTGGAAGAAGTGAAGCATGACTCTCATTTCCTTGATCGTATCTTGGAACATCATCTTCATTTGGAAAGCTTTTTCCAAGTGATTTGGGAAGACCATTGTAAGATTCTGACATCTAAAAAAATGGGAAAAAAATTCAAGTTAGTTGATAAGAGTCCTTGATGTAACACCTAAATGAAACATCAAGGCTAGTATCCAACACAATACTCTTCAACCTAGAAGAGGGATGCCGTAATCTAGTTGCAGAATATTTGAAGGTAGGTAAATGACGATTTACCAATTTCCACCATGAAAAACGAAAAAGAAATTTATGTTTTAAATGAATTGAAATTCCTAGATCTTTTGAAATTCATTGAACTTTTCAATGGTATGTTTAATCTTGATTATGCCCTTCAAGTTTGCGACTGGGATGCCGATGATCATAAACAAGGTGTGAATAACCATGCGAATCACATGGTACACTCAATGCAACTATCACCTAACCAATGTGTCGGTTAGCCACACATGCTCCATTCATCTATTATAAACATCGAGCCACCCTTTGTCACCAATGTCAATCCCAAATTAGTGTGCCGGTTAACCACACACGCTCCACTAACATTTGACAAGGGCACGAAGTGTAATTCCATGGATTAGCATACAATTTCACATTTTGCCTAAAGTAAATATGATTTGGGAATTTGTAAAAGCATGTAGTTACTTTGTACTTTATTATATTTATAATGGAAGGTTTTTGTCCTATCCTACCCGTTCGACTAACGACCCTCCACTAGTCAAGAGTGCGGTGGGTAAGAGTGGATACCATTCAATCGCCATTTTATAGGCAATTTCCTTAGACACTACTTATAGACCAGCTTCGTGAATGAGGCCTACTAACAATAAGACTGACTCTTTACTCATATATATATATATATATATATATATATATATATATATAATATTAGACTTTTAATGTTACACTTTTAAATTACTAGGTGGTTTTATTAAATTCTCTTTTTAATTAAAATTTTAATTAACGTAACAAAACCATGTGGGTGTAATTTGAACTTTTCAAAATATTACACAATTAAACTATTAATAAAAAAATTTTAATTCCAAACTTGAGTGCAAGTTTTGAAACATTTCAAAACATTAGGGTTTAACAATTTAAATTTCAAAAACAATACTTTTAAGTTCAAATTTAAACTATAAAACTTAAAGGAAGTAATTTGAAACTATTCAAACTTTGTCAAGAACATTCTAGATCAACAATTCAAATAAGGCAATTATCTAATTTTGACCTAGTCCAATTTCTTGCAAGATAATACACCAAATAATTCAAATAATTAAATTTAATCATATAAGGAAGTAATTATTCAATTAATATGAAATTATCTTTTATTTTGGCAAAGATAATCACCCAATATCATAAAAATCCGATTTCTATCAATAAAAAACGTTTTGGTAATTTTCCCACTGCAAAAATAGGCAAGAAACCCGAAAAAACCTCCATCTGATGCTCTGACTCGTCGAGTCAGGCTTGGACTCGTCGAGTTCACTATGGACTCGGCGAGTCACCCAGTTGACTCGGCGAGACAAGTCGAAAAAACTCAAAATTTTTGATTTTCAGCCAATTTTCGATCAAATACGCATCAAATTCACTAACAAACTGCCCTAGGCTTTGATACCACTTATGGGTTTTGAGCAATACATCATTCCTATGGTGTACATGCAAAACCTAATATCTTTTGAATCTAGTTTGTCTAATGAACATGCAATTGAATATCCAAAGCTATAAGCCCTAGATCTAACATATCATAAACTAAAATAAGGGTTTAGTAATTACCTTTGATTGTTATATAGCAATAACAATCAATCCTTGCTTTGATTGGCTTCAGAAAGCTTAGTGCCTCAAGTGTTGCACATCCAATGAAGTCACACACACCACTAAGGAATTGGATGATGGAGAGAAGAGAGGGGAGGCACCAAAAACGGCTGGAAACCCTAAAGGAAGTATTCACCAGGTTTTTGGGGCCATAAGGGTTCCTGATATATGTTGGCTATTAGGGTTTACAGCTAGGAAACCCTAATTTGACTGCTTAAGCCCTAAGCAGCCCATGGACTCCCTCTTTAGAAGCCTTGGAAGCTTTCTAATGGGTTTCCCCATAGAATTCGTTCACTCCACCTTCTATGGAGTCCATAAGCCCATCTATGTAATTATCTTATAATTACACAATAAGTCCCTTAAGTTTAATTAATCTCTTTTAGCCACAAAACTAATTATTAATTAATTTTTGACTAATATTAAATAAACATTATGATTTCTCCTTTAATATATAATTCTCATAATATATTAATAAATCATAATTAAACCTTTCTCTCCTTAATTCATCTTACATATTGCTATGGTGAAGGCAACCCAAAAGGATCATGCTAACACTAATCCAACAAATTCTCCTACAATAATAGTTTCCACTCGAGCATAAAGATGGAACCTTATCAAGCTATATACGGACAAAAATGGCGTACGCCGTTTTGTCGGCTTGAGGCTGGGGAAAAGCAATTTATGGGACCTGAGATAGTCCATCAAACTACTAAAAAGTTGAAAATAATTAGGGAGAGAATGTTAGAATCTCAGGATCGTCAAAAGAGCTATGCTGACAAAAGCAAAGACCGATTACTTTTGAAGTTGGAGATTCGGTTTTTCTTAATACCTCACCATGGAAGGGACTTATAAGATTTGGAAAAAGGGGAAAATTAAGTCCAAGATTTATTGGATCATTTAAAGTTCTTCATAGGATTAGGAATCAAGCTTACAAGATAGAACTACCAGAAGAATTGAATGGTATTCATAACACTTTTCATGTGTGTTATTTGAGGATTCACGGGAGAAGTTCCCGACATGATTCCACTTTAGGAATTAAGACTTGATGAAAACAAGAGGTTAATTGAAGAACCATAGGCAATCATTGACCGAAAGACTAAGAAGTTGCGATGCAATATGGTCGAGTTAGTGCTTGTCCGTTGGAAACATACGAATGGGCCAAATCACACCTGGGAAATGGAGAGTGACATGATGAGTCTCTATCCGCATTTGTTTGTTGATGTGTAATTCTGGGGACGGAATCATCCTAAAGTGGAGAGAATTATAATGCCCGTGGTTCTAGACTATACATTCATGTTGATGTAATAGTCTAGGTTAACCTTTGTAACTCATTTTGAAATAATGAAAATGTATTATTTGAGTATTATGTGTTTTATGCTTAATTGTATGGCTTAACTGAATTAAGAATAAATATAAATGTAAAAATAAAATGTTAGATAAAACCGATATCGATACATGAAGACGTAGTGGTCACGACAAGGTTCTGAATGTATAAAGAATGTCAAAATCCGAGTTATAACGAAGAAGTTATGACCTGTCGAAGTTTCGCGACAGAACAGGTACGACACTACGTGATGTAAATAGTGAATTTACCATAGAGCGATATTTAGCCTTAGTGATCTAAAAGAAAGTCGTAGACTTCGTTAAACCAAGATCGTGCATAAAAAGAACGCCCAAATCTGACTTCGTATGAGGAAGTTATGATTTTTCTAAGTTTTAGCTTAGCAGTATGCAACCCGAAGTTCGGATTTGAGATCGAGTGATTCCTAACCGAAACAATCTAAACAAGAATCAAAGATCTACTCAATAGTAGTGCTACGGAAGAAAGACAGACGAAAACGGACGTAAGATGAAGAAGTTATCAATTTCTAATGGAGTTTTCTTGTACCAGCCTACTAAAAATATTATAATAAAAATAAAGTCAAAATTAGCCGATGGAGTCTAAATGAAAGTCGTAGAGCATAGTCTTACCAACTCGTGGATATAAAGATCGTCAAAAACGGAGCTCGTATGTAAAAGTTATGAATTTTTAAAGTTCGGAAATGCGGAGTACGCCCAGCGTAAGGGAGTACGCCCATCATACTCGTGTTCTTGGCCACAGATGAGCCACATCGCAGCCTCGAAAGCCTCCGGGCTTATCCACCCAGTATGCCCAGCGTACATGTCGACAGGGGAGTATGCCCAACGTACTCTGAGGTTACGCCCAGTGTAATCAGGGGTTCAATAATCTATAAATAGAACATGAAGGCAGCTGAGTTTTGTTGCCAAATTTCTTCTCTCTCTCTCTCTCCCCCATATTACCTTGTTTTACATGCTAGTTATACCCCCGAAGCCCCACGGTCAGTCTTGCTACCTCTTTAGTTGCCACCCCCTACTTGCTCGTATCATCCTGACACCCAAAGCAAGTCCCGATGCTTTGAAGATCCCAAGAAGAAAAGAGTTTCGAGCCGAAGCTCTACTCGCAAGAAGCCCGGTGTTTGTGAAGATCTCCCGGTTTCATCGAAGAATTGCTACTTGTAGAGCCGTAGTGTTGTACGATAATCATCTTATCATGTGAGTGTGTAGTTACTTTCTTCTAACACATAAATATGAAGTATTTCCATAAAATACGTGTTATGTGTTTATATGTTATGTGTTATTTGAAATGAGTATTGGTTGAATGTTTTATACATGTTTTATGTTGTATATATATTTATATTTTTATCTACAAATATGTTGGGTAGAACATAAGTAGATAGTGATGTGTGATGAAATAAAAATGATGAGAGTCCTCGATGTGATTGTGATCTAGTCATCCAGCAGAATATGGATAATGACCACAGACTTTTCTAGACAGTTCAAGAACGTTGGCAGGCTCATAACCTGTAGGTGTAGTGAACTTGGGTGTTCATTTGTTGTATTCTATCCCCCTTATGGTTGCCTTAGGACATTCATTGCTGAGGAATCCCCTTTGCAGTAGTGTCTGTCCCAATGAAAATTCCTAGACTAGGTCCCTTGTGATAGTTGTTGTTTTAGGGACGTAAAGTGAGGATAACGGGAATGGGTATCGAGTTATTGTTGGTTGGTGAAATTAAATATAATTATTTATTGTGGGTTGAAAACCCTATAAGCTAACAAGCATCCCAAGCCTGACCCACTCATTTTCTTTGTATTACAGGTAGTGGCGCGAGAGCATAAGTTGGAGAACTTGTGAAGATGTTTTTGTTTATAGACCAATAGTTGTATGTAACTGTGTAAGGTCTATGTTTTATTGTTGATGCTTTTGTGTCTATATCGGAACATGACATCCCGAGTTTTGTTATATATGAATATACATTTCTTTAAGAAATGCTTTGGTAAATATTATTTTATCATATTTTGTTTGGGAACAAGTTCCGCAACTCTTTTAAATTAATGGATTACTCTGAATTTATTTTAAAAGCATAAATGAAACCAATCTTTTCTGGCCGTGATTTTAGAGATGTCACACTAATAGTTTCCTTTTACTTGTTATAAATGTAAATTCAACCCTTGGTAATAAAAAGTTCACTACTTATAATACTCATAGCATGGTTAATCTTAGGCAAACCTACGTCAATTCTACACGTCTAGCACAATTGTAACAATATCACTTATGGTTATAATGATAGTTTCACATGACTCATTTATCCTTGAAACATTTGTAATAGGACAAAGAATTGTCTCACAAGAGACCTACGGGTGATCATCCATCACCAACACAATAGCTTGACACAACTACAATCAAGTTAATAATCGAGCAACATGTAGCTAACTTACTGGATTGAAAAGGTGGAATCAATATTCCATGTCAATTCCTATGCAAAAAGCTGTCATGTTCAGTTTTTCACGTGTACTTTTATTGGCATCTCCATTATTTGGTGGAACTACTACACAAAAATCATAGACACTAGACTCAGCCTATGTAACAATTTGGAGAAAACACTAAACATGATGCTCACCGAAGTATACTGCTAAAAATGAGATATAGAAAGAAGAACAACCACTAGTGTAGGAAAACCTTGTTATGAAAATGTTGAGACTGGGCATATTGAGAGGAACTGCTCAAGACTAAAGAACCACGAGGTAAAAATTGAGTCAGAGAAATCGTGATCAAAACAAGGAAAGAAAATCAAGAACCATCAGTAGTAACGGGTGAGTTTCTAATTAACCACTTATGTTGAAGTACTTGTAATTAAGTTATGAAAATAAATATTCATGAACCTAAACTTAAGCATGTATTAAGTAATGAACCCATTAGACTGGAGGAAATATGTAGAGTAGAGGCAATTAGTGAACTGTCGAAAATCTACTGGTGACTTTTAATAAATTTTACCCTAACGCATAACGAATCATGGTTTTATGTCAATCTAGTGTCTATATCCACTGAAAATCCAATATCATTGTCTATATGAAATGATTTTTTAGAGTCATGCCGAGTCATTGTACGACCCCTTTCACTAATAAAGTAACCATGAGAAATCAACATTTTTTCATAGACTTCTTGCCATATCCAAGCAAAAGCTTTGACATTATCATAGGTATGAACCGACTACCTATCCATCATGTCAAGATCTTGTGCTACAAGAAAATTACGTGACTACCTACCCAATGGGTAAACCATGGTCACTTATGTTGATAGGTCGGAGAAAAAAAGCTAAAGCTTCCTTCCTACCTTAAAAATCAAATGATGGACGGTTGTAAACTTCTCTACTTAGTGCGATTTAAGTAATCTCGTGAAGGAATTTAGCAAATGTGAAGGATTGGATCCGGTGTGAAGGATTAATCAAATTTAATGGATTTAATCATGTCACATCCCAAAACTGAGAACGGCGGAAATGGTCTAGGGCGGAGGACGTCATGTAATGTATCACAACAATGCAAAGTAGTAAACAAGCAACAACATCATCCATTGCATTAATAGTATAATTTTAAATACATGTGTGTTCTTTCATAGTATAAAACAACATAATGAATGTTCAAAATAAAAGACGAGTCTTGACTGCTCCGTCTTCACAAAACCTGGTTGTCGTACCTGTCTATTTGTGACCTGAGAATACAAGTTATTTTGAAGGCGAGTATCAGCAATAAAGCTGGTGAATTCATAAGTATTAATGTGTCTTTGATTTGTAAAACTGTAAAGAAAGACTTGTAAATGTTTGAAGAAAAGTTTGTATCAATGAACATGTTTGTAAGTAATTATAAGTGTTTGACAACCCTAGAAAATCCTATATTTCCTACTAGTATAAAAGTAGTCTTCTACAAAGACCTAACTATTTTGAAAGTAGTCTTCTACCAAGACCCGACTGTTTTGTAAGTAAGCATCACTGTAAATGTGATGGTTTTTCCCTTGTATAACTATTATTATAAAACTATAGTCTACCTCATCGTTTATGCGTATGTGTCACAATATAAAGGTAATAAGGAAAATAGTCTATCTATATCAAATATATCCTACCTCGTCATTCATGTGAATGTGTCACAAAGTAAAGGTAAGAAGGAAAATAATATAATAACTAAAATTGTATCCTTTGGTACTAGGATATTCACGGCGTGGAAACTCGCCGAATAGTACAACCATAGACATCCGTCGATGAGCATTTTCCCTACTGTAGCTAACAGTCTTGGGTGTGGAATGGTAATTCTCGAAACGTTTGTAATAGATTCTATGTAATACTATCTATTAAATGTATCAATGTAAACGTATTTATGTAAACGTATTCATGTGAGCGTATCTATGTAAACGTAACGTATTTATGTAAACGTATTAATGTAAGCGTATCTCTGTAAACGTATCTATGTAAACGTATTTATGTAAACGTATCTCTTCATATAGTATGTAACGTATTAGTATAGACTCATGAATGAACTGACTCTTGTGTGATTCCTTGTACTTGGAATAGTAAGTAGTATCTCCTCACTATACCTATTATAGTTACTATTAATGTACGTGTATAACCGAAAGTATGCCTTTGCTACCCAAAGGTACTTAACTGACTGATGGAACTTTTATGTCTATATATGTATACATGATATATAACTAATATTTAGACGACATTCGGATGAATAACCGGTGCTCTAAGGCCACATCCCAACTAGGAAAAAGAAATAAAGCGAGCTAGCCATCCTAAGTCCTTTAAACATTACTTATATAACTATACATATATAGGTATGCATTTGACAATATAAAAGTATAAAAGAAGTTTTGTAAAACCTTTGAAAAGTTTAATAACTAAGAAATGATGACTTAATGTCAGTTTATAAAACGATTTGAATGTAGTTTGTTTGATAAGACAGTTTGATAAAGAGTTTTAAGCATGTAAAAACGTTTGAGAAAGTCATTTGAAGTAATCTGTTTGGTAAAATAGTTAAAAGTATAGTAAATCCATTTGTATGCTAGTTATTAATCACATGTGATTGATATAATAACTAGCATGATTCAACTTGTACTCCCCCACCCCATAAAGCATTTATAAACATTTAAAGACATTTAAAAGGTTAATTAAGGGGTATGAACTCACCTATAGTGAGTGGATTGTATGGAAGTGTCGGATAAGTGGTTGGTGTCAAATGAAGACCTAAACACACAAGATGATCCTAATAACATATAAAGACATATGTATATATACAATTAGTGATTATAACACTAATTAGACAAGTATAAACATTTTAAGGCGTGGAAAATTGTAACATACACGTTCTGAAATTGTGTATTGTTATTATTAAAAGTGAATAAAATTGAGTGTTGAGTTCTAACAAGATGTTTTTTTTTACTAAAAATGAAGTAAAACTATGTTTAGAATCACTCAGAAAATATTGGAAGTCTTATAAGATTCAAATTAAAAGCCAAATAGTGAAATTTAGTGAAAATATAAAATTTGAAATAAGTAAAACTTAATTATTTAAAGTTGTAAATAATCTCGTTAGAAACTTGTAGGCAAAAACCTCGTCGAAATCCGAGTTATAACGAATAAGTTATGACCAACCGAAGATCCGCGACAAAACCGGCACGGCACAGAATGACATAAAAAGTGAGTTTTTGATAAACTACTTTTTAGCATTAGAAATCTAAATTAAAGTCGTAGTATTCGTTAAACCGAGAAATTCGATAAAAAGAACGCCAAAATCTGACTTCATATGAGGAAGTTATGATTTTTCGAAGTTTCAACTTAGTAGTAGACAGCTAAAAACTCGAATTTTAGATTGAGCGATATTTGACCGATACATCCTAAATGACAATCGAAGGTCTCGTCATTTGTAGTACAACGGTAAAAAGTCTGACAAAAATGGATGTCGGATGAAGAAGTTATGAATTTTTAACGGATTTTCGTGTCCCGGTCTGTTAAAAATAATAATATTAAAAATAAAGTCAAAATTAAACGACGAAGTCTAAACGAAAGTTATAGAGCGTAATTTTAGCTACGCGTGCATATAAAGAACGTCAAAAACGGAGCTCGTATGCGAAAGTTATGGATTTTAGAAGTTCGGGGCCCGAAAACCGAGAATTTTCGCATGAACAGTACCGACACGAAGCAACTACGTCACCTCGCACAAAGCTACTGCGTCACCGGAGACGTGGCCATTCCAAGAAACAATGCGTATCGCATGCTGATTCGACCGAAGTGCGGTCCAAGGGACTTCCGACACGCCTCACCTTGGTGTCCGAAGCTCGCTCCTCCTCGTCACTCCTCGCGTCCGAGCCTCGCAGATGCGACGTGGCCCTCGCTGCTGATGCCACCGAGCTGCTTCGCTGCCTGGTTCCTTCCCAGCCGACTTCGGCCTCGGCCCTATATAAAGGGAGGCTGCGAACCTTGCCAACTAACTTTGTAAATTTGCCACTTTGAGCCCCTCTTTCCATATTTTCTTTATTTTGACTTTCGCATTAGCCCCGGTATCAATTTTAGCACCCGAAACACATCCCGAAGCTCCCGAGAAGCCCGAAAATTTTATCTTTTCGTTTTTGAAGTCCTACCTTCGCAGAGCCCAGTTTTCAATTAAGCTCCCAGTTTTTAACATAGAAACTCATATTTAAAGCCGAAATGTTGTCCAAATTACTATTTTAACCCCCAATTAACTTATGGTGAATTCAATATATAGGAACAATTGTATGTTATGTGTTATATGTACTATGTGCTTCTCAATGTTATTATTCTGAGTTATTTTCCCGTGTTATTTTATTCACTATGTTTATAGCAAATATAATACCTTTGACCATGTGATCAGTGAAAGGACTTAGATTCACATTAGTACTGGTACGTAGCCTTTGGCCATGTAGTGCATGTCTCCGTAATAGAATGACTTATATTCTATGGCATTGGCAGAAAGTTAGATAGGAATGGTATGTAGCCTCCGACCATGTAGAGCATGACTCCGTAAGGGAATGAACTCTATTCTATGGTATTGGCAAATTGTTAAACATGGTGTGAAAACCTAAAATCTACCGAAATGCTAAACAGGGCGTGAAAATTTGAAATCTATCATATTGATAATCAGAAATTATATGTCTTCTGTGCCATTTGGGCCAAAGCTTTATTGATGCATATCCAGTATTGAAATCGTTATGTCTCATTGAAAAGTATATCTTTGAATAAAGTCTTTGATTGATATGAACGCTTGTCACATGATTTCACATATGTCTTGTTGTTCCTCTTTGCTTTTTCCACATTGAAGTATATATATGGCATAAGATTATATTGTATCTATTTATTGAATTCACTAAGCGTTATCGCTTATTCCTCTCAATGTTTAACAATTGCAGGTGATGAGTATCCTGTTGGATTAGTGTCTAAGTCCATAACTATTTTGGTATGTACTTGACCCGATTATGAGCATGGTCCTTTTGGGTTGCCTTCACCATAACAATATGTAGGATGATTTAAGGAGAGAAAGGTTTAAATATGATTTATTAATATATTATGAGAATAATATATTAAAGGAGAAATCATATTGTTTAATTAATATTAGTCAATAATTAATTAAGAATTAATTTTGTGACTAAAAGAGATTAATTAAATATAGGGAACTGGACTGCAATTATTGGATAATTGAGTTATTGGGCTAAGGAATGCTAAAGGAATAAGGGGTGAACGAAATTATGATGGAAGCCCATCACATTTTCGTCCATAGCCTTGTCCAAAAGGTTCCATGGGCTGCTTAGAGTTTAAGCTATCCATTAGGGTTTTGTCTGAAACCCTAGCAGCCCACACAAGTATATAAAGGACCCCTTAGGCCCCAAAAACGTGGACAACTGATTCTCTAGGGTTTCTAGTCGTTTTTGGGCAGCCTCCTTACTTCTCCTCTTCATCCAAGTTGCATATGGTGTTTGTGACTCCATTAGAGGTACTACACTTGTGGTACTTGCTTTCAAGAGCTAAGGAAATTCAAGGAACTAGTTGTTATTGCTATATAACAACAAAAGGTATGTATTCTAGCTTTATATATGAATTTCGAAAATTATAGTAGCATGCCAGGTTTCTTTTTGTGTTCATAAAGTTGTATAACTAATAGTGAAAACATAGATCCAATACTAGGGTTGCATGCACACATAGGATTGTTTGTATAAAACCCATCAGTGGTATCAAAGACATTGGTTTTTGTTTTCAATTAGCTTTTATTCAAATTTGTGAACTTGACATATTAGGGTTTATGGCTAATAAACCCTAAAGGCTAGGTAATTTTCGCAATTAGGGTTGCAAAACCCTAGATGGCGATTTTTGCTAGGGTTTCCCAAATCCTTTCCTTAGCCTCCATGATTTTGAAATCTAGGGTTATCCAACCCTTGGATTTCGAAATTACCTCCTTCCCCAAGGTTAGATCCTAAATTTTAGGGATTTGGATGATCCCATATCTTGTAATTATCTTTTAATTGTTAAATATGGTAATTAAAGATCTTGAATTATCCCATCCCTTATTTTCGAGATTTAGAGAGGGATTCAAGGGATTAGGATATCTTAGATGTATAATTGGTAATTATCCTCATGATCTAGATAATCCCTTGTGATTTAATAATTTAAATTAATTGTTTAATTTATGGTAATTATTAAATCAACAGTTTTAATATTTAAAATTTTAATTTAAATGTCTTAAATTCGAAAATTTTAACTGAGATTAAAACCTAATTGTTTTGAAGAGTTTCAAAACTTGCCCTCAAGTTTTGGAATTTAAATTGTTGATTAAAAGTTAATTTTGAAAGTCTAAATTCCAAAACCCTGATTTTGAAAAGTTCAAATTAAACCCTTATGGTTTTATTAAATTAATTAAGTGTATAATTAAAGAGATTTAATAAATCCATAATGATTTTGGTTAATTAAAAGTATAATTTAAACCACCTAGTATTTTAAAAGTGTAAAATACACCCTTATACTATATATAACATTAAAAGTTTAATATTATATATGTATAACTAAAAATTCAGTCTTACCGTTAGTAGGCCTCATTCACGAAGCTAGTCTATAAGGGGTGTTTACGGAAATTGCCTATAAAATGGCGATTGAAAGGGTATCCACTCTTACCCACCGCACTCTTGACTAGTGGAGGGTCGTTAGCCGAATGGGTAGAATAGGACAGAAACCTTCCATTATAAGTATAATGAAGTACAAAGTAACTAAATGCTTTTTCAAATTCCAAAATCATAGTTACTTTAGGCAAAATGTGAAATTGTATGCTAACCCATGGAATTACACTTCGTACAATTGTCAAACGTTAGTGGAGCGTGTGTGGTTAACCGGCACACTAATTTGGGGATGACATTGGTGGCAAAGGGTGGCTCGATGCTTATCATATATCAATGGAGCGTGTGTGGCTAACCGGCACATTGATTAGGTGATAGTAGCATTGGGTGCACCATGTGATTCGTATGGTTATTTACACCTTGTTTGTGATCCTCGGCATCCCAGTCACGAATAGTAGGGCATAATTGAGATTAAACATGCCATTGAAGAGTTCAATGAGTCTCAAAAGATCTAGGAGTTTCAATTCATTTAAAACTTAAACTTCTTTTTCGTTTTTCATGGTGGAAATTGGTAAATCGTCATTTACCTACCTTCAAATATTCTGCAACTAGATTACGGCATCCCTCTTCTAGGTTGTAGAGTATTGTGTTGGATCCTAGCTTGATGTTTCATTTGGGTGTTGCATCAAGAATTCTAATCAACTTAACTTGAATTTTCTCCCGTTTTGTAGATGTCTGAATCTTACAATGGTCTTCCCAAATCCTTTGGAACAAGCTTTCCAAATGAAGATGACGTTCCGAGATACGATCAAGGAAATGAGAGTCATGCTTCACTTCCTCCACCTCCTCCAATTATTCTCCCTGACCCACAAGTTCAAAGGCTTGAAAAGTTCAATCTCACTCAAGCCCTTTTGGCAAGTAAACACGAAGATGGGAAACCTGTGTGTGCGCACGTCTTAGAGATGAAGTCATACATTGATAGGTTAAACATGTTAGGTGTCGAGATTTCAAGTGAGTTGGCTGTTGACTGGGTTCTTCAGTCACTTCCTGAATCATATAGTGAGTTCGTTAGAGAGTACTATATGATGGACCACGACGTGACCCTAATTGATCTCACCTATTTGCTTATAGCTGCTGAATCAGCAATGATTTGGCGTGCTGGTCAAGCAAATTTGTCTAGTGAATCAAACTCCTAAACTTCAATGGACACTGGAAACATTGGAAGTGTTGTGCCAAAGGAGCCCATTTGCTTTTATTGCCAAGAGAAGGTGCATTGGAGACGAAGCTGCCCTAACTACCTGAAAGATCTAAGAGATGGGAGAGTCAGGACGTATGGCTCTACTTCAGGTAAAATCCATTATCTAACTCTTTTGAGTTCCTATTATAGATTCTTAATACATGATGTGATAAGATTACATTTTGATGTTTTGTAGGATCGAAGAAAAGAGAGGAAGCTTGAGAAAAGAAGTGAGCTGAATCTGATCATGAAGAAATGGATTTCGATCGCATTACTTGAAGAATGGATTCTTGAGCTACAACTTGGAGTTAGAATAGATTGTTAACATAGTTTTTCAGTTGAATTGCATTGTAAGGACAAGTTTTTCCGCAATAAAATAAATTTTGATTTTGTGTTATTTATTTATCCTTACAATGAAATATATGAAAAATTGATGTTCATGTACTTATATTATTAGCATAATGGATTTGATTCTTAATTATGTTATTTGTGCAAATGTCAAACGTTTACCAAATAGGGAGAGTTTCTCATCGCCCAAGTTTCAATTGGACAGAAACTTGGAATCATGCAATGTGTATTGTATGATGAATGAAAAACCTTCACATTTGGGAAACTTAGACTAATTCTTTGGAAAAGTGTCAATTGAAGGACAAGGAGATCAAGTACACAAGGTTGTGTATTGATCAAGTCCACCACAAGATTAACAAAGATATTTGTCATGACTTACTAAAGCTTAGTAAATATGATTATACTTATAAGATTAAGTATAATTCTAAGTTGATTGAAAAAGTTTCAATGAATAGTAGAACGAATAAAGAAGAATCAAGTAGGCAGAAAGATAAAAGTTTCTCTATTCTAAGAAGAAGGGAGAGTACCTTTTTTTTTATGATGAAGTCTTAATGATTAATACCATATCTCAATTGATCCTCTAAGTGAGTCTTAGTGCATTTGCATGTCTAAGAAGAGGTATCAAGTATTGTAGAAATGGATATATCAATAAGTCAATCATACTTCGTTCCAATATCAAGTCTTAGAGTCAAGATTGTGACATTGAGTGAAAAGTCTTAAGTAGGTTTATAACACTCATCAAATGTGGAATTTGGAAAAGTTTTCTTATTCTTGCACATTTGAAATTGGTAAGTTGTGCTGTCTTGGATAAGACAAAGACCAACTAGGACCAATTGTGTGAAGTGTTTTGTCTTGATAAATGCTTCACTAACTCTTGAATATTTGTTTGTCAAGAAATGTTTCTTGACAAGAGAATCTTATATGTCAAGAAGTCAGTGGGAGTCTTAATGGTCTTGAAAAGTTTCAAGAACAAATCAAGAATAAACCTTATCGATCATCACTAGCACACGACTTGAGGTTTACAACCTATTGTGCTGACATTGTTTTGTTTCTGTGCCATTCCAATTGAGTTAATTGTGTATATGAGTTCTATGAGTTCTCATTTGAATACACACTAAAGCCTTAGTCGATGTAAAGTAAATTGATATGTAAGGACAAGTTACTAAACTACTTGGAAGACATGGTGGGTACTCGTGTTACCATAGGGCAAGAAATCAAGATTAAGAAAGTTCAGTCCATATGAGTTTGGATTTGTCGCAAACCTTGGTTTTGGCAAATTCACATGGATAGGAACTCATACACCATAAAATCTAAGTGTCATAAGATTCCCTCCTTCATGAAAATGACTGTGAGGAAATGCTTTCACTAAGAGAGATTTTAAGAAGATAGCAATTGAGAAAATTGTATTCTCAAATTCGATTATGGTTACGGCATCCCTTTCCATAGTTCGAATTGTGAGATTTGGCAATTAGTTTCAACATTTGGAACTTAGTAACATAAGTTATGAATTGTTTAAACACACATATGAGCTATCTAAGGCAAAGGTGTATAAGGTTAAGAAGCTTAGATAAAGGCTTATCGAAGCATCTGGTATTAGAAATATGAATTTCAGAAATTCAATAGGCATTGTTTTCTGGAAGTTCATTTGTTTTCTGAATACATGTCAAAGCTAGTGGGAGCATAAATGTTATGCTTATATGATAATCATCATGATAGTGGGAGCATAAGTGTTATGCTTATGGCGAGTATTGCAAGTTAGCAATATTAATTATAGAAAAACAAAGATACAATTTGCAAAGTTGCATGGGTTGAAAAGTTGTTTTGCTATAATTAAGGGAGAGAATATTATACT
The DNA here is from genome assembly GCF_052625555.1 of Lactuca saligna. Taxonomy (NCBI): domain Eukaryota; kingdom Viridiplantae; phylum Streptophyta; class Magnoliopsida; order Asterales; family Asteraceae; genus Lactuca; species Lactuca saligna. Next base: position 140,344,025 of record NC_136419.1, on the reverse strand, counting down.
CTGTTTCAAAATCTAAAGCTTAGATTAAGAAATTTTAATATTTTCAGTCAAAGGATACATTGTGTGTTCTTAAAATTCGATTATGATTACGGCATCCCTCTTCATAGTTCAAATTGTGAGAACATGACACATAAAATATTATGGCAAAAGATTGGTAAAGTATCATATCTTTATGTAAGACATTATGCATCGTGTCCCATACGCTTCGGGTATAGGATCGATTGTAAATGCTATAGTATTTTACCATTCTAAAATTTTCCAAATGTCTAGCGCATTAAGAGGGAAAAAGGACTAGAATTGGTTTTGACTGAAAGAATTTAACAACTATCAAAGGACGATCCAAAGTTCGCTGAGGATTGATCGCTTGTAAGTAGTTGGAAGTATGGTATTGGATGGACCATATCGACATTATTATGAATAGATAAGATTCTATTAAGAATGAGTTGTCATATGGAAAATGTGGAAATGTTTCCATATTGGGAGTTGGATATTGAGAGTCTATGCCTAGATTAGAAACTTTTATGCAAGAAGGATGTTCAAAGGAATGTACTTTGAATGTGAGACTTCACATCTATGGAATTGTCTTGTAACAATTTCTAAGAAAGTACTTTGTAATTTCATTAGCTACGTCTTGGTGACTTTTGTGCTATGATTTTGCAAAGGGATCGTTGCATAAAATGTTAGAATCTAGCATATTCTAGTAGTGGCAAGAACCTTGTGTTCTTACACTAATAATTAGGATTAAGGAATTGTGAAATGAGCATCATTGGAAAAGTTTTCAGGTGATCTATTTCACAAAGCATGGACCATAGGAAACAAAGTGTGCATGTTTAGAGCATGGGACAATTGTTGGTATAATTCAAGTAATGAGTTGATTATCCGAAACATTAAATGATAAATCATGAGTAATCAATATGGTGGATAAATAGAAGGGTTTTATTTACTCTCACAAGTTTGGGGCCATATAGGATTAAGTATTGTTGTTATGTTTCACTTTGCATGTTTTGACTTCCAGAATAACTAGGTTATTCAAACATCCACAGTCGGTTATACGTTGGGAGTAGGTATGAAGAAAGACTGTCATGAATGTGTCTGTAGATTGTCTGAAGTGTTTAGACATGGCACAAGTTTGCTGCAGAGTTCATGAGTGCTTTGATAAGATTAGAGTATTGGATTAAACCCACGCTCACTTGGATCACTTCATGGTTTTATCACGAGTGATTAGTGAGACGATAATATTGTATATTCTTGAAACCGAGACATGTGAGTTGTTATTTGTTGGTCGGTTGCACATTGATAATAAGTAAACGCACCAGTAACTTGGTGTTATAAAACTTATTGTTGTGTGTGATTCGATCAGTAAATGCAAGCGAGCATTTGAGTCAAAGTTTATCCATTTCTTTTACCCAAAGTGGGATAAAAGCGATATATGTGGGCCTCTCGATGATTTAGTGATGACACCTAAGCGCTTGGCCAAGCCGGGACTAAGTTGATGTGTTCAATTGTAGTCTGTTGTCAGTCATCATAAATCGGAAGTCGGGAAACAGTATAGAGAGAATGATTGAAATTCATGTCTTATGTCTATACGATATCTTGCGAATGGAGGAATATATAATCCCTTATCTAGAGGACGCGCTATCTGATAAGATCAGAGTTGACAGCGGCTTTTGAAAGCTACGATTGCTGATCAGGTTCTGAAGTCATACGGAAAATAGTTATTAGACTTATCCAAGTGGGAGACTGTTGGATTAGTGTCTAAGTCCATAACTATTTTGGTATGTACTTGACCCGATTATGAGCATGGTCCTTTTGGGTTGCCTTCACCATAGCAATGTGTAGGATGATTTAAGGAGAGAAAGGTTTAAATATGATTTATTAATATATTATGAGAATAATATATTAAAGGAGAAATCATATTGTTTAATTAATATTAGTCAATAATTAATTAAGAATTAATTTTGTGACTAAAAGAGATTAATTAAATATAGGGAACTGGACTGCAATTATTGGATAATTGAGTTATTGGGCTAAGGAATGCTAAAGGAATAAGGGGTGAACGAAATTATGATGGAAGCCCATCACATTTTCGTCCATAGCCTTGTCCAAAAGGTTCCATGGGCTGCTTAGAGTTTAAGCTATCCATTAGGGTTTTGTCTGAAACCCTAGCAGCCCACACAAGTATATAAAGGACCCCTTAGGCCCCAAAAACGTGGACAACTGATTCTCTAGGGTTTCTAGTCGTTTTTGGGCAGCCTCCTTACTTCTCCTCTTCATCCAAGTTGCATATGGTGTTTGTGACTCCATTAGAGGTACTACACTTGTGGTACTTGCTTTCAAGAGCTAAGGAAATTCAAGGAACTAGTTGTTATTGCTATATAACAACAAAAGGTATGTATTCTAGCTTTATATATGAATTTCGAAAATTATAGTAGCATGCCAGGTTTCTTTTTGTGTTCATAAAGTTGTATAACTAATAGTGAAAACATAGATCCAATACTAGGGTTGCATGCACACATAGGATTGTTTGTATAAAACCCATCATATCCTATATAGTTTTATACTACTGAAAGATTTAGAATAGTTAATACTATTTATCTATATTTTAATGCTCATGTATGTATATGAATAGTAGATTCCTGGTTAGACATGAAATGTAATAAAACTTAGTCGGTTTGTATCCAATCCTTTGTAATCATTTTATCAATATAAAATATTGTTTTATAAATATGCATGTAGCATGTTTTGAGGAAGTAACTTAAGAATAATATTAGAATAGTATGAAAGTTTGGGTCTTTCATAAATACGAAAGTTGGGGTCTTTCAAAAACACTTTGGTCAAAGTGTTAGGAGGCCATTGGGTTGCAACAAAGGAATGCAAGGCATTTTAACTGATTTTATGGTCAATGGACCATACTTATTGGAGTTTACGGCCCAGGGGAGTTTACTCATGGTCGTAAACTCTCAAATGGGTCTCCAAATGAGGCTTAAAGGTAAGGTGTCTTATGTGGTTAAGTGTTCCAACGCTTAAACAAGAGGCTAGGTGAGTTTAAGGTCCAAGAATGACCCTTACATGTGTTTACGGCCTGGGGACTACTTCCCCATGAGTTTACAGCCGTAAACACATGGTATGAAGTACCATTTCGTTTCTTGAAGTCCCTAGTTCAATGGTGTAAGGTTCTACACTAAGATCCAAGGCTTGGTAAGGGACTAGGGTGCCATTTGCACCACTTATAGGGGTTTACGACCCAAGAACATGTCTTGGCCATAAACTCCTTTGATCTAGTGTTTCTTTGTGTTTTCTAAGGCCTAAACATGTTAAACCTAGTGTAAAACGAGTTAGAACAAGAGTACTTACGATATAGGAGCTTGCACTGATCGGTTTTGGCCAAGAACACTAGTGTGTGTTCTTGGTGAAACTTGAAGATCTACAAAATGGAATGATTTTACAGATGAAATCATGTAAGATCACTAGTTCATGTAAGATATCAACTAGTTAGGGCAATAAACTTACGAGTTTTGAAGATCGGGGACGAAGATCGGGATGATACTTGAGAGGATTTGGGAGTAAATCATCCAAGGGAAAGGAAGAATGAAACAAATGGCTAAAACTTGACCATATAGGGGGAGTTTACGGCCGTAAACTCCATTGTTATGGCCGTGAACTCTTTGTCACGATTTTATGTCTCGTTCCTTGTGTTATAACTTCAGCAGATAAACCCCGACACTTATCCCTTAAGTGTACAAGGCTCCGAACGCTCAAATAAACTCCTAATTGTGCTAAAAGATAACAAAAATGAGTTTGAATTTTAATGAAATGTTTGACTGTAGAGGATAGAAATTTTCGGGTTGTCACAAATCAAATGTAAAGGATTTGATCATATGTGAAGGCTTGGATAATGTCAAAGATTTAATCAAATGTAAAGGGTTTGATCAAATGTGGAAGAGTAAGTGAAGAATTATTAATGATGATTTATATTTGACATTTTTTATTTTCTTGAGATGGTTTTTACAAATAATGTTTATAATATGAATTTAAAAATAAAAATTTTGGTTTGGAAATTTGGATGTTACATATTGATATCAGAGCCCTGGTTTGAGGAATTTAGATGAACACTTGTGGGATTCCGAACTCAAACTAAGGATCTGAGAGTTTTCATAAGAGATTTTCAAAAGTAAAACAAAAAAATTTCAAAAGAGAAAACTGGATTCGTATGGAAGGTAGTATTGGGCCCTTACTACTAAAAGCATTGGATCCATATGCGACTCAAGAAGGAATCTTAGTGTAATGAGGAACTTGAAGGAGTGTCTAAGTGTTTGTGTATGCTCCTTAGAATGTTTGTAATAGTTTTCATGTATGTTTCAGTATGGTCGTTACCCGAGGTTCAGGCTCTAGCGACCCCGAGAGGCCGAGTGCTAGTGGTGATGGGATCCATAGGATCATTTCCGTTAAGGTGGATGTGGCGATCAGGGAGGCCATACCAGAGATGTTCAGGTCTATTAAGACCATGTTGATCGATACTTTTGATGAACGCTATGTGTCCGTCCCTGAGGCTGTTGTTGTCGCAACCGTTGTTGATGCGAGACCGTAGGGTGGTGATTCGTTGTGGTACCAGGACTTCAACAACATGAAGCCACCAAAGATTAATGGGATACAGGACATGATTTCTAAGATAAGATGAATTTATCATGTATAGGGTTGTTTCTACACTTGCTCCTTTTCACAGAATTTGAAGGTTCGCCTTAAATTGAACCTGCTTCTCTTGGGAGTGAAGGATTGGTGGAAGTTTGTGATGGATGACTACTTTCCTCTGGAGCATTCTGTAGTGACTTCGGAGAGATTTAATGATATATTTAGAGATGATTTTGTGCCATTGGTTGAGAAAGAGCGGTTAGCATAAGAATTCCTATCTCTCAAGCAAAAGACAAAGATGGCGACTGAGATCACCAGGAAGTTCCATGAAAGGGCTTTGTTTTGCCTTAAACATGTGTCTTCGGAGTAGGCACATGTGAGTTCATATCTGAGTATCCTAAAGAGGGATATATATGATTTCATGGTGAACACTTCATATTGAACATTGGTGTAGTTGTAGACCAATGTCAAGAGGATGGAGATTGAGTTGGAGACACATGAGAGAGAAGAGGGGGAGACTCATGATAGAGATAGGAGGCCAGTGCAGTCACAACCGGCGACTAAGAGGTTCAAACTTGTTTACTCAAAAGTTGGAAGCCAGAAGGGCCGAACTTGTAGCAAGTGTGGAAAGGGTCATGAGGGACAATGTCGATCAGGGACTATTTGTTACATGTATGGAGAGGAGGGGCATATGGAAAAGGATTGTCCCAAAGGATTTCGGGTTAGCTTCAATTGCAACCAGACAGGTCATACTAGGTCCAAGTGTCCTCAACTTGCATTGAGGACGGTTCATGATCTGGCTCCCACAACCTTGCATATTATTGATGGCCGATAGGGGAAGGCCGATGCTCCAAGGGCTAGAGGGAGAGTGTTTAAGTTGACAGTAGAAGAGGCCAGAGCAGCACTGGATATCATGGTTGGTATGTGTTTCTTTAATATTTTTGTTGATTTGTTTTATGTTTTCTTATGATATTGCTCTTGTTAGGTACTTTCCTTGTGAATTTTGTACGTGCTCTAGTGTTATTTCACTATGGTGCGAGTCGATCTTTTGTGTTATCATCCTTTTGTCATGGTTTTAGCATTGCTCGTGAGGCCTTGAGTTGGCCATTGAGGATTTCTATTGCTAATGATCATGCAGTCTCCGCTACTGACATCTATCGGTGATGTGTACTGTAGATTGTTATTTTTGGGTATCCGATCGACCTTATTCCTATTGCAATGGGAGATGTCTGCGCTATCGTGGTTATGGAATGGTTGAGCCGTTTTGGGGATCTAATTGACTGTGAGCAGTAATTGGTGACGTTTTGAGATCCTAGTGGGGGAGTGCTTACCATTTACGGCGAGTGTATGAGGATGAGATCAACCTTTTGTTCTACCGTCAGGGCAAGGCAGTGTTTATAGCATATGTGCATGGGTTATCTGGCATATGTGGTGGATACTCGGGTTGATGAGAAGAGACCGATTTCCATTCTTGACGTTCTTATTGTGCATGATTTCCTTGATTTTTTTTCGGATGATTGTCAGGTATGCCTCCCAAGTGGCAGGTGGAGTTTCATATTGATATGACACCTGGTGTGGCATTGATTTCCAAGGAACTGTATTGCCTTGTGCCACCCGAGATGCATGAGTTATCCTCTCAGCTTCAGGATCTGTTAGGAAATGAGTTTATTCAGCCAAGTAGTTTTCCGTGGGGAGCACCGATCCTTTTTCTCAAGAAAAAGGATGGTTTGCATCGGATGTATATTGACTATCAAGAATTGAACAAGCTAACGGTGAAAAACCATTATCCATTTTGAGGATTGATGATATTTCGATCAGTTGTAGGGGTTGTCTTGGTTTTCCAAGATCGATCTGAGGTGTGGTTACCATCAGACGAGGGTGCGAGAGGATGATATTGAAAAGACGGCCTTCTGAACTTGTTATAGATATTACGAGTTTGTGGTGATACCTTTTGGACTCACTAATGCACTAGCAACGTTCATGGATCTCATGAACCGTTTGTGTAGGCCCATGTTGGACCGTTCAGTGATTGTCGACCACAGAGAAACATAAGGAGCATTTGCATGAGATTCTTGGGGTTTTGAGGATGGAGAGGTGATATACCAAGTTCTCCTAGTGTGATTTCTGGTTATGTGAGGTTCAGCCTCCGTCTAAGATTCGGAGTTACCTCGGTTTGACAGGATATTATCAGAGATTCATTTGAGACATCTCCAAGATTGAAGTTCCTCACACTAAGTTGACGAGGAAGGATGTTGTGTTTAGATGGAGGCCTGAGTAGTAGGCATCATTTGAGACTCTTTGGCAGAGACTTTGTCAGGTGTCGGTACTTACCCTCGATGAGAGAGTTGAGGAGTTTGTGGTCTATTGTGATGCATTAATTTTAGCATAAGGTGTGGTGCTGATGCAAAGAGGACATGTTATTGTGTATGCTTCGAGGTAGCTGAAGCTTCATGAGGCGAAGTATGCCACCCATAATCTGGATTTGGGAGTGGTGGTTTTCACCCTCAAGATTCACCTATAGTTTATGATTCCGGATATTTTGTGACACTAATATTTTGATGATGGTTTATATTAGACATTTACGATTTTCTTGAGATGGGTTTCATGAAAAAAAAAAATTATTTGTGTTTAAAAATGAAAATTTTGGTTGGGAAATTTAGATGTTATAATTTGATATGATACTTAGAGACATTATCTATTCAGTGGACGGTCATAATGTGTTTAGATGCAAGACCATTGTAATTGGAGGTAACTTTAGATAAAAATTTTCTAGTAATACAAAGAGACAATCATTTAGATATTATGTAGACATCATTACATTCATCAAGATTATGATGTGAATGTACAGTTTTATGTTTAATCGTAAACATGAGGCTTCAAGTTGGTTGTCCAACTAATAATTTGGATGAGATAAAATCATTTGTTGAATGAATTCATAAAATTGGTGATGGTAATATTGTTGGCTCTAATGATGATGAATATGAAGTTAAATTTCCATAAGACATTATGATTTGCTCAAAATGTGACCATATTCTTTTAACTATATCCACTATTTATCCATCTTTTGAAAACGATCTTCGTGATCCATCATATTTTCAAGATAAATCTATTTTGGTCCATACAAATGAAAAAAGTCAATGCTTTCGATGACTATATGTTAGAAGTGATGAAAGATGAAGGGAAAATGTATTCGAGTTTAGATTCTTGGTGTGAGACAGGGTAACAAGATTCTCTTGAGGAACCAATCTACTCTCCAGATGTGTCGAAAGGTTTTAATGCATTTAGAATTCCCAACCATAAACTTACACTAAAAATAAGTGTTCTAGTCATGTTATGTCGTAATATCTACCAAACCAAAGGATTGTTCAATGGTACTAGAGTACAAATTGTTAGGCTTGGAAGACACATCATTAAAGCCCGTATCATATTTCGTAGATTCTTAAACGATATTACTTATATACCTCACATGAAGTTAACTTTGCCTGATAAAAGAATCATATTTCGTTTTCAACGGAGGCAATTCCCCCTAGTTTTTTGTTTTCATATGAGCATTAACAAAACTTAAGGACAATCATTATCAAATATTGGATTATACATGTGTATGTCTATCCTCACTCACAATCAGTTATATGTCGTTTCTCGCATTCCAAGTAAAAAGGCTTGAAAGTACTTATATGTGATGAGAAAGGTCATCCAAATAATAAAACAATAAATGTTGTCTACAAATAGGTTATTCAACAATTGTTAATATTCAGACATTTCATTTTTTTTTTCAAACGTTTCATTGTTAAAAATAACCCAACGTTCGTTTCCGTTACTTATATATATATATATATATATATATATATATATATATATATATATATATATATATATATATATATATATATATATAATAATAATAGGTTATTCAACGATTGTTGATATTCAGACATTTCATTTTTTTTTCCAGACGTTTCATTGTTAACAATAACCCTAAGTTCGTTTCCGTTACTATATATATATATATATATATATATATATATATATATATATATATATATATATATATATATATATATATATATATATATATATATCCAACTTTTTATATCGTTTTTTTATATGTTTCCTGCGTATTATCCTGGTCATAATCTAGTATTTTATTAAAAATTATACAAATATTATATAATTATCAATATATCATGAGTCAAACTATGTTCGTTTTGCAGGAATTATTTACTTTAACAAATCTTTGAATATAGTACTTTATATATAATAATTTAACAAAAAGACGTGTCATGCATGAACATGTAACTACTTAAAGAATAATTCAAAATAGTGGTTACAATTTGACTCTTAGAAATTAACACATGTTGTAATGATATTGATCAAATAGAATATGTAAATGATGTTTTGAAGGAGTAGAGGTTAAAAAGATCCAAGAGTAAACTAGTTATATTTTACTGAAGAGACAAAACAAATTATGTTGAACTTACATCAAGAAGAGGAATCAATCCATCGAATCGATATTGAAATTAATCTCATTTCGAGTATGGAGCTCAAGTTAACAAAAAAATTGTTAACGAAATATACGATATTGCTTAGTGAATGCACAAAATATAATTTCAGATAAAAAAAATATACCCAGTTATATTTTATTTAAAATAATATACTTTAAAGATTAATATTCTCAAAATTTTATATTATAAATTAAATTTATAAAAAATCTATCTTTTAAAAATAAATTATCGTTCTGTAATGAAACAGTTTATTCGTTAATAACCTTATATTTCTATTATTTTTCTACAATTTGACATTATCAATTTGAACGAATATTTATTTATTAACATAAAAAAAACGTTCCGAATATAGAACGCTTCGTTGATCGCAATGCAAATAGTTTCCCTTTCAATCAACCGATAGTCGCCTCTCTCTCTCTCTCTCTCTCTCTCTCTCTCTCTCTCTCTCCATATTCTGCTTTCCACTCAAAGCTTTTATCCTTTCGATCGACATCATCCACTAATCATCTACTTGATTACTTCTCAAACGCATCGGATTTATCTCAGTGGGTAGAGGAATCAGTGTCAGTTAAAGTCGAAGAACGATGGGTGCTTGCGTTTCAAATCATCAAAAAGCTTCTCCAATGAAACCACAAAAATCGGTTGATTCTACTAAAATAACAGATCATAAGGTAGTGATTCATCCTTCATTCGGAAGCGAGAAATTTCCGACCATGAATGGTCATGTTGCTGTTAAACCTCAGTTGCCTCATTCTCAATCACCCGCTACTATTTCCGATTTCGGTATGACTTCCATTTCTGTAATCGAAATTGTTCATCTGCTTAATCCGATTAACTTCAGTTGTATTCGATTTCGATCTTATATTTGATTTACAGCTGACACGACCTTAGGATTTAATTGCTTGATTCACGATGGTTTTCAATTTTGATTAATTTCAGTGTTTTGTTGCTACTTTTTTACTCAGTCACAGATTTGATTTCTTCAACTCGTTGCAAAATTGATTAATTCAGTTTGTTCTGCTTTTGACTTTTTGATGGCTGCTAATAATTCACAGTTTCACACTCTTCTTTCAAAATTGGATCAAACGTTACGTTGATCATATCATCTAAATTCTAATCACATCGTATACAAAAAACAAATCAAATTTGTTGCAAATGATTCTGTTTTCACTTTTCACATGATCTTCATCTGTTTACGTCGATTTATTTGTTTATTATTCAAATTTGTTTTACTCTACAACATGTAATGGTGGGTGTAACATGCGTTGCTGTTTTTATTTGTTGGTATTGAAATACGAATATAAACAATTTATATTATGAGTGAACGATTGAATAATCATTTTGCATAATGGCCCACAAATTAATATTCTTTAGTCGACAATATAGCCATAATAATTGTTAAGAATACATCATTTCAACGCTTCATTTTTTTGACTCTGTTTTTTTTATATAGTTTTGCACATTAAAAGGCATGATCATGAGTTCCTTGATTTTTATGGGATCAAAATCAAAAATGGGTCCAAAGTTTTTTTGATTATTTTATTACAAATATCTTAGAAAAATGTTTTTGGGTATATATATGTAGACTCTAAACTCTTTTATATATATTTTTGATGCAAATGTTTTTTTTTTTTTTTTTTTTTTTTTTTACATTGTAGGTAGTAAAGAGGAAACGTTCTTTGATTCTCAAGCATGGATGGATTCCGACTATGAAGATGAATTCATGAGCGTTAATGGTGGTAAGAATACATAAAGTAATTAGGTCAATATTTGAAAATTTTTAAAAACTCAACTCAACGTATTTTTTTATTGTAAAATCTTCCATTAGTCATATATAATAACTTGGTTTATTTCACAATTTTAACAACTTTAACAATTTCAACAACTTGTTCAATCTTTTTATTTCGCCGTTTGTATTTATCTCCAAAAAATTAATTTCAACTACATTGATTTTCAATTTGTCCAAACTTTCTATTTTTACCATTTGTAGTTACAACATTAAATTTTAAACCAATTTTATACGAATACTCAAATATTTATCCATATGACTATTTTCCGATATTTACTCACGTCATTTGGGTGCGTACAGACTTTACACCGTCGAGAGGCAACACACCTTTGCACCATATCTCGACCATCGAAACCAAACACAGTCAACTGAACACAGGAACTGGAACTGGAACAGGAACAGGGACTGAGTGTTCTTTAACGGACCACAATGAATCGGTTGGTCCCACACGTGAACCGTCACCAACTCCATCGGACAAGAAAATGAGACTTTTGGACCTTTTCAAAGAAAGTGTAAGGGAAGATGAGGAGCATGGAGATGATGATAACAAGGAAATTGGTGAACCACAAAAAGGAGATGGTTTAAAATCAAAGAGTGAGAGGCATGTAATTGGTTTGGGTTCTTGCTTCTCGAATTTGCTCTATGTTCGTGGGTCTGAAAGGCAAAAGAAAAAGAGTTTAACTTCGAGTGTGATTGTTGGTTGATAAATTCGCCATTTGTGTTTTGATGATGTGCGATGGATTGTGATTAAACATCCATTGTCTCTATGTAAAGCGGAAGTTAATTATATATGGTTGATATATACAAATATATAAGTTTTTGATTGAAAAACTACTATTTTGTGAATGTATGTTGTAGATAAAAAAGTTATCATTTACATATAGTTTTATTTTAGAAAAAAAAAAAAAAACAACAAACTAATCATATATATCACTTTTCAAAATTTAGTCGAAATGGTTGACTAGAACAACCATGATTTTCGCATATATAACTAAGAGTGAACATATTAACCGAAAAAAGAACCAAAACCAAATTATTCGAAATAAGATACCTAACATTCAACCATTATGTAATAATATTTGGAATTAAAAATTTAAAGGGTAGCAATGTATTTTATGTTGTTTAGTTTTATTACAGCAAAGTAATTTTTGTTTTTATCTCATTTTCGACTCATAACAAGTATTAACCATTAACCAAAATCAATATTAACCAATACCTACTGGTTACCAAAATCCATTTACCACTTATAATGGTTATGGTTTAGTTTTAGCTAAAAACCAAACCAAACCACCCCATACAAATTCCTATATAAAAGTTGCGGAAATCTCTTTTTCAAACAAAAATATCTTTATCTAAAAAAATATATGTTTTCGAAGAAACCCACCGCTTAATCGTAACGTTTTATATAAAAATGACAAAATTGCACAAATAGTCCTTGTGGTATGTCGAAAATTGTAACTTTGGTCTAAAAATGTTTGGACTAGCACCAGAGGTCCAAAGTTTTCATGTTGTTGCGAATTTGATTCAATTTGTTTTGAAAATATCTAAAGTGATGGAATTGCCATTAGTATTTTCTTTTTCTAATTTTCCTTTATTAATTTTGTATTTTCTAATTAAAAATTAAACCAAACATAAAAAGAAATATATAACCCTATTACACCCAAGTGTTTTTTATAACACACATAAACATCATATCTCTCTCTTCATTATGTCAAAAACAACTACCACCGGCAGCCGGAGCACCACCATCGTCCGACCATCAAAACCACCGCCGGAACCCTAGAACTATCCGGCGCCGACTTCGCCAGAGAAAAAAAAAAAGAGATTTGAACCATCATAGACCACCATTTTTCTT